>NC_089249.1:228119488-228442980 GCF_963930625.1 Muntiacus reevesi | reverse complement strand
AGAAGGGGACGACAGAGGATGAGATGGCTGGATGGCATCACCGACTCAATGGGCATGAGTTTGAGTAAACTCCGGGAGTTGATGATGGACAGGGAGGCCTGGCGCTCTGTGATTCATGGGGTCGCAAAGAGTCGGACACGACTGAGCGACTGAACTGAACTGAACTAACTGATACTGTTCTCCATAGTGGCTCCACCAATTTACATTCCCATCAACCATGTAGGAGGATTCACTTTTCTCCATACTCTCTCCAGCATTTGCTGTTTGTAGGAAGTCTCCTCCACTTTTTTTTTTTTAAAGTCTCCTCCACTTTAAAGGCCTTTTCCTTTTCCTCTGTCTTTAACTCTATTGCAGCACTTGTTTCATTTTGTTGGATTTTTTTTTTTCCAGAAATGCTTGATCTCTTAGCCTTCCAGCTCCTCAGAGTCCAGAGACTTTTCCTTGTCCCTAGGGTCCTTCCAGAAGATAGGCAAAAATGTATGAAAGTGGTCTTGGCTCAAAAATACTATTTTTTTCTTCTTCTCTCATTCTCTGGTTATCGCTGTTCTTTGACTTTTTATAGTTTTCATTAACTGAGCATCTCCTATGTGCCAGGTATCTTTACATGTTAATTCATTTAATCCTCATAATGACCTCATGCTTATTTTACAGATGATATAACAGCTCAGAGAGGTTAAATAACCTATCTAAGGTCACAAAGTCAGCAGGTGCCAGAACTGAAATTGGTAGGCAAAGCCCTCAGAATTGGTTTAAGAACTTTTTTATTATTTTTTTTAATGCAGTGATCAGACCTCTTAGTGCAACTATTTTGTATAGAATTTTTAGTTAACTTTTGACTTGCTTGTTGCTTTTCTTTATACATGTATGTGTATGTATGTGTATATAAAATCTTTATTGAGCCATAATTTATGTACTATGCCATTCATTTAAAGTCACAATTCAATAGTTTTAGTATATTTACAGAGTTGTGCAACCATCACCACAGTCAACCCTAGAACATTTTCATCACTCCAAAAAGAAACCCTGTACCCAATCTGGAGTCATTTCTCATTTCCCCCAACACTGCCAGGCCTAAGCAACCACTATTGTACTTTCTGTCTCTATAGATTTGCCTAGCCTGGACATTTCACATGAATGGAATCGTGTATTATGTGGTCTTTTGTGACTGGCTTATTTCACTTAACATAATGTTCTCAAGGTTCATCTGTGATGTAGTATTTATTGGTACTTCATTTTTTTTTCATTGCTGAATTTTGTTGATCAGTTGCTCAGTCATGTCTGACTCTTTGTGATCCCATGGACTGCAGAATGCCAGGCTTCCCTGTCCTTCAACATCTCCTGGAGCTTTCTCAAACTCATGTCCATTGAGTCAGTGAATGCCATCCAACCATCTCATCCTCTGTCATCCCCTTCTTCTCCTGCCTTCAATCTTTCTCAGCATCAGTGTCTTTTCTAACGAGTTGGCTCTTCACATCAGGTGGCCAAAGTATTGGAGCTTCAGTTTCAGCACCAGTCCCTCCTTTAGGATTGACTGGTTTGATCTCCTTGCATTACAAGAGACTCTCAAGAGCCTTTGCCAACACCACAGTTCAAAAGCAGCATCAATTCTTTAGCGCTCAGCTTTCTTTATGAATGTATGGCTCACATTCATACATGGCTACTAGAAAAACTGTATCTTTGACTATACAGACCTTTGTCAGCAAAGTAATGTCTCTGTTTTTTAATATGCTGTCTGGGTTTATCATAGCTTTTCCTTCAAGGAGCAAGTGTCTTTTAATTTCATGGCTGCAGTCACCGTCTGCAGTGATTTTGGAGCCACCCAAAATAAAGTCTGCCACTGTTTCCATTGTTTCCCCATCTATTTGCCATTAAGTGATGGGACAGGATGCTATGATCTTTATTTATTTATTTTTTGATCTTCATTTTTTGAATGTTGAGTTTTTTTATTTATTTTTATTTATTTATTTATTTATTTATTTATTTATTTATTTTTAGCTGAGAGAATATTTTACATTGCTTTCCAAGTTGCTTATTACACATTTTATGCACTTTATGGCTCTATAATGATTTTCGTTTAGTGACTAAACAGCAACAACAACAGCATGCTTTGTGACAATTTGACATTATTAATATTTATACATCAATGCATCTTATGGTCAATAAATGTGACATAACAATGTGTGCTGTACTCAGATGCTCAGTCATATCCGACTCTGTGTGACCCCACGGACTGTAGCCCGCCAGACTCCTCTGTCCATGGGATTCTCCAGGCAAGAATCCTGGAGTGGGTTGCCATTTCCTACTCCAGGGTGAATGTTGAGTTTTAAGCCAGCTTTTTCACTATCCTCTTTCACTTTCATCAAGAGGTTCTTTAGTTCCTCTTTGCATTCTGCCAAAAGGGTTATGTCATCTGCATATCTGAGGTTATTGATATCTCTCCTGGTAACCTTGATTCTAGCTGTGCTTCATCTAGCCCAGCATTTCACATGATGTACTCTGCATGTAAGTTAAATAAGCAGGGTGACAATATATAGCTTTGACGTTCTCCTTTTCTAAGTTTGAACCAGTCCGTTGTTCCATGTTTGGTTCTAACTGTTGCTTCTTGACCTGCATACAGGCTTCACAGGAGGCAGGTCAGGTGGTCTGATATTCCCATATCTTTAAAAATTTCCCATATTTTAAGAATTAAGTTTGTTGTGATCCACACAAAGTCTTTAGCGTCTTCATTGCTGAATAATATTCCATTGTATGCATATTGTATGGTTATACCATAAAATACCACATTGTATTTATACATTTATCAGTTGTTTAAAATTTGGATTACTTCCACTTTATGGCTATTATGAATAATGTTACTATGAATATTCGTGTAAAAATTTTTGTATGAACACCTGTTTTCAACTCCCTTGGGTATACATATATCTAGGAGTGGAATTGCTGAGACATATGGTAACTCCATGTTCAGCCTTTTGAGAAATACCAGACTGTTTTCCAAAGCAGCTATATCACTTTATGATCTCAGTGTGTGAGGGTTCTAATTTACCCACATCCTGTTCAATACTTGCTATTATCTCTCTTTTTAAATTATAGCCATCCTGGTGGTTTTACTTTTCATTTCTTTGATGACTAATGATATTGAACATCTTTTTTAGGTGCTTATTGGCAATTTGCATATCTTCTTTAGTGAAAAAGATATATTCAGATCCTTTGCACATTTTTAAATTGGGTTATTTGTCTTTTTATTATTGAGTTGTAAGTGTTCTTTATATATTTTAGATTCAAGTCCTTTATCAGATTTATGATTTGCAAATGTTCTCTTCCATTCTGTGAGCTGCCTTTTCAGTTTCTTGATGGATCCTTTGAAGCACAAAAATGTTTTAATTTTGGTGAAATCTCCTTAGTTTTTTATTTTCCATTGCCTGTGCTTTTATTGTCATACCTAAGAAGGCTTTGCTTAACCCAAAGTCGTGAAGATTTACTTTTACGTTTTCTTATTTTTTTTTTTACTTTTACGTTTTCTTTGGGGGGTTTTATAGTTTTAGCTCTTACATTTAAGTCTATTACCTGTTTTGAGTTGACTTTTATATATAGTATGAGAAAGGGGTCAAAGTTCATTTTTTCACGTGTGGATATCCAGCTTCATTTGTTAAGAGACTATTCTTTCATTTGAATTGTCTTGACATCTTTTTTGAAAATTGACTGATTATAATTGCGAGGGCTCATTCTGAAGTCTCAAGTCTATTCCATTGATCTATTTGCCTATTCTTATCCCAGTGCCACACTGTCTTGATTATTATACTCCAACTTTGTTCTTTTTTTTTTTTTTTTTTTTGAGACTGTTGTACTCTTCTGGGTCCTTGAATTTCCATATGATTTTTAGAATCAGCTTGTCAGTTTCTGCAGATAAATCAGCTGGGATTTTGGTAAGTGTTGTGTTGAATCCAAAGATCAATTTGTGGAGAAAACTCTCATTCTTAACGAGGACATCATGACATCTGTCAATCCCAAAGCAAAAGGAGACAAAAGAAGCCTACAAGAGGAGGGAGAGAGGAGTAGAAAGAGAGAGAGAGGGAAAGAGAGAAAATGGTCATTCACATGGAGCAAGTAGAAATGAATCCAGATGTGGTGCGGTCCTAAGAGGCAGAATTTGGGAATACTGAATTCTTCCTTACCAGATATATGTTCCATATATCTGATTTCAGTGCATAGATGGAAGATGTTATGGCTTCTTGCTTCCCAAGATCTTTCATTCCTTTTCTCTAACCTCTCTTCCAAATACCTGGAGGTTATGAGAATGCCTTATTTGTCTTGATTGGTGGGATTTAGTCAAAACTTCCTGTTGAAAAGGCCCAAGTCTCAATAATGGAAGTAAATTAATCTCATCTTATCCCCTTTTTTGCAGAAGGAAGTGTTACAGCCCCTTCTTGGTGAATTTTGAAGTTTGCCTTCTCTGGGGTCTCTATTCTAGGGAGACCAGCATATGGAGGGTGTACCTGAATCTCCAGTGGTGGTCTGGGGAGTGCAGGGGTGAGGAATGGGGCTGCAACTCTCTTACAGCTTCCTGATTTGGTGAACTTAAACATCTTGCTACAATCTGTACCTTCTATTCTCCAACCAGACCATCGTTCTTTCTTGCTAATTGCTGGTGAGGGAATGAGGATGTGAGAGGTGGGGGTATAGGCTGGAAGAGAAGTGAGTTTAATTCCCTCCTAGTGGATGGGAAAGGATGATTGAAATTGCTCATTTAGCAAGCGATTTAGCCTGCTGTAGAAAATCCTATTAAATGACAATTCTTATCTTAGTCCATGGGTCCTGGGAAGAGCAGCTTTGGGCTTTGTGAAGACCAGGGCACACAGTCTCTTCTGAATCCAGTCAAACAATCATCACCAATAAGACACTAAAAGCCAGAGGCAGGGAAACTTCATATTTCCATGCCTCTTCCCACCCATTCACCCTAGTCCCTCATATCATCAGTCAATTATCTGGTTAGTTGAGCCTTTTCTCTGCCCATTGTAATATAAAGAGCAAGCATTTTATAGGTCCCCATTAAGCAATGCGATCAGCATCAATTACCTAATGAGACTCTGGAAAGTCGTGATTTAAAATCCCATCCTCAGTTGT
The DNA here is from genome assembly GCF_963930625.1 of Muntiacus reevesi. Taxonomy (NCBI): domain Eukaryota; kingdom Metazoa; phylum Chordata; class Mammalia; order Artiodactyla; family Cervidae; genus Muntiacus; species Muntiacus reevesi. Next base: position 228,437,859 of record NC_089249.1, on the reverse strand, counting down.
GATTTGGCTTTGTCTGGAGCCAACATGAAAATTGCAGTGACATCCAAATTAATGGCACTTCAGATGTGGGGCCTTTGCTCCCAGCTTGAGTGTACCCCTGGGGAAAATTCACCCTCTGCCAAAGGGGCTTATCACTGTACTTAGTTCTGAAAAGGAGAGTTTTATGTCTTACCAGGGCTCAGGGGGTGATGGCTAGATCTACCTAGTTCTGCCCTATAGCCTCAGGTTCTCTGGGCTTGTAATAAAGAGGGTGCTTGCTTAGTTGCTCAGTTGCGTCCGACTTTTTGTGACCCCATGGACTGTAGCCTGCCAGGCTCCTCCGTCCATGGGGATTCTCCAGGCAAGAGTAACTGGCGTGGGTAGCCGTGCCCTCCTCCAGGATGTCTTCCTGACCCAGGGATCGAACTGGAGTCTCCTGCATTGCAGGCAGATTCTTTACCAGCCGGGCCAGCACAGAAGCCCAATAAAGAGAGTGAGACTATAGGAAAGTACAGGGAGGAGACTGTCAGCTCCTGAGGGCAAGGAGTTCGTTCGGTCTGTTTTGTTCTTTGTTATTTCCATAGAGCCTGTAGACTACCTGGCACATTATAGGGGCTCCATAAATACTTTACTACGAACGAAGGACTAGAATCCTAGGGTGGTCCCTCAGTCAGCAAGCCCTTCTGTTTGCAAGTTTAGGTGTAGTTCCCTGGAAGACAAGGAGAGATTTTTGTGTTTAGTGATGATCCTTCTAGCCTGAAGATTTAGTAAATGCTCCATTTGGGCTGGTGGTCTGAAATTCACACACTTGATGCTGACAACCTGATGGGTTCAATCTTTCTAACTATCCCCACCTGACCCCCAGATATCTTGGTTAAGGATTTTTTTCCCTAGAGTAACACATGTATGCTCCCTTTTCTTCCTCACTTTTGTTGGTGTCTCTCTTGGATAAGAAGCAACTTAAAGCCACTTGCCAACTCTATTTATCAATTTTCAGTTGTCATTTAGTCTGCATCTCACTAACATTTGACTTAGTTCATGACATGCTTTTTTGGAACACTTTCTTCACTTGGCTTCCTGGGCACTAACATGCTCATGGTTTTCCTGGCAGATTCTTACTTCATCCTTTTTTTCTTTTCTGGGCCTGCTGATCCCACATGGCATGTGGGATCTTAGTTCTCTGACCAGGAATCAAACCTGCGCCCCTTACAGTGCAAACACGGAGTTCTAACCACTGGATAACCAGGGAGTTCCCCTTAACTCATCTATTTTAAACTCAAGAGTCAGAGAAATCTTTTAAGAATATTGTCATGTATCCCTTCTGCTCAAAGGTGTCCAATGAAAAGATGATCAGCATTATTATTAACCAGGAAAAATGCAAATTTAAACCACACTGTGAAGCCATTACATTCACACCAGAATGCTAAAGTTCTGATACCAAGTATAGGCAAGGATGTGGAGCAACAGGAACTCTCATTCATCCACAGTGGGAATGTAAACTGGGAAATGCCCTTTGGTAAACTGTTACTCACTACTATAGTTAAACATTTACCTTCCCTATTATCCAACAATTCCACTTGTAGGTATATACCAAGTTAAAAGAATGCATGTGTAAACGTGTACAAGAATGTTCTTAACAACCTTATTCATAATAACCCCAAACGGGAAACAACCAAAATGTGCATCAACAGGAGAATGGCTAAATAAATTGTGGTACATTCATTCATGAAATACTACACACAATGAAAGAGAATGAACTATAGTATGTGTAAACTAATGAACTTTTGACAGGAAAAAGAAATTTTTGCGATTTTAAATCACCAAGGTATAGAAATTTGTTACGGCAGTCATAAGAAACTAATTTTTTTATTATATCTCCTTATGATGAGTATCGAGTTTCAGTTTTACAAGATGAAAAGAGTTCTGGAGACTGACTGCACAAAAACAATGTGAGTGTACTTAATACTGAATTGTTCATTTGAAGATGGTTAAGATGTTAAATTTTGTTATGTGTATTTTAACACAATTTAAAAAATCATAACATAAGATGAAATACAAAGTAAATAAATAAGGCTCCACATAATCTCACCTTGCCTACGTCTCCAAGTATCTTTGTCATTCACGTTGTTCTTGGCTCACTGACCTTGAGCATATCAAATGTGCCCTAATGTCAAGATCTTTACATTTGCTGACCCCACCCCACTGCCTGATTTACTCTATTCTCTTATATCTCTTCAGGGCTCTCCCCTCACCTCATTTAGGCTCTGTTTGTTTTTTAATTTTTTTTCTTGGCTGTACTGCACAGCTTATAGGATCTTAATTCCCTGACAGGGATGGAACATGGGCCCTCGCCAATGGAAGCATGGAGTCCTAACCACTGGATTGTCAGAGAATTGCCTAGATTCTGTTTTAATGTCACTTTAACAAGGACTTTCTGGACTAGCACATCTAAGATATGCACCATTCTATTACTAACTATCCTGTATCTTGTTCTATTTTTCTAAAAGAACTTTTAAAAAAATACATTTTTAATCTTAAAACCAGTCAGTTCAGTTCAGTTCAGTCACTCAGTTGTGTCCAGCTCTTTGTGACCCCATGGGCTGCAGCATGCCAGGCCTCCCTGTCCATCACCAACTCCTGGAGTTTTCTTAAACTCATGTCCATTGAGTCAGTGATGCCATCCAACCACCTCATTCTCTGTCGTCCCCTTCTCCTCCTGTCTTCAATCTTCCCAGCATCAAGGTCTTTTCATATGAGTCAGTTCTTTGCATCAGGTGGCCAAAGTATTGGAGTTTCAGCTTCAACATCTGTCCTTTCAATGGATATTCAGGACTGATTTCCTTTAGAATGGACTGGTGGATCTCCTTGCAGTCCAAGGGACTCTCAAGGGTCTTCTCCAATACCACTGTTCAACAGCATCAATTCTTTGGCGTTCAGCTTTCTTTACAGTCCAACTCTCACATCCATACATGACTACTGAAAAAACCATAGCTTTGACTAGATGGACCTTTGTTGGCAGAGTAATGTCTCTGCTTTTTAATATGCTGTGTAGGTTGGTCATAGCTTTTCTTTCAAGGAGCAAGCGTCTTTTAATTTCATGGCTGCAGTCACCATCTGCAGTGATTTTGGAGCCCCCCCCCCAAAGTCTCTCATTGTGTCCATTGTCTCCCCATCTATTTGCCATGAAGTGATGGGACTGGATGCCATGATCTTAGCTTTCTGAATGTTGAGTTTTAAGCCAACTTTTTCACTCTCCTCTTTCACTTTCATCAAGAGGCTCTTTAGTTTTTCTTTGCTTTCTGCCATAAGGGTTGTGTCATCTGTGTATCCGAGGTTATTGATATTTCTCCCAACAATCTTGATTCCATCTTGTGCTTCATCCAGCCTGGCATTTCGCGTGATGTATTCTGCATATAAGTTAAATAAACAGGGTGACAATATACAGCCTTGATGTACTCCTTTCCTGATTTGGAACTAGTCTGTTGTTCCATGTCCAGTTCTAACTCTTGCTTCTTGACCTGCATACAGATTTCTCAGGAGGCAGGTAAGGTGTTCTGGTATTCCCATCTCTTTAAGAATTTATTACTTAAAATAAATTCTTACTTAAGTAATAAATACTTAAAATTTAAGTATTTATTAAAATTTATTTTAGGTAATAAACTAAAAATTTATTACTTAAATAAGCATGACTTATTCCTGTTGATGTTATTACTTATCACCTAGCTGAGTTTAGGTTTGCTAGGTTTCTCCACTGTTTAGTTATTCCTCCTCCCTTTCCTTACTGTACTCTTTGGAATGAAGTCACTATGTTCAACCCACACTTAAGGAGTAGATAGTTGTGTTCCACCTCCTTGAAGGTGGAGTAGCCACATAAAGTACTTGAAATTCTGCAAGAGAATTGTCTCCTCTCCCTTGTTTGTTTATTCAATAAATTCTTTTAAATCAGTATTCATGAATACTTATTTTTTACTTGAGGTTATGATCCAGTAATACTTTATTTTGTTGCTCAGATTATTCCAATTTTGTTTACTGTGAGCCCTTTCATGTTGGCTCTTATGTCCCTTTGATATAGTGCCATGGTTGTGTTTTTGAGTCCTTCCTTTGTTTCTGGCACTGCAAGATGCTTCAGGCTCACATTGTCTATTTCCTGCCCTATCCCTAGAATCAGCCCTTTTTTCTCGGAACTCTGGTTTCTTTTATTACAAAGAAGTTTGACTACCTGAAATTATATTATTTCTTAGTGTTCTATTTTTATCTCCCACTAGAATGCTAGGTCTTTAAGCAGGACCTTTTTTGCTTTTTCACTAGTCTATCTCCACACTTGATCTTAGCCAAAAGGCACTGCTCTATCTCCATTACCTAGAATATTACCTGGCACATAGAAGGTTATCAATAAACATTTAGAGAATGGATGAATAAATAAGGCCAAGTAGTATATCTTTTTATACCCATATTCTTCATGGTGCTTTGACACTTATAAGAATTTGACTGAAGGATAGATGTATAGATGGATGGATTTATAGATATATGAGTCAAAAATGTATGAATAAATAACTAAAAAATGAATAGATTATTGGATGTATGCATGAATCAAGAAGTCAGAAGTTGGTATTACTACCCTACACTCCAGTTATTCATGATAGAAACTGGGTGGTGAGGGGCCTCATTCTTGATTCCTTTCACACCTGTTTCTCCCACATTCAATCACCTACTAAGTCCTGCCAATTTTACGTCTCAAATACTTCTTAAATCCGTTTCCTGTTTCTTATTCCAACTGCTATTGTCCTAGAGCAGGCTCTCTATCTCTTGCCTGGATGCTGCTATGTCCTTCTAAGTCATCTGTCTGCCTTCAGCCTTGTTCCAGCCCCCACCACCATCCTCATTCCAGCCAGAGGGTTCATTCTAAACTATGACTTTGCTTGTGTCACCACTTTGGTTAACCCTTCAAGGTAAAGTCAAAACTCCTTAGCACCTACCCTACAATGACAAGAACCTTTGCCACCTCTCTAGCCTCTCCTCTGCCATTCTCTGCCTTGCACAGATTTGTATGCCTCTGAACCAAACAACAGTTAGTTCCCACTAGGGATCATGGTGCTTCCCTGTTTCATCCTTTGCTGATACTAGTCCTCCCTGCCTGGAATGGAATCTTAGCTCCCTAGCCAGGGATCAAACCCAGACGCCCTTCCTGAAAGCACAGACTCCTAACCACTAGACCACCAAGGAATCCTGAGAACTTTGTCTTTTATTCCTGTAATCCCTAGCACAATGGCAGGTGCTCAGTAAATGTGGGAGGGAAGAAGGGTGAATTAGAGGTCCACTGCCTGGGCCTTCAAATTCAGACTCTCTCTCTTACTAGTGTGGGGAATTTGAATAATTTCCTCTCTGTTCCTCAGTTTCCTTATTTGAAAAGAAATATAATATCTCCATTATAGGACTGTTTCTCCATGTTAAGGGAAATTATTCATCTCATTAAAAATTTAAAAGTTATTGACGTAAAAGTTCTTTACAGAATTCTGTTATGACTTAAAATGTTCTACTATATCTGCTGGTATGTTCTCTTCAAAAAATTTTCATATTGTTTATTTATGCCTTATCTTTTTCTGGATTGAGCTTATCAAAAGGTTTTCTTGATCCTCTATAGTGCCTTTGTTTTCTAATTCATTAAGATTTGGCTTTGTCTTGTGATTTCTTCTTCCTACTCTCTTGGATTAGTCTGTTCTTTTTTAATTTCTTGAGTTGGATGCTTTTTTCCAGGTTTTTATAAATCCACACATTTCCCTTTAAGTATTACTTTATCTACCTCCCACAGCTAATTTTAATTTCTAAATATCTTCATTTTGATTTATATTTTTGTCCCACAAGTCTAGTAGCATTTCTAAATGCATGGGATCCTTATTATCTTTTTGTTGTTAAGTTCTATTCTTATTAAAGAAAGTATTTTATTGATTTTTTAAAATAACTGAAGAGATGTGCTCTTGTGTCTAGTATGTGATCAGTTTTTTAGGTGTTCTGTGGGTACTTGAAAGGATAATCATTGATTGCATCATAGGTATATTGTGAAGATAAATATTAGATAATACCTATAAGACACTTACAATAATGCTTAGTACTTAAATCTCAAGAAGTGGTGGTTCTCATTGTTATTTTGCTGTTACTGTTGATGGGTGACAGTCAGTCATTACCGTGTGTGTGTCAGTAGGTGCCCTGGGAATTACGGAAATTGAGCCCTCTCCTGCAAGTCAGTGTTCTACAGTTAAGTGTCCACACTGGGTACAGGGTCAGTTGACCTTTGACACACACAGAAAACACCACTCAGCTCATTATAATATAAACAGTTCCGAGTTTGAGTCAGACTGACCTGCACTGGGATCCCAGCATGACCCCTCACTATCTCTATGTTGCTTCCCCTCCCCCAAACTCAAACTCCTCTTTCCTTACTTAGGTGTGATCTTGGACTTGCAGGGTTGTTAGGAAGATGAGGTTAAATGCCTTCAGCATAGGGCTGAATACAAAGTAAATCTTTGATCGTGTTAGTTTCTTTTCCCTTTCCTTCTACTGATCTTGCAGTTAGAGCTCTAAGGTTACAGCCGTCTCCACTTCTTTCCAGGACTTATCTCTTTAGAGAGCCTCGTTTTCATCCATGCAAGGCTGTACTTCTCTGATGCTCTTCCCCAGGGAGCTGCTTGAAACCAGCCTGACTGAGGGAGAGGGAAGATGGGAAGAGGATGTTGACATATGCAAATCAAAACCCAGCCTTCTGCCAAATTAGTGTGACACCTGCTTGGACAGAATTTTCCTTTTATCTCTTGTCTGGAGCAGGCCAATTAATTTTTCAGGCTACCAGTTATCTCATAGATGACAGCTCCTCAGACCCTTAGTGAGAGCAGGGTCAACCTCCTTGGCTGTCACACAAACTCCAGATTTGCCTCTGCCCTTTCTGGGGTACCCCGGTAGACTCAACATCTCAGGGGCATCTCTGCCTTGCCCTCAGCTTTTGCTTGACTTTCCTCAACACTGACACTGACCTTTCCTACTTTCTGTCCTCTAAGCCTCAATCCCAATGTGCAAAGTGGGTTGTCTGCTTTTCCTGCTTTTGATTCCAAGGTAGAAGAGTCAGGAAATGCACGGAGGGCAGAGCTGCAGGGGACAGAATAAGGGAAGCCTGGACAGGGGTGTTTCATAAGCAGTCTCATACAGGGAATTCCCTGGTGACCCAGTAATTAGGACTCATGTTTTCATTGTCAAGAGTGTGTGTTCAATCCCTACTTGAGGAACTAAGTTCCTATAAGCACCAAAGTGTGGGAAAAAAAAAAAAAAGCATTGTTACACAAAAATAAGTCACTTTTCCTCCATTCTCACCACTGCCTCTAGTTTGTTTGCCTCCTGTCATTTTGTTCCTACCATTTTAATTTCCACACATAGTTTGGACAACATTCATTTTTTCTGCTCCTGCCTCCAGGCTACTAGAGAAAACCATAGAACCGTGCTCATTGGCTCCAGTGTCTGATTTTCAGTTGTGGTCAGGCCTCCAATGTCCCTTGGTTATCTTTGTAATCATCCCCAGCCCTTGATCCCTTTCATTCTCCAGCTATGGGTATTTGGGCTTGTTTCCAGTTTCAGCTATTATGAATAAGGTTGCTGTGGATATTCTCATACACATCATTTTGTGGACATATATTTTTCTTTTTCCTGGGTAAATATGTAGGAGTGGAATTGTAGGTTATAGGATAGGTATATGTTTGTATGTTTAACTTTATAAGAAAGTGCCAACAACTTTCCAAAATGGTATACCGGTTGGGGCTCTTATCAAAAAGCAAGAACCCTGAGCTCTGTGCTGAATTTACTGAATCAGAGCATTCTAGGAATACAGGACAGAAAACTGTGTTTTTAGAAATCTTCTTTTGTAATTTTAATGCAGCCAGTTCATTAATTGGCATTTGGAAATGAATGGATAACACTAAGAATCTTTAGTTTCTTGTTTTCCATTCCCTCCTCAGTAAATGTAATTCTGGCTGCCATGTTCACAATGTATCATGATTGTAAATAATGAAATAGTTGATTAACAGTGATTTAAGCAGTAAGAACATTTATTTATCTCACATAACAAGAAATCCAGAGATAAGTAGCTTTAGGTTTGAGTAATTTAGCCACTCAATAATGTCATGAAGGATCTAAGCCTTGGAGAGTCCTGTGGTGGTCCAGTGGTTAGGATTCGGCACTTTCACTGCTGTGGCACTTGGTTTGTCAGCCCCCACCTCCCGAAAAAAAAAAAGAAAAATATCCAGACTTTTTTCATTTCCCTTCCTCAGGGAGTTTGTTCCATTCTTGGGCTTGTCCTCTCATAGTCCTAAGATGGCAGCTACAGCGCTGAACAACATGAGCTCACATACAACTTTCAAGGCAGGAAAGGAAGGGATTGAAGATATCTATTGTATTGAAAAGGATAGTCTTTTCCATAAGCTTTCAGGCTCGTTCTCAAGTCCCAGTGCCCAGAATTAGGGCACTTGTCTACCCTTAGGTTTAAAGGAGTGGAGGAAGATGTGCTGAGAAATTATCCAGCATTTTTTGAGCCCCTATAGTGGGAGATAGTCCTTGTCAATAAGGAAGAAGGGTGGGAAAATAGCTTTGAGGTGAGTAATTGAAGTGTCTCCCACAAAACTGCTCCTTTGGTCACCTTAATTGCTAGTTCCAATGACTTTTCTCCAGTTTTCTTTATACTTGGCCTCTCTGTTATGTTCTACATTGCTGGCTCCCTCTTTCTTTTGTTTTCTGCTACATACTTCTTTTTGGGTTCCTGTCCATTACCTTTTTCCTCTTTTTGGTTGGCATTACCCTAGATTGTTTCTCTTTTTTTCGGCCGAGCTGTGGGGCATGTGGGATCTTAGTTCCCCAACCAAAGATCAAACCTGAGCCCCCTACATTAGCAGCATGGAGTCTTAACCACTGGACTGCCAGGTAAGTCCCTACCCTGTGTAAAGTACAAAGATTCAACAAGTAGGCCAGAAACAGCTCTCTTTAGGTCTTGGTCACATGGTTAGGGTGGATTGTTTGACTTAGAAGTTCAGAGATATCTAAATAGGGTCTGGTTAGAAACTAGACCTGTATACTAACATAAAAAACCTGGGTTAAAAGCCCAAGGTGGGCTTCCCTTGTGGCTCAGCTGGTAAAGAATCCACCTGCAATGTGGAAGACCTAGGTTTGATCCCTGGGTTGAGAAGATCCCCTGGAGAAGGGAAAGGCTACCCACTCCAGTATTCTGAACTGGAGAATTCCATGGACTGTATAGGCGATGGGGTCACAAAGAGTTAGATACGACTGAGCAATTTTCACTTTCATGGGCTTCCTTTCCTCCCTATAGTCCTGATTCTCCCTCCACTATCTCTGTCTCTTCTGTCTATTACAGAGCTATTGCTCTTGATAAGGTTCTTGCTAGATTTTTCTTTTCTTTTTTTTTTTTTAAATTAATTAATTAATTTTAATTGGAGGCTAATTACTTTACAATATTGTAGTGGTTTTTGCCAAACATCAACATGAATCAGCCACGGGTGCACATGTGTTCCCCATCCAGAACCCCCCTCCCACCTCCCTCCCCATCCCATCCCCCAGGATCACCCCAGTGCACCAGACCTGACCACCCTGTCTCATACATCGAACCTGGACTGGCAATCTATTTCACATATGATAATATATATGTTTCAATGCTACCCTTTGAAATCATCCCACCCTCACCTCCCACCCTCACCTTCTCTCACAGAGTTCAAAAGACTGTTATTTACGTCTGTGTCTCTTTTGCTGTCTCACATATAGGGTCATCATTACCATCTTTCTAAATTCCATATATATGTGTTAGTATACTGTATTGGTGTTTTTCTTTCCGACTTACTTCACTCTGTATATAGGCTCCAGTTTCATCCACCTCATTAGAACTGGTTCAAATGCATTCTTTTCAATGGCTGAGTAGTATTCCATTGTGTATATGTACCATAGCTTTCTTATCCATTTGTCTGCTGATGGACATCTAAGTTGTTTCCATGTCCTAGTTATTGTAAACAGTGCTGCAATGAACATTGGGGTACATGTGTCTCTTTCAATTCTGGTTTCCTCAGTGTGTATGCCCAGCAGTGGGATTGCTGGGTCGTTCTATGGCAGTTCTATTTCCAGTTTTTTAAGGGATCTCCACATTGTTCTCCATAGTAACTGTACTAGTTTGCATTCCCACCAACAGTGTAAGAGGGTTCCTTTTTCTCCACACCCTCTCCAGTATTTATTGTTTGTGGACTCTTTGATAGCAGCCATTCTGACTGGCGTGAGATGGCACCTCATTGTGGTTTTGATTTGCATTCCTCTTATAATGAGTGATGTTAAGCATCTTTTCATGTGTTTGTTAGCCATCCATATGTCTTCTTTGGAGAAATGTCTGTTTAGTTCTTTGGCCCATTTTTTGATTGGGTCGTTTATTTTTCTGGAATTGAGCTGCAGGAGCTGCTTGTATATTCTAAGATTAATTCTTTGTCAGTTGCTTTGTTTGCTATTATTTTCTCCCATTCTGAAGGCTGTCTTTTCACCTTGCTTATAGTTTCCTTCATTGTGCAAAAGCTTTTAAGTTTAATTAGGCCCCATTTGTTTGTTTTTGCTTTTATTTCCATTACTCTGGGAGGTGGGTCATAGAGGATTCTGCTGTGATTTATGTCAGAGTGTTTTGCCTATATTTTCCTCTAGGAGTTTTATAGTCTCTGGTCTTACGTTTATATCTTTTTTTTTTTTTAATTTGTTTATTTGGCTGCTCTGGGTCTTAGTTGTAGCATGTGGGATCTAGCTCCCTGAGCAGGCATCGAACCTGGACCCTCTGCACTGGGAGCTCAGAGTCTTAGCCACTGGATCACCAGGGAAGTCCCACGTTTATATCTTTAATCCATTTTTAGTTTATTTTTGTGTATGGTGTTAGAAAGTGTTCTAGTTTCATTCTTTTACAAGTGGTTGACCAGTTTTCCCAGCACCACTTGTTAAAGAGATTGTCTTTTCTCCATTGTATATTCTTGCCTCCTTTGTCGAAGATAAGGTGTCCATAGGTGCATGGATTTATCTCTGGGCTTTCTATTTTATTCCATTGATCTATATTTCTGTCTTTGTGCCAGTACCATACTATCTTGATGACTGTAACTTTGTAGTATAGTCTGAAGTCAGGCAGGTTGATTCCTCCAGTTCCATTCTTCTTTCCCAAGATTGCTTTGGCTATTCAAGGTTTTTTGTATTTTCATACAAATTGTGAAATTATTTGTTCTAGTTCACTGAAAAATACCACTGGTAGCTTGATAGGGATGCATTGAATCTATAGATTGCTTTGGATAGTATACTCATTTTCACTATATTGATTCTTCCAATCCATGAACATGGTATATTTCTCCACCTATTTGTGTCATCTTTGATTTCTTTCATTAGTGTTTTATAGTTTTCTATATATAGGTCTTTTGTTTCTTTAGGTAGGTTTATTCCTAAGTATTTTATTCTTTTTGTCTCAATGGTGAATGGAATTGTTTCCTTAATTTCTCTTTCTGTTTTCTCATTGTTAGTGTATAGGAATGCAAGGGATTTCTGTGTGTTAATTTTATATCCTGCAATTTTACTGTATTCATTGATTAGCTCTAGCAATTTTCTGGTGGAGTCTTTAGGGTTTTCTATGTAGAGGATCGTGTCATCTGCAAACAGTGAGAGTTTTATTTCTTCTTTTCCAATCTGGATTCCTTTTATTTCTTTTTCTTCTCTGATTGTTGTGGCTAAAACTTCCCAAACTATTTTGAATAGTAGTGGTAAGAGTGGACACCCTTGTCTTGTTCCCTGACTCTAGGAGAAAATGCTTTCAACTTTTCACTGCTGAGGATAATGTTTGCTGTGGGTTTATCATATATGGCTTTTATTATATTGAGGTATGTTCCTTCTATCCCTGCTTTCTGGAGGGTTTTTATCATAAATGGATGTTGAATTTTGTCAGAGGCTTTCTCTACATCTATTGAGATAATCATGTGGTTTTTATCTTTCAATTTGTTAATGTGGTGTATCACATTGATTGATTTGCAGATATCAAAGAATCCTTGCATTCCTGGGATAAAGTCCACTTGGTCATGATGTATGATCCTTTTAATATGTTGTTAGATTCTGTTTGCTAGAATTTTGTTAAAAATTTTTGCATCTATGTTCATCAGTGATGTTGGCCTGTAGTTTTTTTTGTGTGTGTGTGGATTCTTTGTCTGGTTTTGGTATTAGGGTAATGTTGGTCTCATAAAATGAGTTTGGAAGTTTACCTTCCTCTGCAATTTTCTGGAAGAGTTTGAGTAGGATAGGTGTTAGCTCTTCTTTAAATTTTTGGTAGAATTCAGCTATGAAGCCGTCTGGTCCTGGGCTTTTGTTTGCTGGAAGATTTCTGATTAAAGTGTTGATTTCTGTGCTTATGATTTTACAAGATTTTTCTTAAGGGCAGATTTTCTTTTCTATTTCATTTATTATCTTCTAAACAATAGGTTCTAAAACTGAAGGGCTCTTTGTTTTCAAACACTCCATTTTGAGATAGAAGTTGAATTGCTCCACAAAATTAAAGCATGATGTATTTGGAGTCCCAGAGTTTAAAAGATGAAGAGAGACACTAGAGTCAGTTGAGAGCTGGGTGATGGAAGAGTTGAGAAGAATCTTCCACTTACAGTATGGCTACCTATGAGAATTTGGATAGACATGTCTAGAGCTGACTTTTCAAGTGAATGATGTGTGTTGTGATCCCACTCTGAAATTGCATGAATTGTTATGTAAAACTTCTGAAGCCATGATGTAAGTGGTGTGACTTGATTTCAGACAGATGCCTTTGAGGAATCCAGGGTTCATGAGGCTGGCAATATGGACAGTGCCACATCTGAGTCACACTCAGGCTATTGAAGTGTCTCACTGATCTTTTAGCCTCTGACCTGAAACTGCTTCCAGCCCCTCCACCCCCCATGTAGTTGCCAGAATGATCTAAGACACAAACCCAGGTCATTTCCTTGTTTAAATCTTTTAATGACTCTCCAGTCAATGTGTCTCAGACCTGGGATTCATGGATCACTGGGCATGTATTCTCTGGGGTCTTCAGTACCCTTTAAGAAATTTATTATTTAATTTCAGAATTAATTTAAAAACATAAGCAAAGGCTGTAATACCCAGATGACTACCTTTTAACCAAAAACTTGGAGATTTTAGTGTTTGTTTGCACTTATTGATTGGGTTCATGCCAAGTGATCTTCTGAAATGACAGCATTTAACTTTTTTTTTTTTAGCATTTAACTTTTAATGTTGTAGTTATTTTTATCTCATTGTTCACAGATATATCCCCATACCCACTCCGGTGTCTGGTACATCATAGGTGTTCAGTAAAGATTTGTTGTGAATAAACGAATGAATGAAGCATCTCAAACTGGTTTCTGATATCCTTGGGGATTCACTAAGTTTGAGATCTCCTTAGCATGGCATGTGAGGCTTTTCACGATCAAGCTAGGAATACTCAACTTGTAATTTTACCAGACAGTCTGGGCAGGATGTGGAGGCGTAGTCCTTTTTAGAAAATAAAAAAGCAAAAGTATAAAGGATTTATGTGCATTTTGACAGGGCAGACATGATATGCAAATCACTTGCAAATATAATGCAAATGACATGCAACTCCTCATGCAAATGAGCATCCTGTCTTTGGAAACAACTGCCCAGGCGTTCACTAATTTGTCTGTGGTACTGGCAGTAAATCTTTCAAGCGCTTAGGATGCAAGTTGCTTTGGTGAAGATGTGTGTGTACTGGGGAGGAGGAAGTGGTGGAAAGAGGTCTCTTAAGATGTCAGTGTGGTGCTGTAAGCCTGAAGCTTAGTATGAAGCTTAATACAATTTGCAGCATAATATGAAGTTATTCTGCCTTGCTATTCCAAAGACTGGCCTTTTGGATTTGGCGATGGTTGTCAGACCAATGAAATGCAGCTCCTTATATATCCCTTCAACTCTTCAGCTACCTCACATCTTCTGTCCCACCCACCTCACACTATTCAAGCTCTGGTCTACTGGAGCAGAAAGTAGGGAGTCAGAGATCCCTGGCCACAGGGCTTCACCATGAGGATGGCAGAACAGCCTGTGATAAGAATTCTTATAAGTCATGTCTGAAAGAGATTAAGAGCCTGATGTGGAGTTCTGCATTTCCTAATCTCACGACAAGAAAAATTTAGCTGAATTTCTGCTAGACCAATTTGAAAAAGATGGTTGGTTACAAGAAGCATGGGGCCTTTCTGAGAAGTATAACTGCTTAATTTCAATGCCAATGATGCAGTATCTGACTAAACTGGAAGCTTACTTGGAAATCTGAAGGAAAAAATTGTCAACTGTGATTTTTTTCATTATAAAACCTGTTCTTCCCTGTTCTCGATGTAAAAGGAAATTTTTTGTTACACAAACTCTTCTACAATGATTATAAAAATGTTGGGCAACTGAAGTAAAAGAGCCTTGAGTAGATGCATTTTAAAATAACTAAAAATCTATTTTTTTTCCTCTGACACTTTGCAATCAGACCTGGGTTCAAATTCCCACCTCCCAGATACCCAAACTTGGGCAACTTACTCACCTTTGCTGAGACTCAGTTTCCTCATCTGTGAAAGAAGAATAATAGTACAGCCCTTATGAAACTGCTATCAGGGATAAAGGAGATAATGCATGTACTTAGGACAGTGCTTGGTTTATAGTAAGCTTGCCAAAAAGTAGTTATTTACAGGGATCAACTGTAGACTTGCTGCCTAGAGCCCATTCACCCGCCATCTGCTAGCTGTTCCACATTTCCTTCTGGTGAAACATCATTCTCTCTTCAGTCCATGTTGTTCTAGTGAAGCTGGCTCCAACTTCAGCACCAGGATTAGAGCCCGTGACTCAAGTTTAAACTAATCAGACCATTCTATTCTCCAGGCCACAGTTCAGTTCAGTTGCTCAGTCATGTTCGACTCTTTGTGACCCCATGGATTGCAGCATGCCACCCTTCCCTGTCCATCACCAGCTCCCGGAACTTGCTCGAACTCATGTCCATCGTGTTGGTGATGCCGTCCAACCATTTCATCTGCTGTCATCCCCTTCTCCTCCCACTTTCAATCTTTCCCAGCATCAGGCTCTTTTCAAATGAGTCAGTTCTTTGCATCAGGTGGCCAAAGTATTGGAGTTTCAGCTTCAGCATCAGTCCTTTCAATGAACACCCAGGACTAATCTCCTTTAGGATGGACTGGTTGGATCTCCTTGCAGTCCAAGGGACTCTCAAGAGTCTTCTCCAATACCACAGTTCAGAAGCATCCATTTTTCAGCGTTCAGCTTTCATTATAGTCCAACTCTCTCATCCATACATGACTACTGAAAAAACCATAGCTTTGCCCAGATGGATCTTTGTTGACAAAGTAATGTCTCTTCTTTTTAATATGCTGTGTTGGTCATAACTTTCCTTCCAAGGAGTAAGTGTCTTTTAATTTGATGGCTGCAGTCACCATCTTCAGTGATTTTGGAGCCCCCCAAAAATAAAGTCTGCTACTGTTTCCCCTGTTTCCCCATCTATTTGCCATGAAGTGATGGGACCACATGCCATGATCTTAGTTTTCTGAATGTTGAGCTTTAAGCCAACTTTTTTTTTTTTTTAATTTTTTTTTTAAGCCAACTTTTTTACTCTCCTCTTTCACTTTCATTAAGAGGCTCTTTAGTTCTTCTTTGATTTTTGCCATAAGGGTTGTGTCATCTGCATATATGAGGTTATTGATATTTCTCCTACAGTCTTCATTCCAACTTGTACTTCATCCAGCCCAGCGTTTCTCATGATGTACTCTGCATATAAGTTAAATAAGCAGGGTGACAAGATACACCCTTGACATACTTCTTTTCCTATTTGGAGCCAGTCTGTTGTTCCATGTCCAGTTCTAACTGTTGCTTCCTGACCTGCATACAGGTTTCTGAAAAGGCAGATCAGGTGGTATGATATTCCCATCTCTTTCAGAATTTTCCAGGTTGTTGTGATCCACACAGTCAAAGGCTTTGGCATAGTCAATGAAACAGAAATAGATGTTTTTCTGGAACTCCCTTGCTTTATCGATGATCCAACAGATGTTGGCAATTTGATCTCTGGTTCCTCTGCCTTTTCTAAATCCAGCTTGAACATTCGGAAGTTCATGGTTCATGTACTGTTGAAGCCTGGCTTGGAGAATTTTGAGCATTACTTTACTAGAGTGTGAAATGAGTGCAATTGTGTGGTAGTTTGAGCATTCTTTGGCATTGCCTTTCTTGAGATTGGAATGAAAACTGACCTCTTCCAGTCCTGTGGCCCCTGCTGAGTTTTCCAAATTTGCTGGCATATTGAGTGCAGCCCTTTCACAGCATTGTCTTTTAGGATTTGAAATGGGTTAGCTAGAATTCCATCACCTCCACTAGCTTTGTTCATAGTGATGCTTCCTAAGGCCCACGTGACTTCATGTTTTAGGATGTCTGGCTCTAGGTGAGAGATCACACCGTCATGATTATCTGCATCGTGAAGATCTTTTTTGTGCTGTTTCTGTGTATTGTTGCCATCTCTTCTTAATATCTTCTGCTTCTGTTAGGTCCATGCCATTTCTGTCCTTTATCAAACCCATCTTTGCATGAAATGTTCTCTTGGTATCTCTAATTTTCTTGAGGAGAGCTCTAATTGTTCCCATTCTATTTTCTTCTATTTCTTTGCATTGATCAGTGAGGAAGGCTTTCTCATCTCTCCTTTCTATTCTTTGGAACTCTGCATTCAAATGGATTTATCTTTCCTTTTCTCTTTTGCTTTTCCCTTCTCTTCTTTTCACAGCTATTTGTAAGGCCTCCTCAGATAGGC
The DNA here is from genome assembly GCF_963930625.1 of Muntiacus reevesi. Classification (NCBI taxonomy): domain Eukaryota; kingdom Metazoa; phylum Chordata; class Mammalia; order Artiodactyla; family Cervidae; genus Muntiacus; species Muntiacus reevesi. The sequence continues at coordinate 228,421,007 of NC_089249.1, read as the reverse complement.
CTTTTGCTTTTTTGCATTTCTTTTTCTTGGGAATGGTCTTGATCCCTGGCTCTTGTGCAATGTCATGAACCTCTGTCCATAGTTCATCAGGCACTCTGTCTATCAGATCTAGTCCCTTAAATCTATTTCTCACTTCCACTGTATAATTGTAAGGGATTTGATTTAGGTCATACCCGAATGGTCTAGTGGTTTTCCTTACTTTCCTTACTTTCAAGTCTGAATTTGGCAACAAGGAGTTCATTATCTGAGCCACAGTCACTCCTGGTCTTGTTTTTGCTGACTGTGTAGAGCTTCTCCATCTTTGGCTGCCAAGAATATAATCAATCTGATTTCGGTGTTGACCATCTGGTGATGTCCATGTGTACAGCCTTCTCTTGTGTTGTTGGAAGAGTGTATTTTCTATGATCAGGCCACAATGATTGATTAAAAAATGTGGATTGATTAAAAAATATGGGTAACTATCAAGTTACCATATGACCCAGCAATTCTACTCCTAGATATATACCTAAGAGAATTGAAAACAGGTCTTCAAATAAAAACTTGTATGTAAATGTTCATAGCAGCATTATTCATAACTATAAAAAGATGGAAACAATCCAAATGTCCATCATCTGATGAGTGGATAAACAAAATGTTGGTATATTCACAGAAAGGTAATATTATTCAGCCACAAAAAGGAAGGAAGCACTAGTTCATGCTACAATGTGGATGAAACTTGAAAACACTGTGTTAAGTGAAAGAAGACAGGTCATATATTATATGATTACATTTATATAAAATATCGAGAATAGGTAAGTCTATAGAGATGGAAAGTACATTCATGACTGCCAGAGATTGGAGGGAGGGAGAATGGGGAATGATCCCTAATGGGTGTGGGGTTTCTCTTTGAGCTGCTGAAGATGTTTTGGAATTAGATAATGGTGATAACTGCACAATATTCAGTTCAATTCAGTAGCTCAGTCGTATCTGACTCTGTGACCCCATGGACTGCAGCACACCAGGCTTCCCTGTCCATTACCAACTCCCGGAGCTTGCTCAAACTCATGTCCATCATATTGGTGATGCCATCCAACCATCTCATCCCCTGTCATCCCCTTCTCCTCCTGGCTTCGATCTTTCCCAGCCTCAGGGTCTTTTCCAGTGAGTCAGTTCTTCGCATCAGGTGGCCAAAGTATTAGAGCTTCAGCTTTAGCGTTAGTCCTTCCAATGAATATTCAGGACTGATTTCCTTTAGGATTGACTGGTTTGATCTCCTTGCAGGCAGATTCTTAACCACTGGACTATCAGGGAAGTCCTTAAGACCTGGTTATACATTGGAGTTTGTGTGTGATTTTCCTGGTTTTAGGACTGAAAATCCTTTGTTCCACATTGTTCACCCTAGTTGGAGCTCTAAGTCTCCCTCTGTTGAAACTCAGGAGTATACCTGTGGACTCTTTGCTTACATGAGTCAGTAAATTCTCTTTTTGTTTTAGCAAGTGTCATGGGTTGGGTTATCCAGAGAAAGGAACTGAGACAGAGTTCAGGGTTCCAGATGTTATTAGGGAACAATATTTATGAAAGAGAGGAGGCAGAAGAAGATTGGATGGAGGACGAAGTCATTGGTCAATCCAAGAGAGGGCTCTGAAACTAGCACTGCCCTTCAGAGAGTCCCACACTGATCCAAAACGGTGGGCCCAGTATATTCTCCTTTGTTTCTTTTTACCTGCAAACTTCTAGTCATCCTTTAAGTCTCAGTATAAATGTTGCTCTTGTGGTGAGCCACTGATGCTTTTGAACTGTGATGTTGAAGAAGACTCTTGAGAGTCCCTTGGACTGCAAGGAGATCCAACCAGTCCATCCTAAAGGAGATCAGTCCTGGATGTTCATTGGAAGGACTGATGCTGAAGCTGAAACTCCAATACTTTGGCCACCTGATGCAAAGGGTTGACTCATTGGAAAAGAGCCTGATGCTAGGAAAGATTGAAGGCGGGAGAAGGGGACGACAGAGGATGAGATGGTTGGATGGCATCACTGACTCAATCGACATGAGTTTGGGTAAACTCCAGGAGTTGGTGATGGACAGAGAAGCGTGGCATGCTGCTATTCATGGGGTCGCAGAGTCAGATACAACTGAACGACTAAACTGAACTGAACTGATCAGTGATGTTAAAGTCCCATGGGACCTGGAGCATGTGTAGCAGTTTGATTAATTAGTAACTTTTTTTGTTTTGTTTTATGTTGTCTTCCTTGAAGTCTTCTAGCTGCATGAAGGAATGGACTGTTCTAGTTAGCTATTTTTAAGTAACAAACTACTCCAAACCTTAGTAGCCTACAGCAGAGGCTGGCTTAGTATGACCCTGGTGCCAGATATAGCCTACCACCTGTTTTTGTATAACTGAACAACTAAGAATTTTTTTCACATTTTTAAGGGGTTATAAAAGAAACCCCCCAAAAAGAATAATATGTGACAGAGATGGTACATGGCCCACAAAGCCTAAAGTACTTACTATCTGGCCCTTTATAGAAAAGGTTTGCCAAAACACCCATTTTGTTACATCTCATGATTTTATGCATTAGGATTTCAGGAGAGGTTTTGTTGGATGATTCTTCCATGTGATATTAACTGGCACTGCTCAGTGGCATTCAACTAGAAGCTAGTCCGGTCGAGAGGGTCCAAGAAGGCATCATTCATATATCTGGTACCTTGGTAAGATGGCTGGAAGCCTGGGTTCAGCTGGGCCCCTGTCCACATTGTCTATCCCTCAGGGTGATTGGACTTTAGTAAGAGTGGCTTAGATATCCAAAAAACCAAAATGGAAACTCTCAAAGAGGGCTTATAATTGGAGAGTGTCACCTTTTCTATGCCCCATTGGTCAAAGCAGTCCCAGGCCAAGCCAGATTCAAAGGGAGGGCAAATATAACCCACCTCTGAATGACAGGAATGCAAAAATGTTAAGACTTTCCTTAATTAACTTGAGAACTAAGTCAGCTCACTCACCATTATATTGCCAACTCTTGGCACACCACCTGGCATATGAACTCAATAAGTTTGTTAACTAGTGGATATACTCTGGTAGATAAAATCTGAGCTATTTGTAATAAAAAAATATTAAATTTGAAGCTTGATCAAGGCTGAGGTCTAATTGAACTCTTAGAAGCACTCCTTTCCATATGTTCCATTTTGGGACTACCGTGGGTCTTCTCTACTGTGTCGTATCTCTCAGAGTTTTTGAACTTTAGTTTCCTTTTTGGTTAATGAGGGACAATGTATCCTGTATCTCACAGGATTCCTGTGAGATAATGGTATAGTGAATTAAATGGTATAGTGAATCTGAGAAAGTGTTATAAACTGTAAAGTTCTGTTAACTTTAGGTTGTCATTATTGTCATTGTTCCTTAGGATGAGGAGTGGACAAGGCCAGAACCCCTAGATCCTCAGGAGATGGGGAAGGACCCCTCAACCTTACCCCACTCCTCAGGTCAGTTCCTGAGGAACAGACATTAGAAGGGTGCACTATGGCCATGTAGTGAAATTCTAGCCAGGAAAGATTAATTTCTCCATAGTGGCTCTAATGGTGGGTCTCATAATTCCATAATGATCTTGGTGCCAATTCCTCCCACCCTAGGTGTCTCTGCAGAGGCCATCGGGAAATGAGAAACCACACTAGGTAAACAAATAAGAATGATTAGTTGCATGTGGCCAGCCCCTTGTCACCTGAGTTGGCCCGTTGTGTGCTCCAACATATGGAGTAATAAAAACACTGCTGAGAGAAATCACATTCAACTTGTCACTCTTACCCAACTCATAAAATGTAGTATCCTTTTCCCTGGAAGAGCCCTCTTGAAACCCTCTGTCCCAGAGGCATTGCCATACCTTTAATTTTTATGTGTCTCATTTTTGACAGGAGGGAGGATTTGTCTGCCTGAGTAATACCTCTTCTTCCAACCTTTCCATAAAACCTCCTATACATTCTGAGCATGATGTATAATGCATGTGTAGTGTGTGTACATCTGGGAGTGGGATAATTACTTAGAATATAAGTAGGATATAAAGCAGGATCCCTGTGTGAGTCTGTAAGTATCCACGAGTATATATTTGTGTCATGTAACTTTGCTTAGCCTCTAGCACAATGTCTGTGTAGCCAACAGGCATGGAAAAGAATGGTACTAATAGCTAAGAACTACTCAGCAGTTACTGTGCTAAGCACCAGCCTGAATGCTTTATATATATTATCCTATTTAATCTCCATAACAATTATTGAGGTGAGTACTAATATTATATCCTTTTTACAAATAAGAAAACACACCTCTGATATTGGTTAAGGTTAAAGCAACTTGCTGAGCCAGTGAGGAGCAGTCGGGACTTAAAACGTCTGTTTGATTTCAAAGTCTGTTCTTAAATTACCTCACAACCCCAAACCTAGGCTCTCTGCTAACAGCGATATTGGATTTAATTATCCAGTGTTCTGTGACATGCCACATGGCAGACTTTATTCTCCACATGTGATCTCCCAAAGCTTTGGTGCTTGGAGACCTTTACTGGGGCCAATGTCAGAGGAGGGACGTGTTCTTCCATCATTGGCTTGCTGACCCAGGTCTGTGTTGGTGTGGTCAGTCACTGTATCCACCATGCCCAGGATTCCCTTGTAGCAGACACCATCCCTCCTGCAGCTCCTTGCATGGCCCTTGTATAGGGGTAGGAACAGACTGGACCAGTAGCAGGTCCACATGGGCTCCCTGCCCTACAGTGGACCTGCAGTGGCCTGATTCTTAGGGTTCTTCCAGAGGTGGGCCGTGGAGACTGCAATGAACTATTACAGTCAACTGGGATTGCCCCAAATTTGGAATGTACAGTTAAACTGTCTTGGCCAGTTAGACATCTCAGTGTGATGCAGATGTCAAGAATAAGAGAACAAGTGGTCCGTGAGAATGAGAGATGAAAGAGTAGCCTGTTTTCAGACCACTTAGTTCCAGTTCTGGTTCTGCCTGTTTGTCTTTACATCAGTCCTTTACTATGGGCCTGGGTAAACCTGAACTGTATGGTTAAGGGGTGGGTGAGGAATTTGGAAGTTTGAGGGAAAATCTAGGAGACAGAGGTGTAAACTAGATGACTGGGTACTGTGCAAAGGAAAGAAAATAGTAAAATACAATGCATGGAGGTGACATAGGTGAGGCATGTACATGAAGGTGGGGGAAAAATGGCTCAGGTAGGCTGTCAGGTTGTCTGTTGCAGGGTGTGTGGTGTTCATGTCCTCCCCTACTGCCCTACAATGCCTTCACTATATCCTGCATTTCACCCTGATGCTTTTGCAGTATGGTTCCTTGGTGGGGAAATGGAGCAGAATGAGGGGACAGCTGACATCTAGGTTATACTCCATTTGTCACCAGTCTGGTTTCCCTAGGGTCTCTGATTGGCTTTCAAGGCTACTTTATACGTATATGTTTGCATGTTTCACTAGATATATCTACTTGTATAATTATAGAGAAATGTGTCTGTGGCAATGTGCATATCCATATGTAACAGAGTTCATATATGTAAATGTAGGATGTTTTAAATTTATCTATACATGGAAACATGTATGTGTGCAGTGTGTATTATGAATCTGGATGTGTAATCTGGGTGCACAGGTATGGGTGTTTGTGCCAGGGTATGGGGCTTGTGGCCAACTGTATTCTCCAGAGGTGGCTGCCATGATATATCCCATCCCACATGTCCTCTTTACAAGATGATGGTGACATTCCTCCCATTGAGAGTGGGCTCCCCTTCCCTCTCCTCAAATGTAGGCAGACCTCTGTGACTCCCTCAAACAATGGAGTGTGGCAGAAATGTTGCTACGTGACCTCTGAGGCTAGATCATAAAAATACCAGGCACCTTAACGCTTGGTTCTCTTGGGATGCTCATTCTTGGAAACCAGCCACCAAGTTGTGAGGAGGCCAAGGAGCTACAGAGAGAGGTCATTTATCAGTGTCTTGGCTGACACCCCAGCTGAGGTCCTACCTGCCAGCCATGTAAGTGAGCACCATGCCTTAGTGGAGCCACCCCCAGGGGACAGTGCACAGTACCCTGTTCTTCCCTACCAAGCCCTGCCCAAATTGTGAAATAAATGTGGATGGTTTGTTATGCAGCTTTAGCTGTGGCTGCCCTAACTGTGTGTGTGTTCCTGTGATTTGATGCCTTTGTGAGTGACTGTAGGCAGTTTATTTGTGTCAGATGTCTGTGTACTTCAGTAGGTGTGTGGTTGAAGGTGTTCCTTGGGGTTCCTGGCTTTTAACTTTGACCTCAGTGGAAGTTATTTGCTGAGAACCCTTTGAAATCTAGTCTGTCTTCTAAGTCTCTTCTTTTGCATATTTTCTCTTTGAGCCAGAGAGGCCTGTTCAGCTGAAAGCAAATGCAGCTTAAATTTACTGACCTTTTTTCTGGTTAACACCCACCCCCCCCCCCCCCCAGAGGTGCCAGAGCCTTCCAGCAGGTGGGAGGTTGCTATCCAGAGGCCTCACAAGCCTTTCACAAGGGCTGAAAGCACTGTTTTTAAAATTTTCCTTTTCAGGAATGCATCAGAGACAGAGCAAAGCACAGACACTGGGGGTTCTTGATGTCTCCTGGGATAGAGAGATCTAAAATTTCTGACTGCCACCAAGGAATCTGTTTACGGGCTTAAGTGTGCCAGGGCACACACAGGTCTCAGGGCAGAGGTCATCTGGTCTTTGCCCTGCCTTGCCTGTGCCATATACTCCAGTTAAGTGCAGCCCAGGAAGTAGAGAACCCTGGCTCTGATGGCCAGTTCCTCTTAGTCTCCTTGGAAGTATCCCATCAGCTTCTTGCTTCTTCCATGTTGGCTCTTGATTTACTTTTCCAGGAATGCAGAGAGCTCTCTCTGCTTCACACTCCTGCCCTTGCATTGCCTCTCAGGCTCTCGGGATCTCTAAAGCACGGTTGTCCAATAGCACTTTTAGCAATGATATGTTTCATAATCTGCACTGTCCAATATGGTAGACATTAGCCACATGTGGTTCTTGAGCACTTGAAATGTGACCAGTGTGACTAAGAAACCAAGTTTTAAATTTTATTTAATTTTGATTAATTTAAATCTAAATAGTACATGTGGCTATTGGCTACTGCGTTGGACAGCACAGCTCAGAAGAGTTCAGAGAGAAGAGTTTTTCTTTTATTTGTAAAATGGGGATAAAAATCGGCCCCATCTGCCTCATAGGGCTGTCTGAAAGAAACAAGATGACGAATGTGAAAGAGTTTTATTCACATAAGGGATCTGGAAAGATAGACAGCAGTGTGAACAGAGTGGGCTTATTCTTATAGCTTTTTGTTAATATTTCTGTTTTATGACCCTTGCTGGACTGGGTTGATTTGATCTGTTTACATTTCTGAATCTCTCATCTGACTTTGAGCTCTTTGAGGGTAAGAACAGGTCAGATAGTATCATAGCTGTATCCTCACAGCCAATTGCTGGCATGTAGCTTGGTACTCATGTTCAGGTTCATAAGATTCAAGTAATAACATGTCTAGAGTCCAGAAATGATTGCTGGCAGCAGTATTTAAAGTTTATGGTGAGAGCTGGGATTGGGGGGCACACAGAGAGGAGGGAAGCAACAGAATAGGGTGGTGAGACAGGGAGCTAGGGCTCCAACTCCTGACACTCAGCATTTCAGGGCCACCCAGAGAGACCAGTGAGCCAATTACTGATGCCAGGAAGCATTCACACAGCTAGGCAACAGGCTTGTGGGAGACTGAAAAAGGTTGGTCAGAGGAGAAATGCTCCACTCATGCATTTTGCTTGTTAAGGAAGGCGGTTGAACATATAAATCTCTGCCTAGCTAGGGCCCTGGGGTGGGTGCTGTGGTTTTCTTTCTTTTTCTGAGGGTTCCTCATGCCCTTTACCTTTCAAAGGTGTTGCTCTTCTGGGGAGCAGAAAAGGGAACTTGGAAACTCTCCAACAGAGCTTTAAGGGAGAGAAGGCATTTTTAGTCATTGTTTACTTATTTAAAAGGAAATTTAAAATTTACTTCTGCTCAATTCTAAGAGTAATACAGGGAAACAAAGAGAATAGACCAATGGGATCCTACCACCCAATCTGATCTCTGGATTTCAAACTTTCTGCCTTTACAGTGGTCCTCCTTGTTTTGGGACCATGAGAATAAAGACAGTCTGCTTAGGCCCAGCCCTGCACACTGATTTTAGCAGCTCAATAGGCTTGAGCTCAGAGCTAATTCCCCTGGGAACGTGGCTCTCAAACAGGACTTTTAAAGGTTTGGAGATTGGGGGACACAGAATTTCCCTTCTGTACATACTTGACCTGGTTAGATCTGTCCCAAGAAGGAAGCCAGGCTCCTGTGAGTGTTGGCTGCTCTCTGTCCAGCTGGACTCTTTTCTTGGCTCATGCATTTATGTATGAATTCTGAGATTTGAGCTTATTCTATTTTTAAGCTTCTTACTCTTGTAGTACTTTATTAATATCTTTTTTATAACTTGTGTCAGGCTCAATTATAATTTATATGTTCACTCTGCAGTGTATCCCAGATGCAATAAATATTTGTTGAACATTTATTACCTGTCTTCATGGTACTAGGCAGTGACACAAACTAAAATTATTCCTGGGTCCAGCTACTCTCACTTGTCTCCTGAGTGTTCCATGGGAAAAGCGAGCGGTTCCCTGTCCTTTCCTACCCAGTCTTACAGAGGTCTTTCTAATAAACTGGCAGTGCTCACTGAAGCCTAGATCCCCTGGAGAAGGGAATGACTACCTACTCCAGTATTCTTGCCTGGAGAATTTCATGGGCAGAGGAGCTTGGGCGGCTACAGTCCATGGGGTCTCAAAAAGTCAGACAGGACTAAGCAACTAACACTAAGCCCTTCCAGGCAAGAAGGAACTATGGAAAGAGAATAGGACTTCTGCAGGCGTCCAAATCAGATTTAAATTCCCAGTTCTAGCATTTTGTGACTGTATGGCTTTGCATAAGTCCTTCAACCTCTTTGAGCCATAGCTTCCCCATCTAGGAAAAGGGGTGTGTGTGTGTGTGTGACAATCCTGATCTTAAAAAGTTATGAGAAGTAAATATAATGTATAGGCAACACCTGGAATATATAAATAAGACATTCGGTGGTAGAGCAGAATTAGAGCTGCAGGTAACTTTTATTTTTAAAATAATTGGTCGTTGTCAATTCACACAATAGTAAGTATATAAAGTAGGTGACTTGCAGGTGCCCTATTCTGTATGAATTTTCTAAAATGACTGTTTATTGTTTGAGACTGAAAAGAAAGTGAAGCCGCTCAGTCTTGTTCAACTCTTTGGGACCCTATGGACTGTAGCGTACCAGGCTCCTCTGTCCATGGGGGTTCTCCAGGCAAGAATACTGGAGTGGGTTGCCATTTTCTTCACCAGGGGATCTTCCCGACCCAGGGATAGAAGCGGGTCTCCCATCTTGCAGGCCACCAGAGAAGCCCATTTACTGCTTTATCCCAGCTGAGTCACACCAATTTGATTTTTTTCACTCCCTATCCCTCTGGTTTCTTTCTTTCTTTCTTTTGTGTGGGCCATGAGGCTTGCAGTCTCCTCGACCAGGCATTGAACGCATGCCCCTTGAGTGGAAGCACTGAGTCTTAATCACAGGACTTCTGGTGCAGTGCCACCTTTAGTTTCTTTCTGATGATTCTTCCGCGAAGAAGAAGCTGTTGGGAAATCAGAGACGAAACTTCCAAGTTCTGTTTCTCTCTGACTTAGAAGGAAACTGGACCCGCAAGTATCTCACACCGGCGGAAGGATACTGCGCTAAACAAGGTCCAGTAGGTTCGCTCAGGTAGACGCTAGGGGGCGGGACTTAACAGAAGCGAGGGGGCGGGGCTAACAACTCCGAGTGCGGGAAAGGCAGTGGGACGCCGGTCTGCTGTTCTGGGAGGCGACAATTGGGTGAGGAGGCAAGTGACATAATAGCCGCGCGCTCACGGGTTCTGACGATAGCCGTCGCGTCTGCGTACGGGAAGCTGGTTGCCGCTGCGGCCGCCTGGAATTGTGGGGATTGTGTCTGCCCCCGGGCTGCCGGGCGGGAAGCCGAAGGTAGGGGCAGTAAGGCCGCCCGGCCCTGGGGCTGGAGGCTCAGGGCGCTGCCCCGGTCTCTACCCGCTAGCAGCCCTGGCGCCTTCCCAGCACTGTACGGGGTCCCTACACATCCCACCAGTGTCTCTGAAGCGGGACGTGTAAGTGGGCTCTCGACTCCTCACTAGTTTCTTGCCTCTCAGCCCAAGGCTGCCTTCCCTATCTTTCCCACTCAAAACGTCTCCAGGATACCTCCTTGAATGCCGGGAGATGAGGCAGTGGGGGTCCGAAGACAAGCTTTTGGCTTTTCACTTGTTTTAGTTTCCTTCCCTATTCTCTTCTCCCGGTCTCAGTTTCTTCATTTGTCCAGATGCTCCAGGGTTGACATTTTGGTGTCTCTTCACCATATGGAATTGAACGCTACCCGCGTTGTATTTCCACTTCTATCTTGTGTTTTCCTTTGCCCTAGGTCGATGAAATACTTGCCTGTAAAGTTGGAGTTAGAGACTTCGGTGTGTTTCAGATCACCAGCATGCGTATCCCTGGTGTGTTTCAAATCACTCAGAGGGTTGTGTTTATCTCTGGGCATTATTTTCAGGCATTTTGGATAAAGTGAGGCATGGGTACTTGCAGTTCTCCCCAGGTGGTTCTGATTCAGGTGGTCCCGAAATCCTCGCTTTGAAATTATCTGCTACAGAAAGCAATAGAAAATAATTTGAACTATGAGCCACATGTGGGAAAAACAAGGTATTCAGGAAATGCCCAGTACCTGCGAGGTTAGTGGGGGTAGGGGGGTTCCTTTGCACTAGAGGAGCTAGAGGGCTGTTTGATACCTTAAAATAAAATATATGATTTATATTAAGATTCGTTTTTAAAATATTTTAAAATACTTGGCCTCGAATTCAAGTCCAGCTGGCTTTCCGACCTAAATAAAACAAAACAGCAAGTTGTTTTGGGGGATTTAGGAAGTTAGATTAAACTTAGACTAGGTAAGCTTAAAAGGAATGAATCTTTCATGTTTGCCAAGAGAATAAATTGATATTTATAAACACAATGTTTGTTTAGACAGTGTGAAAGATGTGTTTTGTATCTGTGTCTTTTTAGCTCTCAACACACCCAAGTTTCTTTTCTGATAAAATTATAGCCAGATGTGGAGATTGGATAGAATTTTGATGGGAGCTAGGACAGGAGGATATCAGGATTGATATTTGTGTGGAATGAATCAGGACTTGGTCTGTGGCTTCAGTTGAGAACTTGGTCCTTGGGCTTTTTTCTAAACGGAATTAAAAATTGTTTTACTTACTTTTGACTGTGCTTGATTTTCATTGCTGCATGGGCTTTCCCTCTAGTTATGGAGAGTGGGGGCTGCTTTCTAGTTATGGTGCGCTGGCTTCTCATTGCTGTGGCTTTTCTTGTTGTGGAGCAGGGACTCTAGGGGCTTGGACTTCAGTAGTTAGGGCACGTGGGGCTGGAACACAACCTCGGTAAGTTACGGTGCACTTGGACTTAGTTGCCCTGCAGCAGGTAATCTTCTTGGACCAGGGATGGAACTCATATCTCCTGCACTAGCCGGTGGATTCTTTACCACTGAGCCACTATGGAAGCCTGGCCCTTTTTTAAGGGCCAGTTTTTAAGCTGTTGCCGTATCAGACTTATTTTTACCTTTCTTTTGGGTGTTTAGTGGATTTAATCCGCAGATTAATACATGTGCTGTATGGATAAAACTGACAACCGACAAGACTTACTGCCCCTATTTTACAGATGGTGGGAATGGGTAGTATGTGGGTAGAGATGTGGTAGCCCAGGAATGAGTTTTGTCCTCTGATTCCTGCTCTTTTCCTCTTGCCTGATGTCTTTGAATGCCAGCTATTACTTTTCTGCAGAAGTCAATTTTGAACCCTGGTGTTTTCGTTGACAGGAGAAAAGCATAATTAAAAAACTGCAAAGTAACAAAATGGTTTTAAAATAAGTGTGCCGGAACTTAATTCTCAGTGAGTATTGTTCTCTTTTAGAATGGCATGTGTAAGTGGTGGCGGTTGAGGGTGGCATCCTGATAATGGCCTTTTGTTTTTTTCTTTTTTGCCTCCATACTCAGCTTGTGGGATCTTAGTTTCCCAACCAGGAATCAAACCTGCATTGGAAGTGTAGAGTCTTAATCACTGGACCTCCAGGGAAGTCCCATTAAAAAAAAAAATTTTTTTTTTATATGGCCTTTCTACAAAATAGTTTTGAAAACCCATCTTGAAATTGTCAGAGATGTTTTTGAACCATATGAGAGATCAGTTTCATTAATACATGACACCATACAGTTGCTGCTGTTCTTTTTTTTTTTTAAACTACAAATGGCATGGTTAGGCAACCTGTCACGTGACCTCACATGGATTAACAGTTCATTTGAAGTGGACCTAGTGGTAATGTGAGGTTTTTTTCTTTTTGGGTGGGGATGAGCATGTTGCATGGCTTGTGGGATCTTAGTTCCTCACGAGGGATTGAACCTGGACCCTTGGCCGTGAAAGCGTGGAGTCCTCACCACTGGACTGTTAGTGAATTCCCTGAACATGAGTTTTGAGTCTATCACTAATAAGTATGCTCTCTAACAAGTTATTTCACTTCTAAGGCTTGGTTTTCCAGTGGATAAAAATGGGAATAATACTTTGAAGAGTGGTTAAATGAGGTAGTACATACGAAGCTTTTGGGACAGAGGAATGCAGTAACTGTTTCCACCCTCAATAAAGAGTTGCTATTAATGAAAATATTCAAAAAGACAAGAGAGTTTGTAAAGGCAAATTGTACCTTTTTCCCAATAGGCGAATGCCTTCTAATTGTCATTTCATTATGTTTGTAGATTCATGCTCTGACCTTCTCATCCTGCCTCCTGTGTTCTTTTTTCATTCATTTTCTATCCTTTGCTGAGTGACGCTGTGCTGTGGAAGCTGTCTGCCAGTCTCTTGGAGTAAGCCTCTTTTCACGAGAGCTAATCTGAACATTCTTAACAATGCCAGCCCCTTGGTTGTGGATTCCTGGGGATTTTTCTGTGGGGCCTCAGCTGGTGTTTGGATCACGCTGTGTAGCATAGTCATCTCTAACTCCTAGATTTGGAGTCAGTTTGGAGACCTGTCCTTGTGAGCTAATCTTTTCTCTTTCTGAGTGAGGATGAATGCTTTATCCTTCTCTGAGTCGGCTTTAAGTTGCAAGTCTTAGTCTTCTGCAACATAGAGCTTCTTATTTTAATTATATGTGGTATAAGGAAGGAATATTCTGCCCTTTTCTTCATTTACTTCCACCAAGTGTTTTACTGCCAAGTAGGAAAGGAAGATAGCTGGTTGTCATTTGGGTGAGTCTGTGGGTGACCCCTGATGACCAGCTTCCACAATAGTTGAATTTGTCTTTGGAATAAAAACCTCATAAAAGAGGGAAGCTACTCAGAACACACGTGAAGAACCTGCCAGAATTTTCCTGATTTGTGAAGAGTTTACACCTGGCATCCTCACTTGTGCAATTTTCTACCTTGGAAACAGAATCCAGGAGCAACTGAACTATATTTAGCCCAGACTGATGGACAAGGGTGTGGTTGTGTTAGCTGGTCATGTCTGCCCTCATTCTCCTAATAGTGTCCTAGGAACAGTTTGAGGCCTTGAGAAGTAACTTAGTCCATTATGGGCTGCTATAATAGAACACTGTAGATTGAGTGGTTTAAGTAACACACACTTATTTCCTGTAGTTCTGGAGGTTGGAAGTGAAAGATTAGGTGCCAATATGATCAGGTTCTTTTGGAAACTGGGTTGTCCCTTTGGACATCTGATCAGATGTCTCTTGACCTTTTGTTCATTAGCACCTTTTGAGACATTTTTTCCCCTAATTGCCTCTCTGCCTCCAATCAATGGAATTTTAATACAACAGATATACTTTGTATCTGTTTATGTTCTGTGGCCCTTTGGGCCACAAACTGTTGTAACATCTAAGATTTTTTTTCTTCCTCAGGAATCAGTTTTCACCCCTTGGGGGGTGATTTTGCCCTCATTGAGAATGCATGGTCTTATCCTATATTGTCTCACAAATATAGTCATCAAGGCTCATTTTTTTAACTTTTTATTTTTTATTGGAATATAGCCAATTAATGTAGAAGGCAGTGGCAACCCTCTTCAATACTTTTGCCTGGAAAATCCCATGTAGGAGGAGCCTGGTAGACTGCAGTCCATGGGTTCGCTAAGGGTTGGACACGACTGAGCAACTTCACTTTCACTTTTCACTTTCATGCATTGGAGAAGGAAATGGCAACCCACTCCAGTGTTCTTGCCTGGAGAATCCCAGGGATGGGGGAGCCTGGTGGGCTGCCGTCTATGGGGTCTCACAGAGTCAGATGACTGAAGTGACTTAGCAGCATTTTATTTTTTGCTTATTGCTATTCTTAATAATTCAGAGCAAAAGTTGTTTGTCCCTTTCTGAAGTTATTCTGTACTGTCTGCTTCAAAGCCTAACGATGTTAAGGGAGTTGGAGAAGAAATGGAATATGAGTGGAGGTAGGAGGGATATTTTTATCTGGACTTCTCCAAATAGGCTGGAATTGAGTTTATTCTTTACTGTTTTTATTTTCTTCCAAATCTTGAGTTTTCAGATACTGCATTTGCCATTTGTTTCTCTAGTGCCTCCTTGGCCTTTATTTATCACAGTTGAGCACAGATGTTCTTGGACTGAAATTTGGGTAATGTCTGTTCAGCCCATGTCACATGTCAAATTCACAGAGAAATGGGAAGGGGTACGTTTCTGAGGTCTGCTTGCTGGCTATGTCTTGATTGAAAGCATTCTTGATTATGTCTTTTAATTACCACTTACTGTCATCACAGGTAGAAGAACCATCACAGGTAGCAGTCAATGAATCGATCCATGTCTTGCCACTTCCCTTCTACAAGTTGTCTGCCCTTTCTGTCTTGTGAGAGAGAGGAGTTCTAAAAACTGGAAGATGAGAATGCATCCCAAAGGTCTGGTGAGGGAGGCTGATGCCAGTGGACTTTTAAATGGACATTTCTTTACATTTGTGAATAGTTTCATGCTTATACCTCTTATCTTTATGAGGCTCCGAAGGAGGTAGCATCCATCTGACCAAACTGTGGAAAACTAGCAAAGAAACAAAGTAGGACAATCAATACAGACATTGACTGATCATGCTTTGAACCCAGGGAGTAGTAGACATTGGAAGCATAAGAGGCCAACTCCTTAGCAAGGAGTTTAATATTGATTTTGTGACCCTCTCTATGTCATACTCATGGGATTTGATTTCGATTATAGGCAGTCTAAATTCACGTTATTTCTGTGCTGGAAGAGATCATCCTAGGAGGTCTTTATATCAATTTCATTGCAAACATCAGGACTGAGTCTGGTTCAAATTCAAGGGATGGCTCTTTGTGGTTCCTTGGGTGAGTAAAGAGTCAGAAGTTACCCTTCTAGTTCTGTCACCACCCAGTGCTTCAGTTTTACTTTTTATGGGTTCCTGTTTTACTGGTGAAATGAGCTTCAGGCATGTGAAATGGGCCATATACCTTTTTTAGGGCTACCAGCATATTAGTGGCAGAGCTGAGACTCAAGCCAGAGGGCTTGCAGAAGATGGCCATAGAAGTTGTTGGAATTATTTAGAGCCTTGTAAAGATGCTAGATGTAGTTAAAAATCCCTATGGAAGGAGAAGGCCCTGCCTCCATTGACTGCCTTGTTCATTATCTTACAACTCTCACAGGTGAGGTTTTTGGGTGTCATGCCGATTTTTCTCCTACTTATAAGTATTTCCTTTTGCTCTTGCCCCAAAGGAAATAGATTTGAAGTTTCCACTTTCTTTAGAAACAGTAAAGTAGTGCCCAGGCCAGACTGCTGTGTGTTCTATAAAGAATGGAGCCAGTGAAGCAGTGGACCTTACTTTGTGACCCAGGCAAACCTGTAAAACATTTCTAAAAGAAAAAGTGCAGGAATGGTTGGTATGTCACAGTGGTTTAAAACCACTCAGGGGTCCAGTGTTCATAACAGCATTATAACAGTAGCCAAGACATGGAAGCAACCTAAGTGTCCCAATAATAGATGAATGAATGAATAAAGTAGAAGTGGTATATATACACAATGGAATACTAGTCAGCCATAAAAAAGAATTAAATAATGACATTTGCAGCAACATGGATGGATCTAGAAATTATCATACTAAACAAAGGAAACCAGATAAAGACAAATACCATATAATATCACCTATATGTGGAATCTAAAAGAAGTGTTACAAATGAACTTATTTACAAAATGGAAACCAGAAATAGAAAATAAATTTATGTTTACCAAAGGGGAAAGGGGGGGGAGGGATAAATTAGTTTGGAATTAACAGGTACACACTACTGTATATAAAATAGATGAACACCAAGGACCTACTGTATAGCACAGGGATCTATATTCAATATCTTGTAATAGCCTATTAATCTAATAGAGGGACTTCCCTGGCTGTCCATTGGTTAAGACTGTGCTTTCACTGCGGGGGGGGCTTGGGTTCTATCCCTGGTTGGGGAACTAAGATGTTGCATGCCATGCATATATATACAATATGTATTCTTTGTGCTTAGTCTCTCAGTCATTCCCGACTCTTGGTGATCCCATGGACTGTAGCCCACCAGGCTCCTCTGTCCGTGGGGATTCTCCAGGCAAGAATACTGGAGTGTGTTGTCATGCCCTCCTCCAGGGGATCTTCCCAATCCAGGGATCAAACTCCCACATTGCAGGTGGAATCTTTATCTGAGCCACCAGGGAAGCCCATATTCTTTATATATATATCTTTATAGTATATATATATTCTTTATATATACTCTAATATATAAAAATTATATATATTATATAAACTATATATAAAGCACATATATATAATAAAGAATATATATACACTTTATAGTATATACTTTATACTACAAAGAATATGTATAATGAATATACTTTATATGTTATATATTTATATGTATAATATAAATATATATTCTTTATATGTATGTATATTCTTTATCTGAATCACTGCTATATACCTGAAACTAACACAGCATTGTAAATGAACTATTGTTGTTGCTTGTTTAGTCACTAAGTAGTGTCTGACTCTTTGCAACTCCATGGATTTCTGGATGCCAGGCTTCCCTGTCCTTCACTATCTCCCAGAGTTTGCTCAGTTTCATGTCCATTGAGTCAGTGATGCTGTCTATCTCATCCTCTGATGCCCTCTTCTCCTTTTGCCTTCAGTCTTTCCCAGGACCAGGGTCTTTTCCAGTGAGTCAACTCTTTGCATCAGGTGGGCAGAGTTTTTCCAGTGAATATTCAGGGTTGATTTCCTTTAGGATTGACTGATTTGATCTTGCTGTCCAAGGGACTCTCAGGAGTCTACTCCTGCACCGCAATTCAAAAGCATCAATCCTTAAGCACTCAGCCTTCTTTATGTCCCAACTGTCACATCCGTACATGACAACTAGAAAAACCATAGCTTTGACTAGACAGACTTTTGTTGGCCAAGTGATGTCCCTGCTTTTTAATATGCTGTCTGGGTTTGTTATAGCTTTTCTTCCAAGGAGCAAGTGTCTTTTAATTTCTTGGCTGCAGTCATCGTAAGCAGTGATTTTGGAACCCAAGAAAATAATATGTCACTGCTTCCACTTTTTCCCCTTCTATTGGCCATGAATTAGTGGGACTGGATGCCATGATCTTAGTTTTTTGAATACTGAATTTTAAGCCAGCTTTTTCACTCTCCTCTTTGACCCTCATCAAGAAGCTCTTTGGTTCCTCTTCACTTTCTGCAGTTAGAGTAGTATTATTTGCATATCTGAGGTTGCTGATATTTCTCCTGGCATTCTTGATTCTAGCTTGTGATTCATCCAGCCTGGCATTTCACATGATGTGCTCTGCATGTAAGTTAAGTAAACAAGGTGACAGTATACAGCCTTGTCATATTCCTTTCTCAATTTTGAACCAGTCAGTAGTTCCATGTAAGGTTCTAACTTTTGCTTCTTGACCCGAATACAGGTTTCTCAGTCTGGTATTCCCACCTCTTTAAGAATTTTCCACAGTTTTTTGGGATCCACACAGTCAAAGGCTTTAGCGTAGTCAATGAAGCAGAAGTAGATATTTTTCTGCAATTCTCTTGCTTTTTCTATGATCCAGCGGATGCTGGCCATTTGATCTCTGGTTCCTCTCCCTTTTCTAAATCCAGCGTGTACATCTGGAGGTTCTTGGTTCACATACTGCTGAAGCCTAACTTGAAGGATTTTGAGCATTACCTTGCTAGCATGTGAAATGAGCACAATTATACAGTAATTTGAACCTTCTTTGGCATTGCCTTTCTTTGGAGTTGGAATGAAAACTGACCTTTTCCAGTCCTGTGGCCAGTGCTGTTTTCCGAATTTGCTGACATACCGAGTGCAGCACTTTAACAGCATCATCTTTTAGGATTTGAAATAGCTCAGCTGGAATTCTATCACCTCCACTATCTTTGTTTGTAGTAATGCTTTCTAAGGCCCACTTGACTTTACACTCCAAAATGTCTGGCTCTAGGTGAGTGACCATACTATTGTGGTTATCCAGGTCATTAAGACCTTTTTATTTTTTTATTTTTCATTTTTTCGTTTATTTTTATTAGTTGGAGGCTAATTATTTTACAATATTGTAGTGGTTTATGTCATACATTGGCATGAATTAGCCATGGCATTAAGACCTTTTTAATGTAGTTTTTCTGTATATTCTTGCCATGTCTTCTTAATCTCTTCTGCTTCTGTTAGGTCCTTCCCATTTCTGTCTTTTATTATGACCGTCCTTGCATGAAATGTTCCCTTGATAGCTCCACTTTTCTTGAAGAGATCTCTAGTCTTTCCCATTCTATTGTTTTCCTCTGCTTCTTTGCATTGTTCATTTAAGGCCTTCTTATCTCTTCTTGCTATTCTCTGGAACTCTGCATTCAGTTGGGTTTATCTTTCCCTTTCTCCCTCGCTTTTCACTTCTCTTTCGTCAGCTATTTTTAAAGCTTCTTCAGTCAGCCCTTCACAGATCACAGTGTTGTCATGGTGAAGGGACTTGCATAATTCAATGAAACTATATGATATGCTGTGCAGGGCCACCCAAGATGGACAGGTCATAGTGGAGAGTTCTGACAAAACGTAATCTTCTGGAGGCAGGAATGGCAATACCAATCCAGTATTCTTGCTGAGAGAACCTCATAAACAGTATGAAAAAGCAAAGATATATGACACCAGAAGATGACCTCCCCCCGCCCAGGTCAGAAGGTGTCCAGTATGCTACTGGGGAACTACAATTGAAAAAAAGCCCCACTCATGGATCAGCTCATTTGGTTTCTTAATCTTCTTTTGTTAGATTTCAGATTGTTAACAAGATGCTTACTTTCTCTAAGTCTTGATTTCATGATCTGTAGGATGGGAATAGTAATAGTTACTTTTGTAGCTATCTTGAGAATTGTAGAAAGTGCATTCACTGGCACAGTGTAAGTGCTCTGTATATTATTATCAATAATAACAGCAACAACAGTTTCCAGTTCCTGACCTGGTTAGAGGGTAAATTATGCTGACTGTTCAAGTGTGATCTTAACCATCACATCATTGTCTTTGTTGGCTGGTTTATTATTCCTGTCAGTCACATTGATCATGCTTATGCTAAATAACTAAAAGTTGTGAACAGCAAAGGACTTTGCAGCTTCTTTGCCACCTCCATCCTTATTTGGCTTAGTTCTCACCTTTTTGAGGCTCTCTCTACTGGCTACCCCAGTCAAGGGGCGTATGACATGGTGCTTTTAATGAAGCAGGGCTGGCTGGTCCAGAGCCTGCCTACAGTCCTCTGAGACAGTGTGTTCTCCTTGTCTCTGGCCTTCTGCTTTTCACCCAGACATGAAGCAGTTAGCTCATTAAGGGAACTTTAACTTCTGTCATGGCTTTTTTCTGATTTGTATGCCCATTTCTGGCCTTGTGTGAGGTCAGAGAGGCATAGTCAATTACACTGACCCGGATTTTGTGCTCAAGTTGGCTCTCTCTTGCTTTGAGATTTGCAACTGGTTCAGTGTAGCAGTGGGAGTGGAAGTGGGGAAAAGCCCATGAAGCTATTAACCAGCCCCGCCCCCATTTTATTGATTTCAAGCTGAGTTTTAAAAAATTCTGACATCATAGCTATTGCCTGTGCCTTACTTCTAAATGAAACAAATAGGGTTAAACCTCTTTATTTAGGGGCAAGACCAGTCTGCATAGGTAGAAAAACAGAAATCAAGGAGTGTTTTCATGAATTGCTGTATGGCAAAAACTATCACAATATTGTAAAGTAATTATCCTCCAATTAAAGCAAATAAATAATCCTGACTACCACACACACACAAAATGTTTTCAGAGATGCCATTGTCTTAAAATTGGGGCAGGCTTCTGCTCTGTCTTTCTTTTTTTTTTTTTTTTGCGGCCCCATGAACTGTAGCCTACCAGGCTTCTCCATCCAAGGGATTTTCCAGGCAAGAGTACTGGAGTGGGTTGCCATTTCCTTCTCCATGCTCTGTCTTTCTCATCCTGTCTTACTGCTTCCTCTGTTTCCTGGAACTGCATCTGAGTGTTTTTTCCTAAACTTTTTATTTTGTATCGAGGTATAGCTGATTAACAATGTTGTGGTAGATTCAGGTGAACAACGGAGGTATTCAGCCATACATACATGTGTATCCATTTTCCCCCATGCACCTGGGTTTTTATAGGAGTCTCCTCTTATCTCCTTCTTTGGCTCTCTCCAGGACATTGTGTACCACTGCTGTTAGGGTCTTCCTAAATTCATTTCTGATGGGAGAACACTCATGTTTAGAAGATTTCAGTGGCACCTACTGGCTGCTAAATAAATTCCCTATGTATCAGTTGTCCTGGTGTTCATGCCCATCACAGTGTATCCGTGTCCTACCTCTTTAATTGTATCCTCTTTCATTACATTCGAGTACTGTTTACTCCTGATACACTGATCCATGTGGTCCTCTAAGCATTCTACATTTTTGTCTCAGCCAGTTCTTTTGTCTGGAGTACTCTCTCCTTAGTTTCCTGCTTTACTCTGCAGATCCACCTTCTTCAGTGGGCCTTGCCTAATAGCTCCTCATCTGTATCTCCGTAGCAACACTTTGATTATAGAGTTCAGCATACTTTATCCTGGTTTGTTGTTTTGTCTCTTATTGTATGAGCTTCCCAAAGACATGGGCACACTTTTATTTTGTCTCCAGTATAATGCTGTGTAACATGGACACTATAAATGCTTTTTGTGTGAGTGAATACATGAATGCCTGAGAAATGATTAGCAGTTCTGTTCAAATCCCAGTTCTTTCCATAAACATTCCTTGATCCCTAATCACAGTGAGTCTGGCACGTTCAACTCTCAGAGCCCTTTGTGTCTAAAACAGTCTGATTCTTTAGAGT
Organism: Muntiacus reevesi; assembly: GCF_963930625.1. Taxonomy (NCBI): domain Eukaryota; kingdom Metazoa; phylum Chordata; class Mammalia; order Artiodactyla; family Cervidae; genus Muntiacus; species Muntiacus reevesi. Next base: position 228,399,554 of record NC_089249.1, on the reverse strand, counting down.
CAGTCTTCCCACCTTGATTAGAAATTCTTGGAGAGCACAAATTGCGTCCCTTATTTTTCTTTGTGTACCCAGCCCCCAGCACAATTCCTGGCATACATAGGATGTTTAATATATGCTTTTGAATCCAAGAGTCCAGCCATTTGGTCAGTCGCTGTGCCTACCAGTTGGTCAGCCTTCTGTCACTCACTGACCAGGGGTCTCCAACTCAGAGATGTTCCCGGGCCAGGTTGGAAACAATGTGAGGCAACAATCAATGTTGGGCTGTCGAATTGGAGTGCTTATGTACTCTGTGGGGAGCAGCTACTTCTCAGTCCATTCTTGCCACAGGTGAGTACGGCTTTAGTGGCCTCCTCATCTCATATTACAAGAGAAGCTGTGAAGTCAGATTCTAATGTGCTATCTGCAAGGGCTACCAAAGTGCATGTGTGGTCCAGATTTGACCTATTCCCTATCCTTTTGTGGCCTTTGGATTGAGGCTGAAATTTCCCAGCCACAAATTTTCTTTGTGGAAGAAGAAAGGGAGGGGAGGGCATGAACTGAGGGAGCTTTTCAGGGAGTTTTGGTGAAAGCCTAGCTTTGAGAGTATCCTGTAATTTTCTCTGGGTAGTGACTTACTGTTTTGGGCTGAGTGCTATAGAGACCATGTATGATCTGGGCTTCATCCTCTTGTATTCTGTCCCCAGAAAGATGGTGTCCTAGGAACTTTCTTGATTTTTGCTCTTTTTGTCCAGCCTCAGCTGAGACAGGTTTGATGGTGGTTCTTGCCTCTGTCGACTTCTAAGGGCCTGGTGGTCAGGCTTGTACAGAGACCATTCCTGTTAAAGGCTTCCCTGGGAAGGAATTCTGGATGAGCAAGTACAACCAAAAGTGAACTATGCTGAACAAAGTCAATGCCTAAATGTCAGCCAAGGGGCAAAGCAGTATAATAGCCGGAAGGAAATCTGTACCTCTGTGGAACCTCTTGCAGGGCCATATCGTATCCCCTGGCTGTCCTGTTCTTTGCATAGTCTCTGAGGGCACCTGACAGTGCTTATTGCTTGGTATTACTTTTGGGTCTGAAAGTGTTGCCACCAGTGGTCTCCCCATCTGTGGCAGAAAGTAGGTGATGGAATATCTGGAAGAATACATGGGAAACTGAAAAGAGTGGTTGTCTTTGGTGAGAGCCCCTGCATGGCTGGAGAATGGGAGAAGAGGGAGGCTGACTTTTCATTGTGTACTTTTGTGTGCTTTCTTTGATTTGAACTGTGCACATATATTGTTATTTTTTAATGTACCTGAGCAAACCCAAGTGTGAGCTCCTTTTCAGATTCTCTGTTGTCACTTTCTTCCTGAAGCATGTGTTTCTCTGTGAACACCTGGACCCAGTCACTGTAGGTTGTCTCTCAGAGGTGGCAGCCTCACCTCTCTGCTCTTCAGAAGTCTTTTAGGGTTTTTCACTTAGAGGCTTTAGAATGACAGTCAGGCCTAAAGTATGTTCAACATTTTACTGTTTTTAAAGGGTTTTCAGATAACATTATTTTATCTGATCCTTAAAACATTCCTGCTTTCTAGATGTGAAAAATTGAGGTTTGGAGAGGCAAAGTGACTTACTTGGGGCCATACAGCTGATCAGGATAGAGCTGTGATTGATCTGGGTAGCCATACTTCACATTCGTGCACCTTGCTCTAAGTTCTTACGGCAGTTAAGTTGTCTTCTCTTTTTGGAATTCCCTTAGTGGTTTCCAGAGATGTTTCAATTAGGGCAGGGATGGAGCTGTGGCGTTTTCTCTTTGCTCTTTCTAGTCTTTCCCTCTTCAAGACTCTCAGTTACACAGACCTGTCTTTTCTATGAAAAAAGGGGTCAGAAGTAGGTTTCTCCATTTTCTGTGTAGGATAAATTAAGGCTCTATAGGGGCAGTACTTTTTAGGGAAGCTTGAATTGACAGTCTGGTTTCCTATTCTTTGCTGAATATTATTGCTGCTATTAGGTAGAGGGCTGTGTTTCCAGGTTACAAATCTTTTTAGCAAAGAAGTAAATGTGGAATAGAATTGGAAGGACCCATGTAGTCCTTGGATATAATTTAATGCTTCACATCCCAGAGAGAGTAAACATTGTAAAGTGTGCACGATGGGTTTGGATTAATATCCTGACAACATATGGTTTGTCATGTAGGGCACTCCTGGGAGACCCTCCTCACTGTACATAGCCTGCCTTTGCCGGGTGGCCCCTTCCCACAGGTCTTCCCAGCAGCTGTCACGCACCTGGGTAAATTGTCAGCTTCCCTAAGCACTGAAAAAAAATTTTTTAGCTGATGAAAGCCCTCATACAGGAGGCAAAATAAATAGACAACCCTGAGAGACAGTGTGTTCTAGTACTTCTTAGTTTCCCCTGAGTTTGTCCAGGGTATTCACTTCCTTTAGAAACACTGGCTGATCATCACCACTGGGCTCTTCAGAATACAATATTGAAAATCATCTTACCCTTTCCACTCTGTTTCTCCTGGTGTCATGGTGTGGAAAGTCTCTGGAAGCTCCAGAGAGGCAGTGAGCACCATGGAAGGAAGTCTCAACTGTTCCTAAGCATTAAGCAGAAATCTTTGACATTTTACTTTTTCTATTCTTACTTAAATCAGAATTAGGTTGCCATCAAAGAGGATTCTGTGCATTAATGACACCACTCAGAGTGGGAGAGGCTCCTGGTACCTCCTTTGCAGTATCTGAAGAGAACTTGTTGGGGGCATGCAGAGATCATGCTCAGATGATCTTTTCCTCACCTAGCCCTAACCTGTGCTGTGCCAAAGAGAGTTGTCATAGAGATATATACCAGCTGATGGCTTAGTCAAGGCCTCACTGGTTGGCAGCTTTGTAGGTGTGGAAACTCAGCTAGTTCATCCAGGTTTAAGTCCCAGTGGGGTCTTAAAGCATGTGAAATTCTTAAGCATATGAAATTCATGAGACCATCGAGCTACAGTCCCAGTTAACTAATTAACTCTAAGAAACATGATTACCAAGTTGATTTGTGAGGACAGGTAGGAGCATTGTCTCCACTACAGGAAAGGTGAGCTGGGAGCCAAGTCAGCTCTGGAATAAGTCAAGGTGAAGTATGGTGGAAAGCTCTTGTCTATAGATCGATATACCCAAATTCAAACCATATACTAGCTGTGAGACATCTGAGATGAGTTATTTAACCTCTGCTCCTATTTCTTCATTTGTAACCAACCTCCAGCGGCCACCCCCACTCCCGCCCCACCCCCCTCCCTGCGAATTCCCCTGGATTTCCAGATATGTATGTAGTAAGCACTCAGTAAAAACTGTCTTATTTATTTCCCTGTCTCATTCCCTCTGCTCTTCTTTCCTTCCAGCCTTCTTCTTCTAGGGCTATATCTATATTCTGACCAAAATACACTTGTCAGTCTGTTAGGGCACCAGGGATGCATTGGAGAGAGATTCACTTTCATTCTCTAGCTTCCCTTTTATGTATCCTTTGCAGATCAGTCTTTCTTTTACCACAGGTTACAGTAGGAACAACTAGATTCTAACTGTTCTGTCTGTTTCAACCTAATAAGTCTTTCTGGTTACCATTGAATCTATAGTTCTTTGCCAGGCACCCACTATGGGTTAGGTACTGCTTGGCCATGAGAATATAGTGGTGAGTGAGACAGAAACACCTTTCCAAATCACCTCCTCAGATGGGTTACTTCTGTGGATGACTGGTCTTGTGCGTTTTTTTTGTTGCTTCATCCTAATTTCCTTTTGAGAGAGCAGTCTTCTCCCTCGACCTAGGAGACAGTGCCCCTTTGTGTTGCCTGGGCCTTGCCTGCTGGCTTGCTTGCTCCTAAGTGATGCGAGTAGCAAGCTGAGGCTGAAGGAGAAAGCCCTGTGGGCTATTACTGCCTCGGCCACACATGTCCCAAAGGCTTGCACTTGGCACTCTTGAATGTTCCTTTTCTCCCTGCACACAGATTATAGTGTTCATGTGTAATTTAAATTCAAATAACCTTCCGCCTCCTCTCCTCCTTAAAAAAAAAAAAAAAAGAGCCCTGTGTATTACAGGTTAGAGAAAAAAGAGGGGCAGCCTGGGTCTCCTGGTAGGGTTTGTTATATCATGTTTTTTATGCAGCCTGGCTATGGGTTGCCTTTTTTTTAAAAATATGGCTAATGTGTAATTCAGGCATACTGATACTCTGCAGTCATAGAATCTCACATTTTTTTTCTACCTTGTTTGTCATATATAGTGTGACATATAGTCATATATATATACACACACACACACACACACACACACACACACGGTGTGTTAGGGGCTTTGACTGACAGCTGACAGGAAGTGGAACTTGGTTCTTCACTTTGGACTATACGCTGCATCCTGGCCCTTAGTGGTTCCTGCATAAAGAAAGAAAGAATGCCCAGTAGCCAGGTTGATGGACTTCTTAGTTTCAAAATATGGGCCTGAAGATAGCTCTCTGTTCCCTCTTCCTCTTTCTGTTGCCAATTTACCAGCAGTTGCCAGGAAGTGTGTACAGGGAGCAGGCAGAATGGCTCTCTGGGAACCCTTTATTTGAGAGCCCCCAGTGGAGAAGTGCATTTTCCTCTCCTCCTCCTCTTGCTGTGGTGTGTAGCACTGTGACTTGGTATTGCTTGTCTCTCTGCAATCCTGAGGCCTGTTTGTGACTCCTCTGGCCCTGTAGGGGTTTTCAGCAATAAATTGCTTACTGCTTGGTGTTTCCCCCAAACTCCATCACCTTCCCAGGAGTGGGGGAGTGTGTCAACAGTTAGGGACCTAGCAGAGTCTCTGTTTCTGACACTGACCCCTGGAAATATAGTGGTTGAGCCCACATGAGCCATGCTTCCCACTGCTTCTGGGGTTGGGCATTTGCTGCAGTTGGATTTATCTTTAAGAATCATGCTAGAGGCTTGCTTGGAAAGAAGGAGCACTGAATAATTATTGCTTATGTACCAGTTAAACCTATCAGCCAACAGATGTCAAGTGCAGGAAAAAAGTGCAGTAATGTTATTATAATGGCATAATAGTTATCATAATAATCAGCTGGCATAGCATTTGATAAGAGGCAGATCCTTTAGTGAGTGCAAGGGAAGGGTTAACCTTCAACTATAGCACAATGAATTGGTGCTTAACCTTGTAAGAGATGCCTTGTTGATGCAAGTGATTCAGGTACTGGTTTGTTCTCCCATCTCTCAATAGCTAGAGGAGCTATGGAAACTTCAGCTGGGGTTGTCTGCCCTGCAGGTGCTGTCTTTTTCATAGTGTGATGGAGCATACACCATCCTTTTGTTTTAAGTTTTATCATCCTAGCACCCAGCAGCAATGGGTTTATTCCTATAGGTTCATTTGGGATTTTCAGAAAATCCAGCCTCATTTTCTTAGCTACAGTTGACAAACTCTACTCCCTGCAGTGAACTGTGTTCCATACCTACGGGTGGTGGTGTACCTCTTTTATGTGTCCGTACTAATTGTGGTGGGCTGTGCTTGCAGAAGACGGCCTCTCCTCACCCAGAGAGCTTTCTGGAGCTGCATTCCCACGTGGTTAGGAAGGTGGTGGTGAAGGGGTGAGGAGCAGAATTGGGCTCATAGATGACCCACAAAGGCAGCACTGGGGTAGGAAAGAGTGTTCAGATTCAGGCAGACCTGGGTTTGCTCTTGACCTTGCCACTCACTAGCTGTTGGAGAAGTTATTTAACTTCCCTGAGCCTACTGCGATGAGTCTTTGTGCTCATCTGTGTCTCATTTGTTCTTCACTAAGAGCCCTGTCTCTGAAGTAACTATCACTATGCCTGCCACTAAGTAGAGCTCAGTGAATGCTTCTGCTTCCTTCACCCCACTCCCACCTGCCTATCCTAAAGAGTAGAAGGGCAGGGACAAGACCCTCCTGCTTCCAAAGGGAATTTTGGCCACAACTGGAGATTAATAGGTGAGTTTCTTCAGGCCATGGTGTCGCTTCTCTGAACCACAACCTGTAGACCTCCTTTGGAGCTGACTCATCGGGAAGACTTTTGATATTTAATGTTTGGGTGCATCTCTGCTTTATCAGGGGAGTAAAACATGGAGTTTAAAAATCACTTCGGGGAACAGTATCCTTACTCCTGCCTCAGTTCCCTACCGCTGTGCTCCTTTCCCCTCTTTTCATTTGTGTGGGTCACTTGGGAGCACTGCCTGCCTTGGGAAGTGCTTGTTTCTTACAGAAGCTGCTTGTTCAGTCTCTTTACTGGGTAAAAGTTATTGTATGTCTTTTTTGGCTGCATCATATGGCATGGGGGATCTTAGTTCCCTGAGGGAGGATCAAACCTGTGCTTCCAGCAGAGGAAGCGTGGAATTTTAATCACTGGATCACCAGAGAAGTCCCAGGGTTATTGTATTTCTATATACCTGGGCCTTTGCTGTGGACTTTTATTTTGGAAGCCTAGAGTACTCAGACAAGGTGATATCTTTTTAGACTATTTTTGGCTGTAGGCCAGCTTATCACTATGGCTACCACTCATTTGGAGAAAGGCAGGATACAGAAAGTAACTTTTGGAAGAAATTTGGGAAAGAGGAGGGGGAAGGGGAAGAATAGTTTGTTTTAAGGTCATAAGAGGAGAATAGCTTCTCTAAGCAGAACCATTTTGTTTTGGACAGAGCTTCATTTTCCTTCTCTCTGAATTTTTCTTTCAGTCAATAGACACATTAATAGCCTCTGTTACATTCTAGACACTGTGGTTATCCCTTTTATATACTTGTCACCAAGTCAGATACAGTTCCTGTTCAGAGTGTTGATGAATATAGACATTAATCAAATTATAATCTCATACATAAATGTGAAATTATGGTTATAATAAGTGTGTGGAAAGAAAGGAATGTGATACCATGAGAATATTTGACAGAGATTTGACTTGATCCTGGGTTTAAGAGGGTATCAGGGAAAGCTTTGTTAAGGGAGTGATTTTTGAGTTGTGAAGAACAAATGGATGTTTACTAAGTGAAGTGACATGAGGTTGAAGGACATTTCTGGCTGAGGGCCTAACTTTTACAAAGCCTCCTGGGGGCAGGGTGGGGAGGAAAGAAATGTGACTTCTGTGGGGAGCTGAAACAAAATGTGGCCAGAGCACAGAGAGTGAGAGGAGATAGGCACAGGGTCAGGTTGGAGGGGGTGGCAAGGACAGGCCTGTTCAGCATGGTAAGGCATTTTGATTGTACTAGAAGAGCTGGGAGATCTTTGGAGGGTTGTTAGTTGTGGTGGTGAGATGATTGAATTTGAAGTATGAACAGATCACTCAGTTAGATGGTACATTAGGTGCATTTTGATGAGAGTGAGATTGATGATTAGAGAAGGAACATTACTATAATGGGTTACTTTTTTTCCTTCAGTCAACTGAATGGTAATGTTGATATCGACCACATGACATGTTGCCTTATTCCTCCTGAGTCAAGTCCTCTCTTAGTGCCTACTGTCAGTGTGTTGTTGGGGCCACCTGGTCATTCAGCAGACGTGGTGGCTCAGAGTGTTGGCATTTGGCATTTTGTCAACTTCCCAGAAAAAGACCTGGAGGTTTCATGCCTGTCACTTGTTAACATGTGACAGCAACAACACACTGTGTAACCTGTTGACTTGCCATCTCTCTGTTGGCTGTCACTAGCTGGGCAAGGGCTACGACTTTCACCTTGGACCGCTTAAGCCACTGACACGGGTACCTTCCTGAAATGTGATGTGCCAAGTTAGCAAAGCCAGCGCCTGCGGTTTGTGTACTGCTCATTTCTGGTTGATGTCGGTGTGTACATGTTCTCTCTTGGCAGCAGCCAGCGTCTGGAGGGCTGGAAATGGGTTGTCATCCTTCTTCCCGCTGTGTCGCCAAGAAGACTGAGATGCAGGAGGGACCCATGGTATACAGAAGCCTGCGTTAGTATCACATGCTGTCAGACCAAGTGTTAGAATCGCTTCCACTTACTCAGCTGGAAGGCCATGCTGCATATAGTGGTTAGGAGCGTGACACTTGGAATTGAGCAGACGTCAGCTGGACTCTCTGCTTAACTACTTAAAAGTTGTGTGATCTTGGACAAGTTACTTCACTTCCCTGACCCATAGTTTTCTTACCTCTAACTGGGAGATAATAATAGATTTCCACCTCACGGGGGAGTTGTGAAGTATCAGTGAAAATATATGAAAGGTGGTTAGCTTCTTCACAGCCTAAATGATTAATGAACAGTGGTTATAATTGTTGTTATGGTTTATTTGGCTGATTTTGTTGGCTTTGCATGTCTGGTATATGCTGGACTCCTTGCTGAGTGTGGCATAAAGATGTCCTGCCTTTGAGGTACTCAGTTTTGTGGTAACTTTTTCTGCTATTTGTCACCTTCTGTGTGGTCATGCTTCAGTAAAACAAAGAGTCTCCTGGAGAGGATCACGGTCAGATGCCCACTTGGTGTTGCTTTGTCTTCCTGTGGGCCTCTTCCTCCCCCTGTGGTCCCTGGCCTCCAACATGCCTTGACTCCTGTTTGCTCCTGGCTTGGGGGTGGGAGCGATCTGCTCTTGATGAGGTATAGCCCTGCTTCTTGCTGAGACTGTACCATCTGGAGCAGCCATCTCTTTCTGTTGCCTGTGAGTTTCCATTTCTGGTAGTGAACACATCTTTGGGCCCTTTTGTTTGTTTCTTAAAGCAGTCTTTTGTTGCTGCTCCTCTTCTTTGTGAAATGCCGTGTAAGGTGGTTGACATAAAAGAGACCATGAAAAATAACCTGGGTTGTATTTTCTGTAAAGGTTTGTTCAGTACCAAATTGGGTAAAATAAAATACTCCCCAGTGGTCTTGGGGTTGGGGAGGGGAATGATCTTTGTAATGGGATTGTATTTGGTGGAGGTGTTGGGGAAAGTTAATTTGATTTATTTGATTCCTGCGGGGGTGGAAGTGAGGGTAAGGGAAGGTCAGAGCCTTTCACATTCTCTGAATCGGAGCCTTTATTGGCTGAGGAGGTGAGATACATTGGTCTAGAGTGTCTAGAGCTGGAGTGCAGGCCCTGACCTGTGCCCGTGCTTTCTTCCTCATTCATGGTAGTAGGGGTTGCCACAATGAATTTGTATGCCCCTTCATTCACTCATCATTTAGTAAGCTGCATGCACTGTGTTCTGTAGGAAGAAAGAGAATTCCACTTCTGCTAATTGATAGTTCTTTGTCCCTGCTCTAGTACTTCTGTGACAGTTTCCTCATCTGAATAAGGTATACTGATATCCACCTGCTGGGACAGTTAGGATGAAATGAGATAATGTATATCATTGCTTGATGTGTGGTAGGTGCCCAGTGAGTAATGAGGATTATAGTACCTTCAAAGAACTCAAACCCCATCAAGTAGAGAAGCCATAGATGAGACCATCGGTTCTGAGAAAGGCTGGCCAAGGGCACAGACCAGTGAGAATGGATTTGGTTTGCTAGGGAAGGTTCCTGGGGAAGATACTTAGAGTCAGGCCACAATCAGGCCACAATGTTCCTCATTGGGGAATATGAGAAACTGCTTCAGTTTGAAGAGAAGCAATAGTCAGAAGGTTTGTGTGGTTACCTGAAAGAACTGTTGTCTTTCCCCCTACTCCCCTACCCCCGAACAGAAAGGGGTTGGAATCATTAGAGCAAAGTGGCTGGGGGCCCTGACTCTTTCTAGTCAGATTGACCTGGGTTCCAGCCGTGGCTCTGTTTTTTACATGCTGTATGGTTTTGGGCAAGTCACTTCCCCCTCTGAACTTTGGTGCCCTCATCTGTAAAATGGAAATGACAATATCTGCTCAGTGTTGGTTGAGGATTGAATAAAAATAATGCATGTAAAGCAGTTAGCAAAGTGCCCTTGACATAGTATATATTCAGTGACTTGTATATCTCTTGGGAATTGAAACTCTTCAAAATTTCTGGGGCCAGTAAATTTTTTGTAAAGTCAGTCTATATCCTGGAATAAGTTACCGGCTTTCCTCAGTAAGTTCTGAAGGAGAATGTAGTTCCCCTACCTTCAGTTTCTGTTGGCTTACCATCATACTGAGAATAATGTCCAAACTCCCTACCCTACTTATTGGTCTTTACCGAGCAGATCTCCCTCTGCCTGGATTGGCAGCCACATTTCCTGCGTTCTTCCCCTCACACTGTGTACTGGCCACTTTAACATTTCTGCTCCTCACGTAGAGGTTCTTTCCTCCCTTTGTACCCTCTGGCTGGAATACTCTTCCCTCGTGTTCTCCACATTGACTCCTTGTCATTCAGGTCTCAGTTCTGCTGTTACTTATGAGAGAGGCCCTTCCATTTGTCTGGTATTAATTAACCTCTCACATCATGGTAACACAGGTATTGAATGTTTTTCTTGTTTTCTTCTTGTTGACTGTCTGTTTTCCCTCCACCATAATGAAAGTTTGTTGTTGCTGTTGTTCAGTCACTCAGTTGTGTCCGACTCTGAGACTCCATGAACAGTAGCACGCCAGGCTTTCCTGTCCTTGACCATCTTCTGGAGCTTGCTCAAACTCATGTCCGTTGAGTCAGTGGTGCTATCCAACCATCTGGTTCTCTGTCATCCCCTTCTCCTCCTGCCTTCAATCTTTCTCAGAATCAGGGTCCTTTCTTTTTTTTTTTTTTCAGGGACCTTTCTAAAGAGCCGGCTCTTCGCGTGAGGTGGCCACCAAAGTATTGGAGCTTCAGTTTCAGCATCAGTCCTTCCAATGAATATTCGGTATTGATTTCCTTTAGGATGGACTGGTTGGATCTCCTTGCAGTCCAAGGGACTCTCAAGAGTCTCCTCCAACATTTCAAAAGCATCAGTTCTTCGGCACTCAGCTTTCTTTATAGTCCAACTCTCACATCCATACATGACTACTGGAAAAACCATAGCTTTGACTATATGGACCTTTGTGAGCAAAGTAATGTCTCTGCTTTTAATACACTGTCTAGGTTGGTCATAGCTTTTCTTGCATGGAGCAAGCATCTTTTAATTTCATGGCTGCAGTCACCATCTACAGTGATTTTGGAACCCAAGAAAATAAAGTCTGTCATTGTTTCCATTGTTTTCCCATCTGTTTGTCATGAAGTAATGGGACTAGATGCCTTGATCTTCATTTTTTGGATGTAGAGTTTTAAGCCAGCTTTTTCACTCTCTTCTTTCACCGTCATCAAGAGGCTCTTTGGTTCCTCTTCACTTTCTGCCATAAGGGTGGTGTCATCTGCATATCTGAGGTTGTTGATATTTCTCCCAGCAATCTGGATTCCTGCTTGTGCTTCATCCCTCCCAGCATTTCGCATTATGTACTCTGGATATAAGTTAAATAAGCAGGGTGACAAGATACACCCTTGACGTTCTCCTTTCCCAGTTTTGAACCAGTCTGTTGTTCCATGTCCAGTTCTAACTGTTGCTTCTTGACCTGCATACTGGTTTCTCAGGAGGCAAGTAAGGTGGTCTGATATTCCCATCTCTTTCAGAATTTTCCATGGTTTGTTATGATCCACACTGTCAGAAGCTTTAGTGTAGTCAGTGAAGCAGATGTTTTTCTGGAATTCTCTTGTTTTTCTATCATCCAGGGAATGTTGGCAATTTGACCTCTGGTTCCTCTGCCTTTTCTAAATCCAGCTTGAACATCTGGAAGTTCTAGGTTCACGTACTGTTGAAGCCTGGCTTGGAGAATTTTGAGCATTATCTTGCTAGCATGTGAAATGAGTGCAATTGTGTGGTAGTTTGAACATTCTTTGGCATTGCCCTTCTTTGGGATTGGAATGAAAACTGACCTTTTCCCATCCTGTGGCCACTGCTGTTTTCCAAATTTGCTGGCATATTGTGTGCAACACTTTTACAACATTGTCTTTTAGGATTTGAAATAGGTTAGCTGGAATTCCATCACCTCCACTAGTTTTGTTCGTAGTGATGCTTCCTAAGGCCCCCTTGACTTTATACTCCAGGATGTCTGGTTCTTGGTGAGTGATCACACCATTGTGGTTATCTTGGTCATTAAGATCTTTTTTGTATAGTTCTTCATGTATTCTTAACCACCTCTTCTAAATCCCTTCTGCTTCTGTTAGGTCCATACCATTTTTGTTGTTTATTGTGTCCATCTTTGCCTGAAATGTTCCCTTGGTATCTCTAACTTTCTTGAAGAGATCTCTAGTCTTTCCCATTCTGTTGTTTTCTTCTATTTCTTTGCACTGATCACTGAGGAAGACTTTCTTATCTCTCCTTGCTTTTCTTTGGAACTCTGCATTCAGATGAGAACAGCTGCTGTCAGTCATGTGCACAGTTGTGTTTCCAGTGGTAAGAACAGTTCCTGGCATATAGTAATAGATGATCAAACAGCATTTATTGAACGAATGAGCTTGTGAATGAGAATGGTTTTTGTTATTATGCTGACTGGGTACACAGGTGCTCATGTTCATACCGCTTTGTTTCCAAAGTAAATGTAATCAAGGTGATTTTCTTTCTTGTTCATTACTTATTAAGTGTCTTCCCACTTCCCCTCAACCATTAATTGGAACCTTCTAGAGGGAGACTATTTTTCTCTGGCTTCATTTTATGTGGCTTTGTTTCTTCCTGGCATTTTGTTATTGGAAAGAGGAGTTTGTAGTTATTGGGCTTTGGGCATTGATTTTTAGGTTTTCTGTTATAAGGAAGCAGGCTTTAGTGCGTTTGCTTGGAATAAAGACAAACACAGAAGCTCGCCAGAATGGTGAATTTATCTCACCCTGATTTTCTACTGACAATTTTTGCAATACTCCCTAAGTACTTGGACAGGAGCATTAGACAAGAATTGACAAATCAACGATGGCCAGATAGATACAGATTCACAGAATGTGAGTAAGTAGCAGGTGGAACAGTCAGGCAATATTGCGTTTTTTCTTTCTGACAGTGGCCTGTTTTTTTTTTTTTTTTGTGTGTGTGTGTGGCAGTTATTAGTGATATGTCTGAGACCTGGACCAGTTACTCTTTCCCTTGTAGATGGCCTGTAGCCTATGGAGCTGCAGGGACTGTGGGCTCAGTGCTGGTGTGCCCACCTGGTAAGTCCTAGGCAGTCCTGCTTTGCTTTGCTTTGCTAAGAATGCACTCCAAGCTCCTAGAGTAAGAAAGGAGCAGGAATCCAGACATCTTTGTAAATGTTTGGGTCCTAAATTTTACTAGTGCTCAAAGATTTAGAGTGCTCCTGGATTTAGAGAATGAAATCATAGGCATGAACATGAGCAGGAAAGGGTGTCAGGAGCGGAGTAAGCCAGCAGACATGGGCTTAAATCCCAGAAAAGGTTCTGTGTTTATTGAGAATGGTAGCCCTACAAGTTCTGGTCTCTACTCATTTCCAAGACTCCCTTTCTCCCAGCTAAAGCTGCCTTTTCCTTCTTGTCTCTAAGTACCTGGTTATCTTACCTTGCTTTAGATATTGTTGACTCTTCACTGTTTATAAAGCTCAGAAAAGGAAGATATTGGATAGCTCTTTGTCAGTTCTCTCCTTTGCTTATTTTCCTTCTTTGAAGGACTTAGACTTGTGGTTAATTCGGGAGTATTTGTTCACACTTGTTACTACTAAGTCAGTATCTTAACTTGCTATCATTACTGACCATCCTCTATCCATCTGGGGGTAATCTTTATGTTTAAATTTATTTAGAAGTCCACTTTTAGTGAATTCCTCTTTACTTTTTTTTTTTTTGGTTGTTGTTTTAATGCAGGAATTTCAGCTATATGTCAGCAGACAAGTATTTGAAGATTCTGTTACCAAGAGGTAATTTTTCTTTGGGCTCAGAAATCATTATTACTCCTCACTTCTTTCACCTCTCCCTTCAGTCTTTTCTGAGCTAAATGATGATCTCTGTTCCTTTAATCTTCTCTCACTTGTTCTATTTCCTGGTCTTCCTGTTGTTTCCACAATTCTTGTTCAAAGGAGTATTTTCTTTCAGAATTTTAACAGCTTTCGTCTGGCCAGGATTGCAGGTAACATGTTAGGCTTCATCTGCTTTTCCCCCAGGCTATATTAGGGTTGTGTGTGTGCGTGTGATTGTAGAAATGTGGTTGGGATGGGTAAAATGCAGTTACCCTTTCCCATCCCATGTTCACTGTCATCCATAATCCTGAATCATTTAAAGGTGCATCAGCCAGTGAGCCCCCAGGCTCGGGGTGGTGATGATGGCCTGTTTCAGACAGCTTATCAGGCTACCTATTTCTTTTTTTTTTTAGATTGACTTTTTGTTGTTGTTGTTTGGTTAAAAAGTAAACCAACTCATATGTCTTTTTATTTTGATTTGCATTGATTGTCTGTCCTTAAATCCCAAGTGAGAACTTCTTTAAAACCAGTTGCCAGTGTTTGTGTTCGCAAGGATTTGGAGGGTCAGGCCTCCCAGTTCTTTTTCACCTGTGTGTCTGATAGAATAATCAACCGCTGTATACACAACTCTCAAATGTCTCTTCTCTCTTACCCATGCATGCATGCATGCACGCACACATGTGAACACATTCTTTTTTCTGAGGAATGGACGCTTCTCTAAGAGGAATCCATCTTGTTTCATGCAAATAACCTCCATTACAGCAAAATTCAGGAGACAGACTTTGAGAAAGGTAGAATTAGGAAGTTTTTTTTTTTTCCCCAGAAGACCTCAAAGCTCTTAAAATAAACCTTAAAAAACCTGCTACTCATAGCCTCAGCTCTGAGAACAGACAAATTGCAAACCTGGTGCAGTGAGACTCTCCTTTTCTCTTCTGATCTTTTCCCTTTTTCTCTCTCAATTTATTTTAACATCCTCTTTCATGGTCTTACCTAGAAAGTTGATTCAGTCCTTCATTGCCAGCTCTTAGCAGGAGAAGCAGCAGGGTTTCTGGCCCTAATTTATGGTTTATATTTCTTCTCCATTCTCTTTCTTGGCCACCCCAGTTCCTCATCTCCCAGCACCTTTCTGATCCCTCCCCCTTTAGAATGACAGTGACATGTAGCTTTGGAATTTGATGTTGTCAGTACTCGCCTAATGATTTGGGTGGAATTTGGCAGCCTGTTTTGTGCATGTGCTGCTAGATAAGGAAATGGGGCTTTTCTCTCTTGGTACCTTCTTTCTTTCCTTTTGCCTGCCCAGTCCTGGTGAGCCTTGTAGCCAGGGGGAAGGGAGAACCTGATTAAATAGGGTATTAACTTATGAAGCTACAAAATAGCATTTCAGTGCAGGAAGTCAGGGAGTTTCCCTGCAGTTCCCCTTGGAAGGAGGTGACCTTTCAGTTACTTTTTTCAACATCTTTGGGGGCCCATTTGAAGAGAGCTGAAGCAATAGTTAGGACTAAGCAAAGAAAATGAATTTGGAGCCAGAATAGTTTAAAAAGAAGCTTAAAAAACCAGAACCTGCTGAGACATAATAAATAGGTGTTTGAGGTTTGTTCTCTTCTTACTCCATCCTTTTTTGCCTTTGTTTTTGGTTTCCTTCCCAAGACTTAGAGACTCTGTTATTCCCTTGATAGTGGAATGAGGATCCTACTGGTGACAGCTTGCTGGTATTCAGGCAGGTAGAAGGAGCTGAGGTGGGCTCCCTTCACGTACTGCTAAATCCAGGAGTTTTGGGTTGTCTAGGGAAGGGTAAACTTTCCATTTTTATATTCCTTTGCATTCTCCCTAGTATTCTTTGGGACTGATTGTATTTTCCAGATGATTCTTTCTGAGAAATTGGGAAAGAGGAAATTTTCTGGACGGTTTTTGCCAGACTTTCTGAGCAGTTGGAGCATCATGCCAAAGATACATGGGTTTATCTCCTTAAGATCTTCTCTAGGCCCCCAGTTTGTTTGGGGAGGCTGGCAGTTTGGTACAGGTAAGAGCTTGGACTTAGGAGTCAGATCTGCTTTCAGATTCTGACTTTGCCACCGATTAGTTCTGTGACCTTGGAAAAGTGGCCTTATCTCTATGAGTCTTAACTTTTTGAAACGTGATGGAGGGTAACGATGGTGCCTCTACATAGGACTTTTGTGAGTCCAATGTCTTGTGAATAAATACTTTGTAAAACGTTAGCTGTAATTGTAATTTTAAGAAACTAGTAGAATATTACATTGAAACTTCTTGGCAAGAGACAATAGGTAGGAAGTTGCTAAAAAAAAAAAACCCAACTATGATGGAAAATAGGTTGAGGGAGAGGAAAAACCATTTAGCAAAAAGAAAAGGAGGAGAAAGTTGGGTACTGTAATGAGTTACCTATTGTTTTACTACATTAGTAAATCCCAAGTCTTCCCCTTTGTTAATCCAACCAGTTGATTGTTCTCCCAGAAACACCCAGCCTTGTTACTGGCTCCTCTGCAAAGATTTAATAGACACAGCAGTCACAATGTCCTCCATTACCAGGACATTATTATTTTTAAAACGTACTGCTTTGTTTCGCCACCTGCACTTTGCAGTGTTATAAATAATTAAAGCTCACCGCACTTGTCAGAATAGGTTCAAAAAGTGCATTTTGGGATGTTGTACCTTTGCCTTGACAATGTGTTTATTAGCTTGTTTGTTAATTCCAGGATTGGTTAACTTGAGGCACCTCTGTGCCAGCCTGCTCACACCAATACTCATCTTGAAGACGTCAGCAGAGGGGCTCAGTGTGGTGGTCTTTTTTCTGTGTCCCTGAGAAGTCATCAAGTGGTCAACAAGGAAGCAGAGAATAGTTCTTGCAGCTGATATACTCCTCCCCAAATGTGTTTGTGTGGGAAAGAACAAATCATGGGCCGAATGGAGTAGAGCAACAGAGGTTAGGAGCTTCTTGATCTTCTGGAAAACAGTCAAGTGCAAACAAATCAATTAGATGAAAACCTTTGTGAGACACTTTGGTTTACATTTTCATCAAAACATTGGACTGTGGGCTGTTTCTGTCCATTCCTGGTAATTGGAACAAATGTTCATTTTGCCTCTGATAAGCGTTTGCTCTGACATGGGAGTAGGAGGAAGAGAGACTTTTCTGGGGGCGTTGCTGTAGAGGAGCTGTCAGGGCCCATTGCTTCAAGTCTTGGCAGGGTCTCCTGTCAGACAGTGCACAGGTCTGGCTTGGGGAGGCTGTGTGCAGAAAAGGAGCAAGGCACAGGTCTCAAGTGCAGATGTAGAGTCACAAGGACCCAGGTTCACAGGCTGACTTTGTTAACTACTAGCTGGATGTGTTAATTTCCTGTGTCTGCTGTAAAAGGTTAAAATAAGCCTGATGACTTAAAACAGCAGAGAGTTATTCCTTTCTAGTTTTGGAGGGCAGAAGTCTGAAGTCAGTATCACTAGGCTGAAATCAGCATATTGGCAGGGCTGCACTCCCTCCAAAGGATTTGGGGCAGAATCTGTTCCTTGCTTCTTCCAGCTTCTGGTGGCTGCTGGCATTCATTGGCTTGTGGCTACATCACTCCATTCTTTACGTTCAGTATCTTCAAACCTCTGCTCTGTTTTCACATCACCTTCTCTTCCGTGCCTGTGTCAAATCTCCCTTTGTCTCTTTCTTACAAGAACATTGTGATTGTAAGGAATCACACTGTGATTGTGTGTGTAGGGTCTACTCAGATAATCTGAGATAATTGTTTTAAGATGCTTAATCACATCTGTGAAAACCTTTTTTTCTTAAAAGGTATATTTGCAGGTTCCAAAAATTAGGACCTGATATCTTTAGAGGGCTTCTAGACTTTCACCAATGTCTTCTTCCTTATCTTTAAAATGGTAATTGTATCTTCTGAAATAATTTCCATGCAGCTTATGAAATCTTGCTTGCCAGACACTCTGCACAGTGCCGAATACATAGTTGGTGCCTAGTACCTAGTAAATATTCTTTTATCGAGGGGGGGTATTTTAAAATTTTATTATTGAAATATTGTTTTAAGTGTTGTGCCAGTCTCTGCTGTACAGCAGAGTGACTCAGTTATCAGTTCAGTCGCTCAGTCGTGTCCGAGTATTTGCGACCCCATGGACTGCAGCACACCAGGCTTCCTCGTCCATCACCAACTCCCAGAGCTTACTCAAACTCCTGTCTATCCAGTTGGTGATGCCATCCAACCATCTCATCCTCTGTCATCCCCTTCTCCTGCCTTCAATCTTTCCCAGCCTCAGGGTCTTTTCCAGTGAGTCAGTTCTTTGCATCAGGTGGCCAAAGTATTGGAGCTTCAGCATCAGTCCTTCCAATGAATATTCGGGATTGATTTCCTTTAGGACTAACTGGTTGGATCTCCTTGCAGTCCAAGGGACTCTCAAGAGTCTTCTCCAACACCACAGTTCAAAAGCATCAATTCTTTGGCACTCAGCTTTCTTTCTTTCTTTTTTTTTTTTTTGCACTCAGCTTTCTTTATGGTCCAACTTTCACTATCCATACATGACTACTGGAAAAACCATAGCTTTGATTGGATGGACCTTTGTTGGTAAAATAATATCTCTGCTTTTTAATATGCTGTCTAGGTTGGTCATAGCTTTTCTTCCAAGGAGCAAGCATCTTTTAATTTCATGGCTCCAACACCACAGTTCAAAAGCATCAATTCTTTGATTGATGCATCAGTTAAAAACATCTTTTAATTTCATGGCTGCAGTCACTATTTGCAGTGATTTTGGAGCCCCCCAAAATAGTCTTTGACTGTTTCCATTGTTTCACCTTCTATTTGCCGTGAAGTGATGGGACCAGATGCCATGATCTTTGTTTTTCTGAATGTTGAGTTTAGAGCGAACTTTTTCACTCTCTTCTTTCACTTTCATCAAGAGGCTCTTTAGTTCTTCTTCACTTTCTGCCCTAAGGATGGTGTCATCTGTGTATCTGAGGTTATTGATATTTCTTCCTGCAGTCTTGATTCCATATTGTGCTTCATCCAGCCCAGCATTTTGCATGATGTACTCTGCATATAAGTTAAATAAGCAGGGTGACAAGATACACCGTTGATGTTCTCCTTTCCCAATTTTGAACCAGTCTGTTCCATGTCTGGTTCTAACTGTTACTTCTTGACCTGTGTACCGGTTTCTCTGGAGGCAGGTAAGGTGGTCCGATATTCCCATCTCTTTCAGAATTTTCCATGGTTTGTTATGATCCACACTGTCAGAAGCTTCAGCGTAGTCAGTGAAGCAGAAGTAGATCTTTTTCTGGAATTCTGTTGTTTTTTCTATCATCCAGCGGATGTTGACAATTTGATCTCTGGTTCCTCTGCCTTTTCTAAATCCAGCTTGAACATCTGGAAGTTCTAGGTTCACGTACTGTTGAAGCCTGGCCTGGAGAATTTTGAGCGTTATTTTGCTAGCGTGTGAAATGAGTGTAATTGTGTGGTAGTTTGAACATTCTTTGGCATTGCCCTTCTTTGGGATTGGAATGAAAACTGACCTTTTCCAGTCCTGTGGCCACTGCTGTTTTCCAAATTTGCTGGCATATTGTATGCAGCACTTTCACAGCAGCATCTTTTAGGATTTGAAATAGGTTAGCTGGAATTCCATCACCTCCACTAACTTTGTTTGTGGTGATGCTTCCTAAGACCCACTTGACTGCATTCCAGGATGTCTGGCTCTAGGTGAGTGAGCACACCATCATGATTATCTGGGTCGTGAAGATCTTTTTTATACTGTTTCTGTGTGTTCTTGCCATCTCTTCTTAATATCTTCTGCTTCTGCTATGTCCATACCATTTCTGTCCTTTATTGTGCCCATATTTGCATGAAAGGTTCCCTTGGTATCTCTAATTTTCTTGAAGAGATCTCTGGTCTTTCCTATTCTATTTTTTTCCTCTATTTCTTTGCATTGATCACTGAGGAAGGCTTTCTTATCTCTCCTTGCTATTTTTTGGAACTCTGCATTCAAATGGGTATATCTTTCCTTTTCTCCTTTACCTTTCACTTCTCTTCTTTTCTCAGCTGTTTGTAAAGCCTCCTCAGACAACCATTTTGCCTTTTTGCATTTCTTTTTCTTGGGGATGGTCTTGATCACTGCCTCCTGTACAATGTCATGATCCTCCGTCCATAGT
Source organism: Muntiacus reevesi (assembly GCF_963930625.1). Taxonomy (NCBI): domain Eukaryota; kingdom Metazoa; phylum Chordata; class Mammalia; order Artiodactyla; family Cervidae; genus Muntiacus; species Muntiacus reevesi. The sequence goes on along the minus strand of NC_089249.1, from coordinate 228,379,684 downwards.
TCTTCAGGCATTCTTGTCTATCAGATCTAATCCCTTGAGTCTATTTGTCACTTGCACTGTTTAATCGTAAGGGATTTGATTTAGATCATACCTGAATGATCTAGTGGTTTTCCCTAATTTGTTCAATTTAAGTCTGAATTTGGCAGTAAGGAGTTCATGATCTGAGCCACAATCAGCTCCCGGTCTTGTTTTTGCCAGCTGTATAGTTCTTCTCCATCTTTGGCTGCAATGGATATAATCATTCTGATTTCAGTATTGACCATCTGGTGATGTCTATGTGTAGAGTCTTCTCTTGTGTTGTAGGAAAAGGGTTTTTTGCTCTGACCAGTGTGTTCTCTTGGTAAAACTTTGTTAACCTTTGCCCTGCTTCATTTTGTACTCTAAGGCCAAATTTTCCTGTTACTCCAGGTATCTCTTGACTTCTGGTTTTGCATTCCAGTCCCCTATAATGAAAAGGACATCTTTTTTTGGGTGTTAGTTCCAGAAGGTCTTGTAGGTCTTCATAGAACCATTCCAACTTCAGCTTCTTCAGCATTACTGTTTGGAGCATAGTCTTGGATTACTGTGATATTGAATGGTTTGCCTTGGGAAACAAACAGAGATCATTCTGTTGTTTTTGAGACTGCATCCAAGTACTGCATTTTGGACTCTTGTTGACTGTGAGGGCTACTCCTTTTCTTCTAAGGGATTCTTGCCCATAGTAGTAGATATGATAGTCATCTGAGTTAAGTTCACCCGTTCCAGTCCATTTTAGTTCACCGATTCCTAAAATGTCAATGTTCACTCTTGCCATCTCTTGTTTGACCACTTACAGTTTACCTTGATTCAGGGACCTAACATTCCAGGTTCCTATGCAATATTGTTCTTTACAGCATTGGACTTTACTTCCATCAGCAGTCACATCCACAACTGGGTGTTGTTTTTCCTTTGGCTCTGTCTCTTCATTCTTTCTGGAGGTATTTCTCCACTGTTATCCAGTAGCATATTGGGCACCTACCAACCTGGGGACTTCATCTTTCAGTGTCCTCCCTTTTTGCCTTTTCATGGTGTTCATGAGGTTCTCAAGGTAAGAATACTGAAGTGGTTTGCCATTCCCTTCTCCAGTAGACCTTGTTTTGTCAGAACTCCCTATCATGACCTGTCCGTCTTGGGTGGCCCTACATGGCACGGTTTGAGTCAGACAAGGCTATGGTTCATGTGATCAGTTTGATTAGTTTTCTGTGATTGTGGTTTTCATTCTGTCTATCCTCTGATAGATAAGGATACGAGGCTTATGGAAGATTCCTGATGGCAGAGACTGACTGAGGGGGAAACTGGGTCTTGTTCTCATGGGCGGGTCTGTGCTCCATAAATCTTTAATCCAATTTTCTGTTAATGTTCAGTGCTGTGTTCCCTTCCTGTTGTTTGACCTGAGGCCAAACTATGCTGGAGATAGTGAAGATAGTGGAAACTTCCTTCTAAAGGTCTGTGCACACACTGCTGCACTCAGTTATATACCCATATATATATGTTCTTTTTATATATATTCTTTTCCGTCATGGTTTACCCAGTGAACCCGCACAACTCAGGTATGGGACTTGTAAACCATGGGCCAAGACTTGAACTCAGCCAAAACTCAGACTGGGGCTTGAACCCATGGTCTTTTGATTGAGATCACATACCTGGTTTCAGGACTTAATGAAGCTCAGGTTCTTTATATCTCACCACAGAAAAAATTCAGAGGCTAAGTGATAGATAAGAAGTGGATTTATTTAGAGAGAAACACACGCCTGTGATGGGCCATCTCAGAAGGCAAAAGGCCCTAAAATATGGCATAGTTAGTTTTTATGGGTTGGGTAACTTCATAGGCTAATGAGGGGGAGGATCATTCCTACTTTTTGGGGGAAGGGGGTGGAGATTTCCAGGATGTAGGCCACTGCCCACTTTTTGATCTTTGGTTGGTTTTGGATCTGTCATGGCGCTGGTGGGTGCCTCCTTTAGCATATGCTAATGTATTACAGTGCGTGTATAATGAGACTCAAGGTCTTCTGAAAGTGAGATCTTCCACCATCTTGGACCTAATTGCTTCTAACCAGTTTTTGTTACAACTTATAGCTGTGTCATTCTTCTTTTTTTTTTTTTTTTCCATCCAGTACTATGTACTGATGAAGCCATTCCTTCCCTTTCTGATTTCAAGTGCCATCCTTGACACGAACTAAGCTCATGTGGGAGTTTTTACTAATGCATGTTCACAGACCCACGCCAGGACCAGAATCTCTGGGAATAGGATCCACCCATATTTGGAGACCAGTGCCTTAGAGCCTTACTACACTGGCTGGCCGGAGGACCAGCAGTGTAGTCATCACCCCAGAGCTGTGCATGTGTGCTCAGTTGAGTCTGACTCTGGGGCCCCATGATCCACAGCCCGCCAGGCTCCTCTGTCCATGGGATTTTTCTGGCAAGAATACTGGAGTGGGTTGCCATTTCCTTCTCCATAGCTGTGTCATTCTTTTAAAAGTTGTGTTCTGCCCCTTTCCCTCCTGTTTCACCAGGAGATTGGATTGGAGATAGTTTGCTGTGCTATAGAGTAGGACCTTGTTTGTCCATTTTAAATGTAATAATTTGCATCTACCAACCCCACACTCCCAGTGACTATTCTTATTTATGTACATATATCTTACTACTATTATTATTTAGCCATCTTGTGTGAAAGAGAGATGAATAGTTCCTTAAGACTTTGACTTTGGACATTCTCCCCCCCCCACCCCCAGTCATTGTTCCCATATCCCTAGGATCTTTGACCATCATCCACCACAGTGAGCAGCTGTGTCCTCAAGGCCACTCTATTACCAGTCCTCCATTATCCTTTCTCAGTGCATGCGCTAATCATTAGGAGCAGGCCTCACCCTTTTGTTGATGTCCCTTCAAAATTCATATGTTGAAACACTAACCCTTGGTAGTATTTGGAATAAAGAAGTATTGGGTTGGCTGAAAAGTTCATTTGAGTTTTACTGTAAGTTGGTACAAAAAACCCAAATGAACTTTTTGACCAGTCCAATAATTTGGAAGCAGTTATTAAAGTTAAATGAGGTAGTGAGGGTGGGGCCCTAATTTGATAGGATTATGGTCTTTATAAGAAGAAATACCAGAGAATTCTTTTTTTTACCTCATCATTCAAGTACATTGAGATGCCATGTGAGGCCTGGAAAATGTCACTGTGTAGAAGCCTGAAAGAGAACTTTCACTAGAAACAATAGCAGCGAGAACCTTGATCTTGGACTTCTAGTCTCCAAAACTATGAGAAAATAAGTTTCTCATGTTTAAGCCACCCATTGTGTGGCATTTTGTTATGATAGTGTTAGCAGACTAATATGGGGGGGTGTAATCTGGTTCACACCTGCTTCTGCTCAGATATCTGAGGAGAAGCTTGGGCTCTGTAAATGATTTCCAGTTACCATTCAAGACAGTTTGCTGTGTTGCTGTTTTCCCATAGATAATTGTAACTCCATAATGAAGCATAGAAGAATATTATTTTTACAGTGATATTTAGTATCTGATAGCTGTTAGCCAAAAGGTATGTGTCCCCAGCGAGGTACTGTAAATACATTTTATCTGTTCCATTACCTGCTGTTTCACAAACATATCCCTGAAGCATTTTGGTCTTGTTTTTCATACTTGTCTTCAAGTGAGGAATTGTTCTGATTTGCAACTTTGGGGGATAATTACTACGTTCATTAATTTCTGTTCTTTTCTCCCCTCCATTTATTACTGCTTTCTTGAGAAAATTTTTGTCTAAATCTACACTAAGTGGAAACAAGTCACTCGATTAAAGGGTGTTTTATAACAATGGTTTCTTCAGCTTTCTTGGCATACTGATGGGAGGGCTATGAAAGCGTCTTCTTACCTGCGGTTGAAGGTCTCCCTGGTCTGGGCTCAGATGAGTAAGAGGCTTTTGGGAAACCTCTGACCTCAGGCTTCATTGCAGAGTGTTTATTTATTTATTTTTTTTGCACTGGGGTATTCCTGGGCTAAGGGCAGGAGAGGCTGGTTTTCTTCCTTTCAGAGATTCAGTCATAGACATTAATCGGACATGTGTTATGTACTGGACATCGTGTATAGCATTGTTGGAAACACAGTTCTCCACTTATAGAGATGCCCAGTACATGTTGACTAGGTGAATGTGTGGCTAGATAGAGTGGTCTTTGCCTTCAGAAAGACTGAAGGGGCAGGCAGGGCTTCATTGGCTGGGGGCTAGAGGATAAAGGTTGCCGTAACCTCCCTGGAAGTTGGGAACAGAATTGGGAGCATCCTGTTGGGGCCATGATGCCCTAGCACATGGATCTATAGGAGGAAATGGTAGAGGAGAAAGGCTGTGTTGAGGATGGATTATTTTGCATTTAGTTTTTTCTGGTACTTTGGCTTCATGAGTCCCTTCTTTTCATTGTAGACGGGGACTGTTATGTATGTTCCTTGTAAGTGCAGATGCTTCATAAATGTCAAGTGATCACCCATGACAGTTGAGGGAGGAGGTAGAAAGGTAGTAGCTGAGACAAGTTGGCCGAGGCTAGGGCAGAAGCAGAGATGTATGTGAATTAGATGCCTGGGAAAAGAAGGGAAGAAAGCAGAAGCCAGGAAAGGATTTGAATTAATCTGGAACTGAATGGGAGCCCAGTTTAGAGAAGTCTGATCTAGGATAGATACTCAGGGAAAGAGCAATGGAGAGGGATTTCTATCTAAGAATGAGGAAGGACAGAGAGTAGTTAGCTTGTGATACTAAGGAGAAGGGGACACTGAGAGGAATGACTTAATTCCTTTCTGTACCACCCACACACCTATGTATCTCTCCTTTATGGCACTTGTACTTTCTGGCAATTATTTGTTCATGTGCTTTTCCTTCTCCGAGAAGATAGAAGGGGGTCAGTCATCTCTATATTTTAATTATCTAACACTGAGTCCATCACATAGCATGTGCTGCACAGGTAACTGATGAACATTCTTGAGGTTAAGGCCTGGGTGAGCCATCCATCAAGAACTGAAATGTAGTGGGTTCAGATGGGGCAGAGAGTACATGAGCATGTAACTGACTTTGTTGGGGGTGAGTGGGATAGAAGTGAAAAGTGAGATTGACACAATCTAAATCTTACAAGAATTTACCAAACACTTCTGTGTCACGTTATCTGGGCATAGTCCCTATCCTTACAATGCTTAAGGCCTAGCAGTGGAGGAGGAAAACTGGATAAGAGAAAGTGTAGTAGGTGCCATGAAAAGAAAAGTATAAGTGCTATATCAGTGCCTAATGGAGTCTAGTGAGGAGGGTCAGCCAAGGCCTCCTGGATGAAATGTCTTTTAGAGTGAGTAGCAGACCTTTAAGGTGAGTAGGAATTTGCCAGGTAAGGAGGAGAGGGAATAGAATGACATGTGCGAAGGCCTGGAGATAGAAAGTTCCATAAGACCAGCTGTAGATAGTGTGAGAAAACAGAGAAGCTGCAGACGTTGATTGGGGCTTGATATGGCGGAAGGCCTGGCTATGGAGTTTGGCCTTTTCCCTGAGGGTCCTGGAAGAACATTAAATGGTTTCAGGCAAGGGGAGGGTGGGATCACATTCATGCTCTGTCTGTAGAATAATCCATCTGACATTTTATCAAGGTGTATACTTGTACTTTGCTGATCTTTTATCCTCTGACACTGCAGCAAAGTCTGTCCATTTGCTCTAAATCACTGAGTGCAAGAGCCTGAAGAGAGTGTGGCCTGCCCCAGATCCGAGTTCCTGGTGTTTGAACCTGGAGCCCAGCCTGTGTGGCTGAGCATGTGGTGTTCAGGACTGTAGCTCCCACCTCTTCTGCAGGTCCTTCCACCCTCACCTCAGTGCCCCCTTCACAGCAGCTTAAAATTCCTGTCATTGTACCTTCCTCAGCTTTGTGCTTTCTACAAATTGAAAATTTTTATGACAATGTCAAATCAATGGGAAAAGTTTTGAAAAGTAGGATTGAGAAATAAAGACCTCTTTCCCTTTTCTCCCTGTAAGGGAATTTGAAAAATATAGAAATTCTAAGTTATATGTTAAATATCCTTGGGGTTTCGTTTCCTTTCCTTTTGAAAAATTTTTTACATTAACCAAAAATCCGACAGAGATGCTTGTGGGAAGATAATTCCTTTTGGCTGGAGCTTAAGCTCCACATTGTGAGCTTTTTAATTTTCTTTTTTCTGTAGTGAGTTGGAACCCAACTGTTCAGTCACTAGAGCTCATCACAGTCCTGTTGCTGGGCGAGGTATCTCTGTGAATCTGTTTGTTTTCCCCTTGTACCTACCTAATGAAAGCCAAATTAAATCAATTTTAAATCAATGAGGTGAATGACAGGTTTTTCTTTAGAAAAGAAACCACAAGGCCCCAAAGTACTGGAAACAGTAAAAAGTGAAGTTTTTATTTGCGTGTGAGCCGTTAGGCATGACTTTAATGTCAGACAAATGGGAAGTGCTGTTAAAGTAGTATTTGGAAATATGCTGTCTCATGGAGATGAGGGAGAGTTGCTTTTCTGTCTGCCCTCTTTTCATAGTTTGTGTAGCCTGTATGTGCCCAACAGCTTGCACAGGTATCTAGTACATTGAGATCCCAGGGACACCTGAATGACTGGAGGGATGGTTTTGAGCAGGACCATCTTTCTGTCTTGTTGCCACTTCCCTCCAGCCTCTCGGTCTACTTGTTTGTTTATTGCTTCATTCGTTTATTCAATATACAGTTATTCCTTCTGGGCTTTTGTGTGGACCCCTGGTAAGGAATGGGATGAAGGGAAGTTCTCAATGAATTGAGGCTAAGAGCCATGGCTCGATGTCCCCTTCTTCTTCATTGCGTTTTATCCCTTTTTTGGGGATATTGTTTTCTAAGCTACTCAGCACCAACATCATCCTCCTGAAAGTTGCTTTCTTCTGCCTGCTTTGGTGGAAGGAAATGGCTTCTTTTAGGGCAGATGGAGTAGGTATGAAGACTCTTTAGCTCAGTGGCTATCCCCTTTTGTAAGTCTCCATGGGCTATGAGGGGTGGGGCTGTGAGGGGGCAAGTTTGCTTTGCCTGGGATTTTGATTCCCATAATCATTGGTTTGGCTTTGGTCTCTGGGGTCCCAAGGCTCTGGTACCTCTAGAGGACTCTAGGCACCAAACCTTCTCTGCAGCACATATTCCAGTTTGCTATTGTTATTGAATGGGCTCCCTGAGTGATGCTCTTCATCTGAGGAAGAAAGTGGCTTTTATTGAGTGCCTTTTAGAGGGGTTCAGAAGACTGCATTTGGGTTATTCCAGAAACCCTGGGCTTAGAAAAGTAACTAATTCATTAAAGCTGTTTGTCTTCTGCTTCCTCATTGTGCTCATCAGCTTGGGTTGCCGTCACCTGAGAGGTGGTGGTTGGGGGTGGCGTTAGTAGTTTGAGCAGTCGTGAACTTGAAGGAAAATAGATAAAATAGTTGGTAGTTAATGATGGATGGGGGCAGACAGGAAGAGGCCTTCTGGGTTTCTGGCTCGTGCAGTTAAAGCTAGGCATTTCTAGAGGAGGATCAGTATAGTATCTCTGGGCATGTTGAGTGTGAAAAATACAGAGGAGATTAGAGCAAGGTGTATCCTCGGGGAGAGTGTGCCTGGATTCTCAGGCTGATGTCTTGTTCAAATTACCCACTTGGGTTTTGGGCCACTGTAGTGAGGGATAATACAGCCCAAATCCAAATTTTGTTTACAAACTAACTCCTTCTATTAAAAGATGTTGAAAATTTTCAAGAACTAACAAACTGAACCACAAGGCAAAGGAGTGAACTCATAAGCAGATTTCATAAACAGTGGTGACCCTCCTATCTTCTTTTTCCTCTCTCTAGTCTCCCTTTCACCACGGTACAGTTCTGAAAAGGAGAGGGATTTCAGAGGTTGCTTAGACAACCTAAGCTATGTGTTTGAAACCCATCTGACAAAGTGGATTCTTAACATCACGACGGCATTCCTCTGTAAATCCTTTTCTCCAGCATTGTTGAAATAAATACATGTTCTGAGTTTTAGGCCTCCAGGTCTTCAAAAAAGCAGTCTTGCCTCTGTTTGGGATACTTTTCTCATTGTCTTTGGTTGGTTAATTCCTTTTCCTGTTTCAGGAAGTCCTCTCTGATACCAATTTCCTGAGGGAGATGCCTGTGCTTTCCTGTAGTCAGAGCCTTCTAGCTGGCTCCTTTAGGGCTCTTTCAACCCAGGGCTTACTATAACTCCTGATTTACTCATCTATTTCCATTGCCCATCTGGAGGCTCCTGGACAGCCGGACCCCTTTTTACTTAGTCTTTGTATTCTTAGCACCTGGCACATGTCTGGGGTGTAGCAGGTCTCAATAAATATGTGCTGAAGGGTGAATAATCTGCTAGTTGGATTTGTTGGAGGTGGTGGCAACTGGATATATGTTCTCTAGTAGGTGGTAAGGGTTTATTCATCTTTCATAGTGAAAAAGTTTTTGATTTTTTGGTAGTTAGTTCTTCTGTATGGGAAGGTGAACAAGGTCTTTGCAGAAATATGTTTCTGGATTAGTGTGGCTGTTGAGTGCTCACCTGGGATTGAAATGATTTTGGCATGGGTGTGAAGCTACAGGTAGTAAGTGAATGGTTTGTCTGGGCTGCGTGGGTGTAGTGCTCTTGTGTTTTTCTGGTTGCTTTCCATGTTTTTATGAGCTGCCATCCAAACATCCAACTTCTCTGAAGCCAGAGTTTGTTACCTGTTGCCTTTCAGGTAAAAGATTGTAGTATCAGCCAGTCTTCGTCTACAGTGTTTTCTGTTGGCATTACCAGGGGCTGTGGTGGCTGTTTTAAGGAGAGCTGCCACAAGAGGAATCCCTGAGCAGTGAGAGACTGAACAGAGATAGAATAATTGGAAAGAACTGCCTCCTACTTTGTGTCAGACCAGGCCCTTTAGGCAAGATAGAAGAAGTAGGAAGGGTGCTGGCTGACAGAAATAAAAATGTAATACCAACTGAGAGGTAAAGGGGTAGTTTTGTAAGGAAACTAGGAAGAACTGGGGTCCCTGCTCTAAGGGTGAGGCAAGCAAGAGCCTTTCAGCATCTGACACATGCTTGATTCTGTCTTACTCATGACCCAGTTGGTTTGGGTTCAGAGCATCTGCTGCCCAAAATGTGGGTTCCAGATGCTTACTGATCCTTAGCTGAATGTGCTCCACTTGGAGGCCAGTTGTGAGACTGATTGTTTCTAGGGTATGTTTACCTGGGCAGGTAGCTGGCATGTTCTCCCCTTTCAGCAGATCTGGTGCTCTGACAAGACTAGCTGGCAAGTCATCCTCATGGAGCCTACTGTGGCAGGAGAGACTTCCTGGGGTCCCACTGGCATCACAAGCTCACTCACTGGAACCTAGAGTCTCTTTGCAGGCTCCAGTCTGGGATACTGCTGTTGGTTGAGCTGTGCTCCTGTCAGTTGCAGGCTGATGACTCCTGACAGGCTGGGATGTGATTGGTGGCATCTTGCAGGGCCCTCTGACCCTACTTGCTATCATGAATCCTGTTGTATCTCCCTTGTACACTTGCTTCAGCATCTCATGATATACCACTCTTAAGAACAGATAGCAAATGGAAAAGTCATCTTTCTTGGGTTTATTGCCTGGTGGCTCAGACGGTAAAGAATCTGCCTGCAGTGAGACAGACCCAGGTTCAGTCCCTGGGTTGGGAATATTCCCTGAAGAAGGGAATGGCAACCCACTCCAGTATTCTTGCTTGGAGAATCCCATGGACAGAGGAGCCTGGTGGGTTACAACCATGGGGTTGCAAAGAGTCAAACATGACTGAGCGACTTGCAGTTTTTTCACTTTAAATAATGATAATACATTAAAAAACTTGTAGCCTGGTTTGGCAGTTTTCCTGGCTCAGGATGTGTTTGTTATGTTCTCATTGCCCTGTGGAGACCAGCAGAGCTGTGAAGAGAAATCACTTCATTAGAAGACCCTAGAAGAAAACTGGGCTCTCCTGGCACTTCCTCAGGGATTCGGGCCCTTCCCCTTCCACAGTCTGCTGGGGCCAGAGCCTGGGGACTGCTCCCCAAGGTGTGCTGTGTGCCAGTGTCCAGGGATCTTAAGGAATATAATTAAGCAACTAATAGACGTAGGGATGTTTAAAGTTAAAGTGTGATTTTGTTGACATTAAGCATAGTTATTTAAATATCAGTTAATTAGTGCTTTTTAATATTGCTTCTTGAACTCAAGTTTGGTTATTGCAGTTGACATAGATACTTGACAAACCCAAGTCACTGTGGAGGCGTGGGGCACATTGAACATGGACTTGGAGGAGAGGAAGAGAGAACACATAATTAACAGCTGTTGAAATAATTCAGCTGTTTCCCTTGCTGATTGCTCTCCTCCTCTGTACTGCTGATGCAGTGAATTTTTAATGGGGTGGGCTCTTGCTGTGCCAGTCAGGGTTAGGATGAGGCCTTTTTGATTGTTGGAAGAAAGCTATAAGATTGGGAGGAACACTTTACATTTGAAACTAATGCCATATTCCCCCTTAATCCCAGCACAGAATCTGAGCTTTGGGGTATGCTTTGGTATGAGGGCTGCAACTAGTGTGAAAGCAGAACACTGAAACTATGGACATTATTGACTGGGTAATGAGGTTAAGTTGGGAGATGAGAATCTTGGGCTGGGGTTCAGCTTATAGAGCTGCAGATAAGCTGAGGTGCCCATAGACAGAGAAGATGCCTCTATGGAGTGGTCAATGGACCCTCAGAAAGTCTCCTTGCCTGAAAAATCTGCACACCTTCTGGAGTGTCACTGTTATGGATTATGGTATTTATCTGCTCACCTGGTCATGTCTCCACCCACCCATTCTTTATTTATCAGCCATACTTTTATTGAGAGTCTACTGTGTCCTAGACCCTGCACTAAGATGGAACAGTGGATAAGGAAGGAGTCTTTCACCTCAGGGAGTTCATATTTACAATGTTTTCAAGATTCATCTATGTTGCAGCATGTATCAGAACTTCATTCATTTTTATGACTGAATAATATATCATTATATGTGTATACCACATTAAAAATCTATTTTAAAAAATTTATTCATCTCTTGGTACTTAGGTTATTTCCATGTTTTGGCTGCTGTCAACATTCACATGTTAGTGTCTGAGTTCCTGTTTCAGTTACTTACTTCAGTTACTTAGATATATATATAGGGTAGTATGATGATTTTATGTTCAGCTTTTGAAGAATTGTCACACTTTTCCATAGTGACTACATCGTTTACATTTTCCACATCTTTGCCAATACTTGTTATTTTCATTAAAAAAAATTTGTCCTAATAGGTATCAAGTGATATCTCACTGTAACTTTGATTTGTATTTCCACAATGACCTGTGATACTGAGCCTCATTTCCTGTACTTATTGGCCATTCGTATGTTGTCTTTGTAGAAATATCTATTCAAGTTCTTTGCCCATTTTTAAATTGGGTTGTATGTCTTGTTGAGTTGTAGGAGTTGTTTATGTATTCCAGATGTTAAACCGTTATTAGATATGTGATTTGCCAATATTTTCTCTCAATTCTGTGGGTTTTATTTTCATTCTCTTGCTAATGAGAGGCACAAAAGTTTTTAAAATTTTTTAAAAATTAATTTTTTATTGAGGTATAGTTGATAATATGTTACTTTCTACTGTACAGCAAAGTGATATACTTGTACATATACTATCTTATATTCTTTCCTATTATGGTATATTTCAGGATATTGAATATCATTTCCTGTGCTCTACAGTAGGACTTTGTTTATAAAAGTTTAAAAATTTTGATGAAGTTCTATTTATTTATTTCAATTTATTTATTTTTATCACCTGTGGTTTATGTCCTATTTAAGCAAGTGTTGCTTGATCCAAGGTCAAGCACTTTGGCCCCTACATTTTCTTCCAAGAATGTTATAGTTTTAGCTGTTACATTTAGGTCTTTGATCCATTTTTAGTCAGTGGCACCTTTGTTAAAAATCAATTGATGTAATGATGTAAGAGTGTATGTTTATCCTTGTATCAATATAAGATTATATGTTTATGTGATTTTCATGCAGTTTTGCTTATTGTAACTTTGTGGTAGGTTTTGAAATCAGGATGTGTGAATCCTCCAGCTTTACTGTTCTTCCAGATTAGTTTGAGTAGAATACCTTGATTTATTTTTATTTTTGATTGGATTGCATGGTATGTGAAATCTTAGTCCCCAACCAGGGATTAAACCCATGTCCCCCTGCATTTGAAGCATGATGTCTTAACCACTGGACTGCCAGGGAAGTCCCTGGATAGGGTATCTTGAAATTCCATGTGAATTTTAGAATTAGTTTTTTCATTTCTGCAAAAAATGCTTGTGGGATTTTCATAGAGTATGTTAAATAGAGTTTCATAAATAGATGTTTCATAGAGTATGTTACATCTGTATCTTGACAGAATATGTTGACTCCGTATAATACTTTGGGTAGTATTGTCATCTTAATAAAATGAGCTGAAGTCTTTCAGCTCATGAACCCAGAACATCTTTATATTTATTTAGGTCTTCTTTAATTTCTTTTAGGTCTTTTTTATTTCTGTTGTAGTTTTTAGTGTAGAAGTCTTTTGCCTTGGTTAAATCTTTCTCCTTTGATTAAATTTATTCCTAAGTATTTTATTCTTTTTGATATTATTTTAAATGGAATTATTTTCTTAATTTCCTTTTTGGATTGTTAGTGGCTAGTGTATAGAAATACAACTGATTTAAGTTTTGATTTTGTACCTGTGAAATTTATTAGAATAGTTTTTGTTTGTAGATTCTTCAAGATTTTCTTTGTATAAGATAAAGTCACCTGTAAACAGACAGTCTTGCTTCTTCCTTTCTAATATGGATACCTTTTGTTTCTTTTTCTTGCCTAATTGCTTTGGCTGGCTAGAACTTCCAGTATTATGTTGAACCTCAGTGACAAAAGCATCCTTGTGTTATTCCTAATCTTAGAGGAAAAACTTTTAGTCTTTCATCACTGAGTGTGTTAGCTGTTGGTTCTTCATATATGACCTTAGTTATGTTAAGAAAGTTCTCTTCTATCCCTGGTTTATTGTTTTTATCATGAAAGGATGTTGGATTTTGTCAAATGCCTTCTCTCTATCATTTGAGATGATTATGTGATTTTTTTTTCCCTTCATGCTACCACTGTAATTTACTAAATGGGTTAATTTTCATGTGATAAACCACCCCTTATTCCTAGGATAAATCCCACTTGATCATGCTGTATAATCATTTTGAAATGCAGGTGAAGTTGCCTTGCTAGTATTTTGTTGAAGATTTTTCATGTATGTTCATAAGGATATTGGTTCTTATAATGTCCTTGTTTTGTTTTGGTGTTAGTGTAATTCTGGTCTTACAGAATGGATTAAGAAGTGTTCCCTTTTCTTCTATTTTTGGAAATTTTAGAAGAATTGGCATCTGCTACCCTTCTGAATAGGTATGTTGCTGGGTAATACGTCATGGACTTTGTGACATGGGGGTACCAATGTGGAGCTCTGCATCCTTTTTTTTTTTTTTGGTGGAGGGCTCTGCACCTTCATCTTGGCCCCCTGTCTGGGGAGTCAATTATACTGGTGAGGAAGACTGGAAGTTGTCTCGTTTAAAAAAAAAAAAAGGTGAACTTGAGAGTTGGATTTTTTAAGACTGCAGTTATTTCCTTGTGCTCTTTCTTTCCTTAATTGGTGGATGGTCTTGCTGAACAAGAACAAGACCTCTGTGATCCCAGTCAACAGAACAAATTAGTAGATAAAGGAACAGTTTCTGTGTTGAAAATAACATATTTTCTAAGTATGTCTTACGTTTTAGGAAGAAAGATTTCATTGCAAATAGCTTCCCATATTTCTGACTTTATATCTGACCACAGAGATGGCTACAGGTACTTTTTTCAGAGTTCTGGTACTTCATACACATGTGCCATTATGTTCTGCTTCACTCAACAGTTATTATTCAGTTGCTCAGTCATGTCTGACTCTTTGCGACCCCAGGGACAGCAGCACTCCAGGCTTCCCTGTCCTTCACCATCTCCCGGAGCTTGCTCAAACTCATATTCATTGAGTCAGTGACGCCATCAAACCATCTCATCCTCTGTCATCCCCTTCTCCTTCTGCCTTCAGTCTTTCCCAGCATCAGGGTCTTTTCTGATGAGTCGATTCTTCACATCATATGGCCAAAGTATTGGGGCTTCAGCATCAGTCCTTCCAATGAATATTCAGGGTTGATTTCCTTTAGGATTGACTGATTTGATCTCCTTGCAGTTCAAGGGACTCTCATGAGTCTTCTCCAATACCATAGTTCAAAAGCAACACTCAGCAGTATTTTATGCATTTTGTTTTCATGTTTCACTATAGTGCATATTTTCACTGACATTATTTTCCATTGTATATTCCACATGACTCCTTTTTATATTATTGATTTTATTCAACTAACTTATATTTTGAGTGTCTGGCACAGTGCTAGGCAATGAGGATCCAGCAGTGGTTTAGGTGGACAATGGTCCCTACCCTTGTGGAGCTCCCAGTCAGATGGGTGGTAATTGTTATAGGCTCATGAAATGAAATTTCACTGACCATGTAACACAGCCTTGGAGGGGATGAGGAGGTTGTATAGTCTCTAGCCCTGGCTCCTATTCCTGCCTTCTAAAAAGCACGTGAGACCTTGTCAGGGCAGTGGCAGTTCTGCTTGTGAGAAGGGATCTCAGTGAAGCCCAAGATGGGGAGCCCTGGGACCATGGCAGAGTCAGCTGTAACATGGGACTGCCGCAGCAGGGAGAACTGCTGTTTCCTAGGCAATAGTCTGCTTAATATTTTTAGTGCGTGGTCATGGCAGAACTAAATGTGGTTTCTGATCCCAAATTGGTAATAAATGTAGACATATTTAGAGTCAGAAACAATGCGTTTTAAATCCTCTGCTCCTTAATTGTCTTGCCAAGTGCTGAGTTTAGGTTTCTTTGTTTCTTGGCTACCTACCCAGCCTCCCACCATCTCTCAGCGAAGGCACCCATATTTTCTCTGGGTGTTTGGTGGAATTGTGAAAGCCGTGAGTTATGCTCCCTGAGCTGTGTTGAGAAGCATCTGATTTTTGTGTTTCTCCCCACATATGTAAATGTATACATTTTAAAACTCATCCTCCTTTCAAGTTTTTAAGAATCTGGGATTATGAATAGTCTTGGGACTCTCAGGCATGTTAAAAATAAAATATGATGTTTCAGTTGCTGGCTTACCTGGAAGATAAAGTCAGGACCAACGTGGTAGTAGCAAGTTCAGGGCTTGGTGACCCGTCCTTGTGCTGCCAAGTATTTCTGTAAGTAAATGCTGTTTTCTTGGGGTTCCTCAATTAGTTTAAGGATCACCCTAATTGTTGCCTTTCTCATGATTTCAGAGTTGTAATTTGTGTCTCCAGTTGCCTATAACAGTATTTTTTCATGGCATATTCCTTAAGAGAGCTTTCTTCTTAATTGTACTGTCTGAGACTAAGATGTGGAAAATCATGCAAGTCATTGATTGTGAGCAAGACAGAAAGCACCCGAGGACAGTGATGATATCTTTTGTATATTCTGTTATACAGTAAGGTTCCCAGTGTGCTCAGGGGACCTGAGGTACAAGGGACCTGTTTCTAGAGTGTGAATACTGAATGCTTATAATCTAAAGTGCCAGACTGGCTGACACAGAATAAGGGTTACTGTTCTTACTGATTTGCAGATAGTCCACTTGTAACTATGGACGAGAAGTCATACTCTCCTTCCTGTCATAGTCCCACAATGAGGCCCTAACCTTTGCTGGAAGTTTGGAGACAGCAGGCAAAGGAAAGATGAACTCTGATACCTCCCTAGCCCCAGCCTGTGGTGTGTAGATGAGAGTATGAAGTCTCTGGTATTCTTGAGGAGCAGGCTATAAAGAAAGCCCATCATGCTTACTGTTAGCAGATACTAGTTTAAAAGGAGAGGGAAGGAGGTGGCCCTTGCTTCCTGTATAGCAACTGACCCTGTCTAGTGTGGTCCAATCAGTCTCTCTACTAAATTTGCCCATGTTGGTCCTGCCCTCCATCTTTTTCCCTTATAAGTAGGAGAGCAGCAGCAGAAAGATAGGCCCGAGTCACCAGGAAGCTGGGCTCTGAAGTGGCTGTTCTTAGTCAACTCTTCAGTGGGCACTGATGCAGAGCCAGCCAATATTGCTTGAAGCTTTCAATGGAAATGCCTCTGTAGCTGCTAGAGTGTAGTCCAGGTGTGTGGGAAGATTTGCAGCTCAGGGAAGCTGGTTCTAAGGAGAGACTTGTCAGAATACATTTCTGTATGGGGGTACAGTCTCACAATTTTTGTTTATCCTGCCCTTTTCTCTTAGCAGTAGTGGTTGGTGAGAGCTACAAGCTTCTCAAGCCCTTGGTTTGTGTCAAGCATTGTGCTGTATGCTTCCTATCATCACATCATCTCATTTAATGCTAATAGCCATCCTACTGAATAGTTGCTGTTAAGTTCCTTTTTAGATGCAGGAATTGAAACTTGGAGAGAGGTTAAGCAGCTAGTCCAAAGTCCCACAACTAATTGGGGAGACCTGAGTGGAAATCCAGAGCCCACATTCTTTTCATTACATCAGAGTGAAGATGGAGTTGAGTAGAGCTTCTGGTAACCTTGGCTGCTCTCATCAGAAACAGGTTGATCATTCCTAGGATCTCACAGTGGGTCAGGGAGCAAGTATAAGGAGTAGATCTCCTTGCCCACAGCCTGCTAGATAGAAGCTTGCAGGTTAGGGCCTAGTAGAAAGTACACTCACCCTGGCCGGGGTATTTCTCTACTTTGCCTTGTTGCTTGCTGGTGTGCTTAGGCAAGCCCGACTCACCTTTTTGGTCTCTATTTTCTTCATCTGCCATGTGTGGGAAATAGGAGGAAAGACTAGTGGTAAGTGAGTTTGGATATCATCTGGGCCAACTTTTATGCAGTAGAGGTCTCTCTTCACCTCTGCTGAATTCTTTCCAGACAGGTGAGTGTGTATGAGGGGAGTGCTTAGTGCTGGGCTGTAAGGGAGAGCAAGAGCACTTTTGCTTTTTGGACAGCTGGGGAGCCCAAGTTACGGGAGGTTACGAGGTCAAGTCATACTGGGTGACAGTGGACTGGTTGCAGTCTGAGTCAAAGGCATTCTTCTGGAGTGTCTGTGCCTCTCCTGGGGGCTGTGCTGTGCCAAGGACATTCATTAATTAAAATGTGTGTACATGTGTGTGTGTGTGTATGATGTGCAGAAATACAGACGTGGTAGAAGTGGTCTCTCCACAGTAGGTTCATTAAAAAAAGTTTCTCTCCTGACACAAAATGTGTGCTTTTGTATTCACACTGTTGCAAAACAAATGAATGGCTGATTTCATCTACCACTGGAAAAGCAGCATGGTCTGAAAAGAGAATGGGTTCTGGGGCCAAACTGACTTTGAATCCTGACTCTACTATTCTCTGGCTGTATGCACTTGGGCAAATTAACCTCTCTGAATTTTAGTCCCATCATAGGCAAAATGAACAGCATTTTAGAGCCCCTTCATAGGATTGTGGTGAAGAATAAATGAGCTTTGAACTTTGTTTGGAACATAGAAAGTACTTTATAAATATTGGCTATAATTAGAATTTATTTTCCTCTGGGCTGCCCAGATATTGCATTTGAATACTGGAGGATTGGGTGTCACTGGGGTATTTCTCTTTATCCTTCAGTCCAAGTGCTGTAATTATGATTATTACAGCTCTACAGAGTGTAAGGACTAAGGCTTCTGAGTGATCTGAGAGCTCAGAGAAGGTGGAGTTGTGTCTGATGGGAGTTTGTTCTTGAAGAGTTTGTCTCCCTTCCTCCTTTCTCCACTGGTGTGACTGTGCTCATCACTATCCTGAGGATGTGTGTGTTTGAGGGAAGCCCTACATCATCATGGGAACCTGTTGTATAGCATCAGAGAATCTCTCTATAGGACCACTGGGGCTAATATTTTCTCTATTATCATTGTGACTCTAGGAAAAATGTTGAAAAAACTGGATTTAGAGAATTGACCCCAAATCTCCAAACTTCATTGGACCTACTCACCATTTCAAAATGTACTACCCTTGTGCCTCTAGTTCTTTTTTAGAGGGGCCCTCTGGCTGTCTCATTGCCAAATCCAGTGGCTTTTCTCATCCTCATTCTGACTGACCTCTAGACTTTGTTGCCCACAACTTGATTTTCTCCGGATTCTCTTCTCTTTTGATCTGTATAATTCTGCACTATTCTTAATGTTTTTCATCTTGTCCCCTGGATTGCTTTTCTTTCTTTTCCTAACCTCCAGTCATGGCTGGAAAACTCTTCTTGGCCCATTAGTCCTTTCTCTGTAAGTTTTCTCCTAATAGAAGGACTGTTATTGCTTTGATTGTCACTTCTGGATGATGGCACCAAAATTCTTCTCTTGCTCTAGTCCTATCTACCTCTTTGTCTTCAATAGGCATGAAGTTTCCAGAGCCTTCCTGGATGCAATAACAAGCCCATGCCTAAAGGCATTGAACTCTGGTGATTCTGTGTGTAGATATTGATTGTTAGCAGGCCAAATGAAAAATGAGTCTTAAGCTTTCTTCTAGCATTAGATTCTTTGAAGGCTGGGGCTGAATAGGATAGGTCTGGAGAGGGCCGGACTGGGCTCCATTTTATTCAGTCACTCTACTTGTCACTTGATTTCTTTTTGATGGAGCCACTATCTTTTGTCTGTGGGACTGCGGTTTTTGGCTAATATGCTTAACTACCTTAGAAAATCTTTTTAAGTAGAAATACTGTAGATTTACACTGTTGCTTTAATTTCATGTATACAGCAAAGTGATTCAGTTATACATTTCTATCTTTCCGTTTTCAGATTCCTTTTCATTACAGATTGTTACAAGATATTGAGGCCTTCCCTAGTGGCTCAGATGGTACAGAATCTGCGTGAAGGAGTGCAGGAGACCCAGGTTTGATCCCTGTATTGGGAAGATCCCCTGGAGAAGGGCATGGCAACCCACTCCAGTATTCTTCCCTGGAGAATCCCCATGAACAGAGGAGCCTGGTGGGCTATAGTCCATAGGATTGCACAGAATTGGACATGACTGAAGTGACTTAGCACACACAAGATACTGAGTATATTTCCCTGTACTGTATGGTAGGTACTTGTTGGTTATCTATTTTATATGCAGTAGCAACTTAGCTACCTTCTTGAAGATTTGTTCTCTTCAAGTAGGGTAGGGATGGGCTTGATCATGTCCCCCTCATTTTGGAGTACAGAGTATTGAGAAGGGGTTAGGAATGCCCCTTCCTATTTCATCCCATCCTATGTTGTCTTCTTTCCAGAGCTGCAGTCCCAGCTGGGCCTGTGGAGCCCTTCTTGGCTCCATGTGCTCTCTGGCAGGGCCAACACCTATTTCTGTGTTGCCGCTGGAAAGGCTTCACTAGGTCCCTCTGTTGCAGGCTTTGCAAGCACATTTTGGCCTTGTAACTCTTCTCTGGTCAGGCAGAGGCTTAGGTCCATTGTGAACTTTCTACCCTCCAGTAGCTTCATCTAATCACTTTCCTTTTAGGGTGCCTTGGATTTTATTGAGAGCAGTCCCCATTTGCTTGGCCTTAGGCATGACTTCAGTATTTGGGGCACACACTGTTGCCATTACACAAATGGTCAGTGGCTTAAGAATGTTCCAAGTCCAGCTTGCTACCAGTTACGGTTTAGACTGGGGTTAGAAGCCACATTTCTTTTGCAGTTCAAAAGCTCTTTTCATTTAATTGCTGTCTACCTCCTGACTTTCTGCTTAATTTATGTCTTAGGGGAAAAGCCTGTTTGCCTGACCTCTTCAAACTTACTTCTCTTGTCCTTCAAATTATTCTTGAAAAATCCATTTCTTTTCCTAAGCCTTTGCACGTTGTTCTCCCTTTGTCAGGGCTCTCCTTTCAGTGTTCTCTTTGCATTGTTTTTTCAGCTGCTTACTTGTTTGCCTAAATTAGGTGGTGAGCTTCTGTTTGTGGAGAGGTGATTGTATGTGTGTGTGCATGTATGAGTTTGTGTAGCACACAAATAGTAATAAATGTGTTTGTGGGAAGAGCTCATCCTCTTTCAGTTTGTAAAGCAGAAGACTGTTTTATAGCCCTTCCTGCAAATGAAAGTTCTGCATGATGGTGGCCTGGCTTTCTGGGCAGTAATATGCTGGGAAAAGCACCGAATGGGCTAGGTCTGCCTCAGCGCTCAGCAGAAAATTGGCTTGAGTCTCGCCATTTTTAGCTGTAGGGCTCCTCCTTTGAACATGTTTCCTTCACCTCCTGAGAGTAGATACCCAACAAAAGGCCTTGGTCCTAAATTTTGAGATGTAGGGTCAGCTAGAGGTTATGTCGATCCAGCAGGAGGCAGGAACTCTAGAGAGTGTTTCAAGGGTGCCTGACCTGGCTCTGGCTGCCTGTGGGTCCAGGGGCAAGTCCTCATCCTCAATCTAATGATGGTGTGATAACGAGGTGCCAGGTGCTGTACCACATACTTTCCATGAATTGTTTTGTTTAATCCTCCCTAATATTGTTTGAAGTAGGAACTTTAATTATGCCCATTTTATAGGCAAAGAAACTGAGGCCTAGTGAAGTGTGTGATCTAACCATGATCACATAGTTAGAAATTGGCAGAGCCAAGACTTGGCTTTACATCTGTCTGACTCTAAATTCATGTACTTACACTTTCAACCTAATGTTTTAAATCTCTTTGCTTTAATTTCCTTCTTGTAAGATGGAAGTATAAATTCTTGCCCTTTCACTTTTTCCAGACGATTTGGGGAAACAAATACATGGACAATATGCTATAGACTAAGAACCTGGGCATATTGTAAGATGGAGTTCCTAGCGTGACCAGGCAGGCTGCTGAGGTGGCTCTCCCTGCCAAGAACACTTGTGACGTTTACCCTTTCTCTCTGTGCTCTGGCCCTGCACCTGGAGAGCAGCCAGTGTCCGTGGGGCCTACCAGCCATGTCAGAAGTTTTCAAGGGTCCAACAGTTTCACTCCTCCTCCTCCTGGCTTCCTGCCACCCATCATGGCATTCTTTTGTTTTTCTTCCCTGAGAGAAGGTAAAAGTTATGGGAAGATTTCGTGTTTATGTAGGGCCCAGTTCCCTCCCCAGTCCTGTATGAATTGAGAGGAGAGTGTGAAGCACCAGGGAGGTTGTGGGCTGTTGAGTCCAAGGGCCTCCTCCCACCTATGCCCTCAGCAGCTACTCCAGGCAGCAGTAAGTTGGCAATACAGATTGCTGAGAGCATCCAACCTCTATTTAAGTAGAAGTACAGACTACAAATGGCCAGTTTTGATAGAAAAATGGACATCTTAAGTACACTATTATATTTTTTGTCCCAAAGCCCAGGGATACTTAAGGTAAGAGTTACTGGTGGAACACTGAAATACTTCCCTCTTTCTTGGACTGAATTGATGGTATTGTAAGTCAGAAGAAGGCCTTAAATGTAAAGATGTAGTTCTGTCTTCTTTTGAGAGTTAGGGATGATGGGAAGGTTTGTTATGCAGAGTGTACAGGAGCAGGTGATGAGGTGAACCCAGGGTTAGTGGGTGGTAAGTGATTTGGGAAGGGTACTAACCTCAGGCCACTTAGGCCACACTGTGCCTCAGTGGGATTCTGTGACTTTGGCTTTAGTTATGTCATGGCCTGAGGTTTTCTTTTGCTGCTGCCACTGCCTAGATTCCTGCTTGTGATGGTGGAACCAAACTGTGGGCTACTTCTCCTTTCCTTTCTCCCAGCCTCCGTGTAAAGCCCAGGGAAAACTTGCCTACTTGCCCTCCAGTTGCCACTTCTTAAATAAAGACGAAGGCCAGGTGGACACAGTTGGAGGCCAGGCCTTAAGAGGACAGAAGATACCATATCCCATGTCTGCATGCTGCAGAGTTTGCAGTTGTTTTCTGGGTGCCCTTGCAAAGCCTGGGAAACTGTCTCACCCCTTTCTCCCAGCCTCACTTCTCCTAGGCCTTCCCAGGCATACCACCCCCCAACCCTGGCCCCACCATGTTCTCTCTCTCCGAGTCATGGAAAAACATATGGAGGCAATGAATAGGTCAGTTGTGCAGTCCACATGGAATTATTGTGGGAGAGATAAAGGATCCATTTGGAAATCAATCTCTTGTCTTGGTATTGGCAGAAAATGCTTCTGAGGTGTTAGTGTGTGTGCAGGAGATGGAGGTGGTAGGGAGCCCTGTGGGAGCTGCCATTTCTCTTGTACCTGCCGCCCTCCAGTCCCACTCCAGGAGGTGAGGATGCTGCTGTTTATACATCAGCTGCCGCCACCTCTTCTTTCTCAGTCCCTTCTGGGCCTCCTCCTGCTCATTTGTCTTTTTTGCCCTTGGTTTCATTCTCATTTATCTCTTCCTCCTCATTTTTCCCCCAGCGTCAGTTCCAAGTGTGTAACGATGGCTGTAAGAAGGGAGCATGTAATTCTCTCTGTGTGTATACGCCTATACACATGAACAGTCTCGTGTAGGGGAAGGGAAGTCTTTTGGGATAAACCTTTTCTGTCTTAATGTATGTTGTCGTGCTAGTGCTGTTAGCTCACTGCTTCCATTTTTTATTCCTCTTTTCTCCACAGCCAAGGATGCAGAAATAAAAAAGGTATGGGACATTGTATGTCCTTTGGGATCCATCTTCCTTGGATCTTTCTAGACTTCTCATTCTTGATTGCCTCTGCCCATTGTTCATCCTCACTGAGCGTTGCACCCCACTCCCCTGCACCCCTAGGCATGGCCAGGCACCTGTCCAGAACCTAGTGCTATGCTGTGAACTCACTCTGTGTCTTTCAGTGTGATTGGTGCCCTAGGGAGCCAGGTTGCTGGGGAAAACTCATGTGGCATTTAGCCATTCCATTTTGTCTACAAAAAAAGAGGGGAGAAACTGGCAGAAAGCAAAGGCTTTTGCTGCTGGGTGAGTTTAGCAGCTATTTTTAGCTCCTAAGCCTTTGCTTTTCCATTTGGCTGTGCTTTTTTAGCACAGTGTCAGTCCAGCAGGGCTGTTTTCCTTCATGGCTCCAGATGTCCTTAGGGAAAGTTTCCGTCTGCCCCTGAGAAGGTGTGGGCTGGGCACGGGGTAATAACTTCTGATTGTGGGTTCAGGCAGAGCCTTGGGCTCCACTGCAGTCTTGTCACAGGACCAGTTTATTGAGGAACATGGAGCGTGGCAGGAATAGGAAAGAGAAAAGGTAAAATACCATACTCTCTAGAGGTGTTTCCCCTATAATTAATTCAGTTAGGACTTTATTGAGTAAACTGCCTAATGAGGTGTATTGGGGCTGAATGATCAACTTGCAAACCTTTTATAAGGATCTTGGACTGATACTGACAGGTTCTGAAGTTTTCTAAGGTGTTTTTTTCCTCCCCAGATTTATTTATTTGGCTGCCCCAGGTTCTAGTTGCAGCATGCAAGATCTTTTAGTTGCAGCATACAGGCTCTTTAGTTCTGCCTTGTGAACTGGCAGCTGTTAGCTGTGGTATGTGGAGATCGAGCTGCCTGACAAGGGGTTGAACCCGGGCCCCCTGCATTGGGAGTGTGGAGTCTTAGCCACTGGACCACCAGGAAAGTCCCTCTAAGGTTTTTTTTTTAAAGTTTATTATTATTATTGTTTTCTTTCTGCCTTTCTTTCTGGGACCATTTGCCTGTTTGGGTTAAATTGTTTTGACTTCCTCTCTAGTTTACTGACCAAAATTTTTTCACTACCTCAATTTGCCTATTCTTGATATTTCACTTAAGTAGAACCATCCAACATCTATTTTTTTGTGTCTTGTTCATTTCATTTAGCATAATATTTTTAAGGTTCATTCATGCTGAAGCATGTATCAGAATTTCAGTTTTTATGACTGAATAATGTTCCCTTGTATGTACCACATTTGAAAAAAATCTGTTGAATACCTAAGTTATTTCTGCTTTTTTGGCTGTTGTCAATAATGATGCTGTGAACATTCATATGGAGGTACCTGTCTGAGTCAGTGTTTGGGAACTTTTAGGTGGAGTAGATACCTGGGGTGCAATTGCTGGATCACATATATAGTAGTTCTATGTTTAACTTTTTGAGGAATTGCCAAACTGTCCCACAGCAACTGCACCATTTTACATTTTACCCATCAGCATTGTACTAGGGTTTTAGTGCCTCCACATCCTCATTAATATTTGTTACTGTCTCTCTCTCTTTTTTTAAAATAAATTTTAGCCATAATGGTGGATATAAAATGGTACACAGTTTCGTTGTGGCTTTGATTTGCATTTCCTTAGTGATTAATGATGAGAATCCTTTCATGTTCCTATTGGCCTGTGTATATCTTCTTTGGAGAAATGTCTATTCAAGTTTTTTGCCCATTAAAATTTTTGTTGTTGAGTTATAGGTGTTATTTATATATTCTGGATTCTAAATCATTATAAGATAGAAGACTTACAAATATTTTTCTAATTTCTTGAGTTGTCTTTTCACTTTCCTTATAATGTCATTTGAGACACAAAATTAAAACTTTTAATTTTGAAGGAGTTCTGTTTGTTTTTCATTTATCGTCTGTGGTTTGGTTATTATATTTAAGAAACTATTGCCAAATCTGAGGTTATGAAGATTTTCCCTGTGTTTTTCCTAAGAATTTTATCTCTTAATACATTTTGAGTTACTTTTTATATATGATATAAGGGAAGAGTCTACTTCATTCTTTTGCATGTGGATATCTAGTTGTTCCAGGGCAGTTTGTTGGAGAGACTATCCTTTCCCCATTGAATTGTCTAGATAACATTGTTGAAAATCAATTTATTGCATATGTAATTATTTCTGGGCTCTCAGTTCTGTTCCATTGGTCTGTATATCTGTCCTTACACTTATACAACAGTGTTTTTTTGTTTTTTTCCCACAGTGTTTTAATCATTGTAGCTTTGTAGTAAGTTTTGAAATCAGGAAATGTGAGTCCTTCAACTTTGTTCCTCTTTTTCAGTACTGGGGTTCTTTTTTTTTGGCAGAGGTTGGGATCTTAAATTCCCCAAACAAAGACTGAACAGTGAAAGTGTCATGTCCTAACCACTGGACTGTGAGCAAACTCCTTTCAGGATTTTGATAGGGATTGCATTGAATCTGAATATTGCTCTGGGTAATACTGCCGTCTTAATGATATTAAGCCTCCAATCTGTGAACATGAGATGTCCTTTTATCCTTGTATCATTTAAAGTTTAACAGCCATGAGGGCCTGCACTTTGGTTTGTTTGACTGTCTGAAAAGTGATGTAAAGGCTTTATGACTTGAGAATATTGAATTTTGCTGTTTTAGGGGATGCTGATGGTATCTGCCTTCAGGTATAACAGTAGATATGGTTTAGAGGTGAATGGCTAACCATTAGGGACTATAACCATTTAGGGACTATATAACCTATAACCATTTAAGGACTTTTCCTGGTGGTCCAGTGCCTAAGACTCTGCACTTCTAATGCAGGGGTCCAGGGTTCGATCCCAGGGTTCGATCCCTGGTCAGGGAACTGGATCCCGCATGCCACAGTGAAGATCTAATATCCTGTATGCTGCAACTAAGACCAGGCAGCCAAATAAATACAAAAATGTTTTAAAAAAGTGAATGGTTATAAAGGTTATGTGAACTTGGGCCTGTGTCCGTTCAGATACAGATCATTTGGTTAGTTTCCTTCTTTCTGCATCATAGTCAATGCCACCTTGTGCAACCTGATAACAACCTGGATAATGAAGAAGGAAGGGACAGGGCTATTATATGAGGTTGGAACAAACATAATTGAGTTTTTGCATTGTTGAAATTTGCTATTTGATATTGGAATACTGTATTAATATGGTTATGTTATACATCATTTTAATGCACATTTCTTTATTTTTTTACTAATGACTTATTCCTGCTGTTTATATTTAATTTGGACTATGGAAATGATATTAGACAAAAAGTAAATTTGTGTTTTTCTTATTTGAGTTCAAAATGAGTCGTAAAGCAGCAGAGACAATTCACAACATTAACAACGCATTCGGCCCAGAAACTGCTAACGAACGTACAGTGCAGTGGTGGTTCAAGAAGTTTTGCAAAGGAGACTAGAACCTTGAAGATGAGAAGCTTAGTCGATGACCATTGGAAATTGACAATGACCAGCTGAGAGCAATCATCAGAGCTGATCCTCTTAAAACTTACATGAGAAGTTGCCGAAGAACTCAGCATTGACCATTCTACGGTCATTTCACATTTGAAGCAAATTGGAGAGGTGAAAAAGCTTGATCAGTGGGTACCTCATGAACTGACTGAAAATAAAAGAAATCATCGTTTTGAAGTGTCGTCTTCTCTTATTCTATGCAACAATGCACCATTTCTCAATTGGATTGTGACTTGTGACAAAAAGTGGATTTTATACAACAACCAGCTCAGTGGTTGGGCTGAGAAGAAGCTCCAAAGCACTTCCCAAGGCCAAACTTGCACCACAAAAAGGTCCTGGTTACTGTTTGGTGGTCTGCTGCCATCTGATCCACTACAGCTTTCTGAATCCTGGCGAAACTGTTACATCTGAGAAGTATGCTGAGCAATTTGATGAGATGCATCGAAAACTGTAATGCTTACAGCTGGCATTAGTCAACAGAAAGGGTCCAGTTCTTCTCCATGACAATGCCTGATTGCACGTTGCACAACCAATGCTTCAAAAGTTGAATGAATTGGACTATGAAGTTTTGCCTCATCCTCCATATTCACCTGACCTCTCGCCAACCAACTCCTAGTTTAAGCATCTTGACAACTTTTTGCAGGGAAGACTCTTCCACAACCAGCTAGAGGCAGAAAATACTTTTCAAGAGTTTGTAGAATCCCAAAGCATGGATTTTTACACTACAGGAATAAACCAGTTTATTTCTCTTTGGTAAAAATGTGTTAATTGTAAAGGTACCTATTTTGATTAATAAAGATATGTTTGAGCCTACTTATAATGATTTAAAATTCATAATCTGAAACTGCAGTTACTTTTGCATCAACCTAAATAGCTCGTGCAAGGGTCCTGGATGACTGCAGTTTCAGCCAAGGCCTCTTTCCTTGTATGGGGGAATGGAGGCTTACTCTAGGTTGCTCTGTGGGGTAGGAGATATGTGATACTCTATTCCGGAAATGTCTGACATCATCTGAAATGTTTGACATCTGTGAAAAAAGTGACATCGTGGGAATCACTGTGTTGGGGCAGGCAGGGAGGGGTATCAGACATCAGCTTCCTATTGACCTTCTATCTTCTGTGTTTACATTCCTCAGGCCTCTAACTATGCCTCACCAGGGCCTGCTCCTTTTTAGGATGGCTCCTCTGTGCATGCTGCTCGGTATGCTGATGGTTTCCTGCTTCAACTTCTGCCTCTGTCATAAGAACTCGGTAAGTATTTTCACACAAGTAGAGGGATCTTTGGGGTCCAAGAAAGTCTCCATGCCACCAGGGCTGCTGTGGGATTTTCTTATAGGAATGTGACCAGTGCTGGGTCATGGAATGTGTGTTCTTCTTCCTCTATCCCTTAGTCCTCTGGCCTCTGTTTAAAGCTTATGGCACATTTTCTCTTTGGGGAGAAGATGGTGATGATGATAATGATAAGCTTATCATGTACCAAGTATTATCAGTTAAGTCACTCACTGTGTCCAACTCTTTGCAATCCCATGGACTGCAGCATACCAGGCTTCCCGGTTCATCATCAACTCCTGGAGCTTGCTCAAACTCATGTCCATTAGTTGGTGATGCCATCCAACCATCATGAATCCTCTGTGTCTCCTTCTCTTCCTGCTTCAATCTTCCCCAGCCTCAGGTCCTTTCCAGTGAGTCAGTTCTTCGCATCAGTTGGCCATAGTATTGAAGCTTCAGTGTCAGCATTGGTCCTTCCAGTGAATATTCAGGACTGATTTCCTTTAGGATTGACCGGTTTGATCTCCTTGCAGTCCAAGGGACTCTCAAGAGTCTTCTCCAGCACCACAATTCAAAAGCATCATTTCTTCAACACTCAGACTTCTTTATGGTCTAGCTCGCACAGCCGTACACATCTACTGAAAAAACCATAGCTTTGACTATACGAACCTTTGTCAGTAAAATAATGTTTCTCCTTTTTAATATGCTGTCTAGGTTTGTCATAGCTTTTCTTCCAAGGAGCAAGTCTCTTTTAATTTCATGGCTGCAGTCACCATCTGCAGTGATTTTGGAGCCCAAGAAAATAAAGTCTGTCACTGTTTCATTGTTTCCCCATCTATTTGCCATGAAGTGTTGGGACAGGATGTCATTATCTTTATTTTCTGAGTGTTGAGTTTTAAGCCAGCTTTTTCACTCTCTTCTTTCACTTTCATCAAGAGTTCTGCCATAAGGGTGGTGTCATCTGTGTATCTGAGGTTACTGATATTTCTCCTGGTAATCTTGATTCCAG
This sequence comes from Muntiacus reevesi, assembly GCF_963930625.1. Lineage (NCBI taxonomy): Eukaryota > Metazoa > Chordata > Mammalia > Artiodactyla > Cervidae > Muntiacus > Muntiacus reevesi. Next base: position 228,351,311 of record NC_089249.1, on the reverse strand, counting down.
CTTGTGCTTCATCCAGCCTGGCATTTCGCATGATGTACTCTGCACGTAAGTTAAATAAGCAGGGTGACAATATACAGCCTTGACGTATTCCTTTCCCGATTTGGAACCAGTCTGTTGTTCCATGTCCGGTTCTGTTGCTTCTTGACCTGCATGCAGATTTCTCAGGAGGCAGGTGAGGTGGTCTGGTATTCCCATCTCTTTAAGAATTTTCCACAAGTTTGTTGTGATTCACACAGGCAAAGGCTTTAGCATAGTCAATGAAGCAGAAGTAGATGTTTTTCTGGAATTCTCTTGCTTTTTCTATGATGCAACCAAGCATTGTATTGTGTGCTTTTATATGTGTATCCTCACTTAATCCCATCAACAACCCGGCTAAGTAGACAACTGAAGTTATTATCCTCTTCTTGAGAAGGAGGAGAACTAAGAGATACTAAGTAACTTGGCCAACATTATAAAGCTAGTTTGTGGCAGAGCTGAGGTCCTCAGGGTTTTCCCCAAGGACTGGGTACTGGTGTGGTGAGCACCAAGACTGCTGCTTCCTCTACTCCCCTGTTCCATTTCTGTATCCTCTTTCCCTCTGTCCTTTTTTGCATGTTCTTTATAGTCTCCTTTTCATTAACCCAGACCTCATTACTGAGGGTTTCTGTCATTGACAAAGGCAGGGGCAGAATGCCTGAGAAGGCCCTAAGCTTGGTCTGGCTGCAGGGTGTCCTGGCCCCATTTCCCTGGCCTGCCCCAGCAAAGCCTGCCCTTGACCAGCTCCCAGTGCCCTCTCTTTCCTCTTCCATGAAATGCCCTGACTGTCAACTCTCTGACAGTTTTACCCTCCCCTGGCCACCTTCCCCAACCCCAGGGGTCCTACTTAAATGTTGGGTAAAGTGCTGGAGGCTTTGGAACTGGAAGGCCTTGAAGTGCAAATGACAATTGTGATGAATTTAATAGCAATTCAGTTCAGCTAAGCTTCACCTCTGGCTCATGGCAAACTTCCACCTTCCCTCTGAAGTCATTTGTTTTCTCTCTGCCTTTCTCCCTACTTTGTGGAGCAGGAGAGAATGTACAGTTAGGAGTCACGAATCCTTTTGAGCTTTTAATGTTCTTTGACTAAGATCTTGTTGCTGTCATTTTTCTGGTCTCCTCTTCAAGGACAGTAAGACTGGAATCTCATTGGCTCCAGAGGGTGGAACTGGCCACAGCATGAGGTTGGGGCTGGCTGTAACTTAGCTGGCCCAGATAAGCACCCAAGTTTCCTGAGGGATTAGGGCTGTGTTCCCTTTAGCCTGCAGCTCTTGAGGATCTGGGTACTCCCCATCATGAGCTTTAGCAGATGCACAATTAACAAAAGCATGCTGATGAATTTACTTAAGGACCGTGTGTTAGTAAGTCCCTTTTGGATAATAGTTCAACCAAATAGATGAGCTTTCAGAGCCGTAATTATTCTGGCCCATTTATATTAGCTCTATTGAACCTAGTCTCAGAAAAATGTTAATACTGACTTCCATCAGCAGAAGCTGCTTTTATCCTTATGTCTGTTCCTAAGCTGTATCCATTTGTCATAATCTTTCATCATGTGCTAAGTACAAGTAGGAATTGAAGCATCTTTTCTCTCATACCATAAAAATTGCTGCCCTGATGGCATTTAAAATCCAAATTATGCAACCAGCCACCTTCACAACAGTGAAAATGGGTGGTGGGGGAGATGGGAGTGGTCATGATCCTTTGTTCAGAGCCTGGAGTCCAGACAAATGCTCCTGGTGACCTGGAATTGTTCTCCCCAAGGGCATTTGTTACAGGTTAATGGCCACCCAGCAAAGGCTGGCTGTGTGTATCAGGATACGATCTGGAGCCATCCTCCCTTCCTGTCTCCTGTTGTGGCGCCTCTCTGGGGCGTCACTTCTAAGGAGCAGTGTGAATGCTAAAGGGATGTATTGTGTGGTATACTCACCTTCAAGAGATGGTAGAAGATGAGTGGGATAGTGGAACCCAGTATAAAGGAGCACAGAGCCTTAGTCAGCTCTCTTTTGCCTCCCACTTTGGCAGTTTGACCATTTCTGAGTTTTGATTCCTCATGTGTAAAACAGGGTTGTTAAAACAGGCACCTCCCTCTTAAATTTTAGTGTAGATTAAATGTGATTATATATATAAAGCATCTAGAATTGAGACTGGCACTGTATGGCTAATGGATGGTCAATAAATGTCAGCTGTTATTTTTTAGTATGGGGTGACTGCTTCCATTGTTTAATTTATGGCTCTGTCAGCCAGGCTCCTATCTGAAAATGTTGCCCCCTCAGTCTGTCTCTGTCACAACAGCAATCCACCTACCCTGAGAGGTTCATTTATTCTCTTGGATCTTGAAGGCTTTGGTCTTTAAGAATCTCTTATTCAGTTGCAAGTGTAAGGAAGCGTATCATGGTAAGCTGTTGTCAGTTAACACCTTAGTTGGGATTTCTTGCTATTTCAGAGGAAATTGGTATTTACAGTATTGATGGCAGAGAGAAGAGAGAATTCAGCATTGAAAGGAGCCCTGAAAAGCCAACTGAGAGGGCACCAGAGCATGAGATTTACTTCAGAGCTGACCACAGGCTGGCTGGCCTCCCTCACCTCTCGGTCTTTGGCTCCTGTTTTGGACCCTGCTGGAGCAGAGGGAGGGTCATCCCTTTCTCTGCAACTGTGTTTCTCACCTTGTCCAATAAAGGGCAGAGGCTGTGCTGGTAAATGTGCTGGGGTGATCTCATCCACCCGCACCCCCACAGGCTTGCTTCCCTTAGCATCCGAGGCACAACCGATAGAACACTTGACTAAGAACAGAAACATAGAAGTGAGTCAGGATTCAGGCAGTCCTGAACTTAAATCTCTGCTCTTCTCTCTGCAGTGTGGTTTTGCACAGATTCTGTGTTTGTAAAATGGGATTAAAAGTGTGTTTCATAGGTGAAACTTGGAGGAGTTGTTCGGCATGGAAGGCACTTTAGACCAGTGCCGGGCATATGGGTAGGGGTTTCATAAATGGTAGCTGCTGTTTTCCTTACAACTCCATCTCCGTGATGCTGCTTTTCCTGAAAATCTTTTCTGGAATTCCACCTTTGAGGTGACTGTCTAGCTTGTAGTATGTTCGTGTGACCAAGCCTCCCTCAGTGCTTGGTGAAGTCACTCAGAGTCAGATTTGGTGATCAGAGTGAGTTGATCAGACAGATGAGCACCAAATTTATGTCACTTCTACTAAAAACAGGTGAACTGTAAAATAATGGCAGATTGTGAGAGAGTGTGTGTGTGTGCATGTGTAGCTTAAAATATGGTTCAAAGATGATACCAAGAGGAAACTTAAAAAAATATTTTGAGCAGTGATGGGATTGTTGGGAAAAGGGGCTTTCCTGAGGCTTCAAGTATGTGTCTCAGTGGTTCATATCTTGTTGTAATCCTTCTTCTTGAATCTACTCTGTTAGTCTCGTTAAAGATCTAGGGAAAAGGGCTTTCTTAGCCTCTACTCACTGAAATGAACGCTAGCCTTGCCTGGATTTTGAAGGGTCATATTTTCATCATCACCATTACCCTTGCCTCTTTCTTTCTTCTTCTCTTGATGTTGAGGATTTGGTTAGTTGATTACAGTTATACCTGCTAGGAGTTAACCTGGCTAATAGATACACTAAAGCAAGAGTTGCAATGTAAAGCTTAGAGATGTTTAGTTTGACCCTCTTTGTGTTCTAAAAGTAAGAAATATCACAGAAAAATTTGGATTTCTGTTTCTTACCGAGTTGAATGCCTTCACTGCAGTGGCAACTGAGCAACAGCTATGTTTCTTGGTCAAGACAGGAGGACTCCAGTATTCACAGTTCCACTACTCCTAGTTGTTTTTACACTGGGCACACAGCACATTTACATCCGTCCCTGCCTGGCTTCTGGAGGCATTTAATCCACATACTTCAGAGGTAAATATCATGAATGGTCTTCTAGCCCTGTGGTCTAGTGTACGGCACTTTTGACAGAGACTGACCAGCATGGCTGGGCCCTGGAGTATATAGGCTCCAGGTACTTAGTGGACAAGGTGGTCTTTGTTCTGGAGTTTGGAGCTAGTTCCTGGCTGCCAGCAAACTCTTTGGGCTTGTCTCCAAAAGATACACCTGCCTGTAGGAGGAAGCACTTCTTTCATTCCTTTGTTGTATGATTACAAACTAAGCCTTGGGCTGGGCAAGGGGTATATACAGTGGTGAAAAAGACCGACACAGTGCCTGCCCTCAGGAAACTCAGCTGTTGGAAGTGTGATGTCCATGCCCTCAGAATGTAGGGAGCCTCCTGCCAGTCTTCTCATTAGTCTCACACACACCTATTCTTCTGTTGCTAGTTTTTCTTTTGAGCTCAGATTTGTGCGGACTGCAAGTTCAAAGGGTAGGAGGAGTTTGAGGGACCAGGTTGCACAGGTGACCACAACCCAAACCTGACCTGCCTGAGTGAAGCCATTTTGTGTAGTCCCTGCTGGATGTCACAGCACAGACTCATCTGACTTGCCCCTACATGACTGCCTTTATGAGTAATAGGTGTAATGGCTACTGTGTAACCAGGGCTAGTGGTTTACAGGGTGATACTTCTTCTAACATATGAGTGAGATGTTATTTCCTCTTTATAAATGTAGAAACTGAAGCCTAAAAGTTAAGTAACTTTTCCTGGAGTCAAAAGCAACTTGAAATTGAACTTTGGGTTACCTGAAGGAAAGTTTCAGTTTTAAACCACAATTCTATCATCCCGTGCGTTTTGTTACTTGTAACATGATTTAAGGACCTCTTCTTGTCCAAGCTGACTCATTTGAAAAGACCCTGATGCTGGGAAAGATTGAGGGCAGGAGGAGAAGGGGACGACAGAGGATGAGATGGTTGGATGGCATCACCGACTCAATGGACATGGGTTTGGGTAAACTCCGAGAGTTGGTGATGGACAGGGAGGCCTGGCGTGCTGCAGTTCATGGAGTCGCAAAGAGTCGGAGACAACTGAGCGACTGAACTGAACTGATCTTGTCCCAGATAGTTTTCCTAACTGGTCCTTAAGAAGATCTGAAATTCTTCCATCTGAATCTCATGTTTTTATTTCTTGTTAAAATGTAAAAATCCTTGGAGGGGCTTTACATATTGTCATCATCAACACCTTAACCCCTTAATCTTTCCTCTGTCAGCTAGTTAAAGATCAGGACCTAAGGGACCCAGGGAGGTTCCTATCTGGACCTGGGGCACTGCTTGAAAGAGATGGCATTGTTACCTCCCATGTAGGATTAAAGTTGCTTGGGAGACCAAAATGAGATCTACATAAAGTACCTAGCCCAAGTTTGAGTTCATAGGAGGAATCCATGAAAAATACTCTTAGGGGAAGAATTGGGAGGTGGGGAAAAAGTGATGGCAGGGGAGGTGGGAGTGCTGAAATAATCTTCCAGTGTGCTAATGTGGGTTCTTCTTTGCCCTCCCAGATGTAATTTCTCAGAGCTCTGGAACCCTCTGGTTTCAGTTTCCTGAGGCCTTACTACTTTTTTATACACAAACAGGTTTAAAAATGGGACAGGAAGGATGGGAGGCTGGGAAGGAATAAGATGAATAATACTTTGTATTTATATTACATCTTTCTCTCCTGAGCTCAAAGTGCTCAACAGACACCATCTCATTAATCCTCCATATTCTCCTGGGGTGGAAGGAAACAGATTTTAGGAAGAGGTTTCCAGCCTGGGCGTCTTCCTCCTTTAGCCCAGCTGGACTTGTGCCTTCCCACTTGTACCCCTCCCTCCATGGATTGGAATGTCCCAAGAGGTCATGTATGCCCCATAGGCACCCGGGGGAATTAAGGTACCCAGGTCCTTAGTCTGCCCTGCTGGGTGGCTTAGGAATTAATTGGGCTTTAGCTACCAGCTTTTGTATATCTGAGTTGACCATTTGAGGCCTTACTGTTCTATTCAGTTGTATGCTTTTCCTTTTATAAATATCTTTAGTTTTAATTTTAAGAGTAATAGGAATTTTAAACATCAAACAGTATAGGAGCTTATCAAGTAGAAAGTCTCCTGTTGTCTCATTTTGTCAACCCCTCTCCCCAATATGTTCCCTTAAACCCCTCACGATAGTGTGGAACCTTCTGGACTTTTTAAACAGTGCATATACAAAAGTGCCATATAAACACAGCACATGCTGTGTTAATTTAATCGTATCACCTCAGCTGTACTGGTTCTGAGACTTGTCTTATGAAAGGGCCGAACATGGCTAGGGAGGGCAGGAAACGCAAGGAGGAGGAGCGTGTACTCCCCCAGGCCGTTTTCTTTCTGCTTGCTTGCTACCCAGCTGTGGTGGTTCACGCCCTGTTTTCCTTTCTCTGAAGGAATTTGCACTGACCAACCCAGAGAAGAGCAGCGCCAAAGAAACAGAGAGAAAGGAAACCGTAGCAGAGGAGGAACTGGAACCCAAGATTTTGGAGGTGTTTCACCCGACCCATGAGTGGCAGGCACTTCGTCCAGGTACCAAGCCCAGTCCTGTCTCCAGGAAACACACTTGAAATTCAAAATGTGCATGTTCTTTGTCCACTTAGGGCTGTTTTGAAAGAACAGCCCCTCTCTGGCTTCCTCGGAGGGGAGTAGTGGTGGCTGCTGCTGCAGGACTCAGGGACCTTCATGTTCCAGAAGAACAGAGATTGCCGCATCTGAGTGCCCCGGAAAGCAGGGAGGTGGTGGGTGGCCGAGCTTTCTGAGCACGTGATTGAAAACTTTCTTTCCTTGCGCTTCTGAGGCGCAGGAGAGTCAGTGACATGTGCCTCACTCTGCAAATGCTATTTTGGGCTCTGTTGCTCGGCTCAGTGCTGCTGAAATATTGTTCATGGGAGAGTCCTGAGCACCGGTGCAGGGTAGGAGTTTTCTATTGTTAAAGGAGCCTGTGCCAAGAAACAGGGGCTGATCCTGGCATGGTTTTTGAACAGAGCATCCTCAGAAGGGACAGCTTTCAAACCCTTTTATGGCCCTGGGCCCAGGGATTAAAATAATAAATAAGCCAGCAGTTGTGGTGTTTACCATATTCAGATACTGTGCTAGGTGCTTCATGTGCATAAGCTTGTTCAGTCTTCACAATAGTAAGAGCTATTATTGTCTTATTTTCAGAGAAAACATTGAGGCTCAGAGAGAGTAGGTGACTTGACCTATGTCATTCAGCTAACTTGTCCAACATCATTGACCCCAGCCTGGACTCACCTTCCTCCCACTTGTCCTTGACTGGAGCCTGACTGGGCCAATTCTCAGGAATAGGCTTTGTGTTCTGCACTGTTGCAGTGGGATGACAAGCCCTGGCAGCTGCCAAAGCATAGTTTCATCAACTCCTTGCTGATATTCATCACTATGTTCTCACTGCTGCGTTGCTGCTGTGCTGGGCAGGGGCAGCATTTGCACTGCCAGCCAACTTTCTGATAGCAATATCGCCCCTGTTGGGCTTGAGTGCAGGTAGTTACTGCCACAGAAAAGTGATGAACCACCAGGGAAACCAAGTAGGTGCTAAGGTGTTGGGTAGAGGCAGATTTTAGGGGCAGAGGTACTGGGCTCAGCAAATTCAACTTCTGGCTGCTTTCCTCCACGTTCCCTGAGAACTGAGCCCCCTGGTCTCTGAGGACTAAAACTAGAGGGACTCTCAGGGTGTGGAAAGTGGAGGCTGTGGGTTATGTTCATTGATTTTATGTGATTATAAGTGCTTATACCACTTTTGGCCAGGCAAGTGCCTGGAGCACATGGAAGTCCGTGTCCCTACCCCTACCCTCTTTTCTTGTAGCACCCTTTGAGGCCCCAGTCCACGTTATAGATCAAGCCTGAAAGTTCTGACCCAGGGCCCTTGCCCATCCTCTGGGCAGTGGGGTTGCTGGTAATGCTTAAGCAAAAGAACCTCTCTTTATATCTTTGGGGAGGGAGGGCCAGCGCCTATGTGACAAGGGCAGGCTGAGTGCTCTAAGCGTCTCTTGGAGAGTTTTAGCAGAGTACTAATTTTTACATTTAACTTGTTGCCCCATTGACATCATCCTCTGCCTTCTAGTTTCTTAAGGCTCCTTATAAATTGTTCTGCCCCAAGTTTCCTTGAAGCCACTCCAAAGGCTCGTGAATTGTGTTTGAGCACAGACACTCAGGCCCCACAGCTCTGAGGGCAAAGCAAGCCTACTTCCAGTTGTGCTTGCCCCATATTCCAAAAGTGTTTTCATTTCATCTACGCTCACCCCCCAGAGCAGGACCAGTGAAGGGAGGAGGGAAGGTGAGAGATTTGTTTTGGCCTCAGGGTTTGATGTGTAATGATTGAGAGGTACTGTCGAGGCAGACAAGACTCTCTTCAAGATGTGCTGTGTGTACATTGAGAAGATTTTTATATGTATATTTGTTGGTAGGAGATTGACATCTCAGGGGTCTGTATGGATAGCTGGCATTTGCCTTTAATCAGTATATTTAATCCACCATATTCTAAATGCTACCTGGGAACTTCCATCACAGCTACTGAATGGTTAAAAGGGATGTAACTAGTCCTGGAATAGTAGATAAATGAGGAGGTAGTATAATTTATTAATAGTGGTAAAGAGCACAGACTTTAGACTGAGCCAGTCCTGGATTCAGATCCTAAGTTTGCTACTTAGGGGATCTTGGGCAAGTCACTGAATCCCTCAGTTCCCCAGTTGGTGATGTGGGAGAAATGTCCTGCCCGCCTCCTGCAGAGGCTATTCTGAGGATTTCTAACATGAAGACATAACCCAGTACACAGCAATTCTGATTTTAAATGGTAAATTCTCTGTTTGTGCCACCCCTTAAACTTGATTGTGAAATTGGATGCCAGTGAGTATGCATGAGTGTGTAACCTTCCTGTCTTCTCGGCTTTAGATGGGGAAGGGAACTTATGGTGACAGGGAAAGACTTCCGTGGTCATGGAATGTTCTTCTTTCCTTCCAGGATGATTTTTGGTAAGGGAGTGGAATGGGTTAGCACAGCATTTCCCGTGTAAGAGCTAGGACATGACATAAGAAGATGGTGGAATATCTTTGGGGGGACTTTTAAGAGAATGGCAAAATGGCTAGTTTATGTTGACAGTTATTGGCTTCAGTTCGGTACCTCCTGTCTCCTTAGGTCTCTGAAGGTAGGACCTCATCTGTGTTGTCCTCTGGTCTCCAAGGAGGAGTTACTGGTCTGGGCTCATATGAAGGCAGATATCCTGCCTACTGTAGCCTGGAATATCAGAGGACCAACCTGTAACTTCATGAACCTTCCTACCAGGCCAGGTGGGAATTGGGCCCCAGCCACCCTGCCCTGAGCAGCTGCAGGTCACTCCCCTGAAGTCTCCCTGCCTTGTTATTACTGTCAGCATCCTTGCTGTGAGTTACTTGTTCCTAGAAGTGATTTTCCTGTCTCTCTATCTCTCTCTCCCAGTTTATTTTGGGATCTGTCATACCTTACGGAGGCACAGCAAGCATTTGAGTGTGGATTCAGCATCAGCTGTTCACAAGCAAGCAGAGGAAAGCTGTTTGCTGGCAAGTCCTGTGGGTTCTGGGCAAGGAACTCAGAAATTTGTCCTAAGGCTGAGCACCCATGAACCCCAGGCTTAGTGCCTGTGTACTTGTTATTAGAGAAAACTGGTCACAGCCAGATATGGTGGGCCTTCTGCTCCTTGGGCATTTTCTGTGATCCCACTTTGTGCCAAGGACTATACTGGTAGCCAGAGACAGATAATAGCTCACATTTACTGAATATCCACTGTGCCAGGCATCTTTTGAGGGTAGGTGCTGTAACTACCCTCATTTTTATAGACAAAATTGAGTCTCAAGAGAAGTGACTTAGCCAAACGACCAAGTGACAGAGACAAAATTCAGATCTACCTTTGTTTGGCTCTAAGCCTAACCTCTACCACTGTACCATACTGTCTTTCTGGGTAACAAATGAGATATGACCCCTGCCTTCCAGCAGTTCATAGTCTCATAGAGGATACAGAGAGAAAAAAGCATTGCAGTGTTTTGAGTGTCCTGGAGAAAGTGCCTGGTGCTCAATGAGGGCACAAAGGAGGGTGTGGGGAGGCCAGGCCCAGGGCCTTCTCTCTGTCCCTGAGATTTCGGTGGAGTTTTGAGTCAAACTTTATGATGCTAAACCTCCAAACGCACTTTCAGTTCTCTTTTTGAGCTCTGTGGCCTTGTCAGGTTGATGAGAATCTCTGAATCTTAGTTTCCTCATCTGAAAACAGGGATGAAAATACCTACTTCACAGAGATGGTGTGAGACTGAAACAAGATTAACATATGTAAAATGTTTCACACAGGGCCTGGCACGTAGGAAATATTCAATAAATGGCTATAGTTGTCATTTTAAAAATATACCTTTGCTGCTGCCTTCCTTTCCTTGGGACCTGAAGGAAAAGTGGAGGCGATGAGACTGAGCAAAGTCCTCTCTTGTTCTGCCTGTTACCCAGTGCTGTACGTTTGTCCCATATGGACTCATGGAAACTTAGACCTGGGGCTTCTTATTGACCTGAGGTGACTTCCAGGATCTGAAATGCTGTGTGAGAGCCTCTGAAATATTGTCATTAGTACAAAGAGCCACTTGATGGGAGCACACAGGAAGCCTGTGCAGGAACACATTCATGTGAGGGGGTATAAAAAAAAATATCTAAATCATCAACAACTGATGAGAGCAATCCAAGAATTACAGAGCACCAGCCATCTGGTCAGATCATTTCAGATCTGCATGAGCGATAGGAGGGAATTGAATTTTAAAAACCTCTTTTATGGTAGACCAACTACTCTCTTGCAAGCATTTAAGGGAGGAGTCTGATTTCTTGCAGGCTCTGGACATCTGTCTGAAGGAGCACCTGACTCTGGTCTGGGTGACTGTGGGATTGCCTCTCTCAGGTCTTCTGCCCCTTGCAGCTTAGAAGAGGCTGTGTGATCTTCCAGTCCTCGGATTCCAACTGCATATCCAGTAATTCAATTTAGACACTATCTGTCTAGCTGGAGTTAGTGTCAGATCCCAGTTAAAGGACTCAGTCTCACCGCTTCTAATTGAGATGCTAGTCACAAGTCCCAGACCACTGGCCTTGTGACTGACCAGCTATAAATTGGAGATTCCCAAAATTCCCTCCTCAAGTTTACTAGAACAGCTCACAGAACTCAGGAAAACATTTTACTCATGTTTACTGGTTTATTATAAAGGATACAACTTAGAGTAGCCAGGTGTATGAGATACATAGAAGGTATGGTCTCTAAGGTGTGGAGCTTTCCTGCCCTCTCTGAGTATACTGCCTTCTCAGTACTTCTGAGGTTCACCAATCAGAAGCTGTCAAAAGCCCTCCAGGAGCTTTTATGGAGTTTTTGTTTTTAGGTGTGATTGATAAAGTCATTGGCCATTGGAGATTGAACTCAATCTCCAGCCCCATTTCCCTCCCTGAAGGTGGGGCTAAAAGTTCCTAGTGTCTAATCAAGCCTTCATTTTTCTGGTGACCTGCCCCCATCTTGTAAGTTACCTAATTCTACCCCTGGTCCCTCACAGGAGTCATTTTAGGAACCATGGATAAAGACCAGATACTTAAAAAAAAAAAAAAAGAAACACCACCACAGGCTACGATCGAGGTAGGACTAAGGGGCAAAGCTTTGGTGCCTTCTGCCACCTATCCAGCTCTGTGATTGGGAAGCAGGTAACCCTCCCTTTCTCCCCTAGTCAGGAGGATCTTCTTTATGGGTTATTTCATTCCCCAGGATGGTCCGCAAGAGTATGACCTGTGTGTGCCCTATCATTTGCACATAGGCACACACACACCTCGAGGTCCATGAGCAGTGGGTGAGAGAGTAGGAGTATTGGTTAAGAGCAGTTCATACCTCAGCTCCTCTGGCTCATGAGAGTGAGGCAGTTGGGACTTCTTGGCTGCCACCAAGAGCTAACGGCCTGAGGGAAGGCTATAGTAGGGGACCTCTGTTGGATGATCTTTCACGCTGGCTCAAGAGCAGTGCTGGAAATGTAGAGCAAGGGCTGGGTAGAGGAAACTGTGTGGTTTTTGTGTGGTGTCTTGGTAATGTGTCTCCTCTCTTGAACACAAGTTGCTGCCTCCAACAACATTTGAGGATGACGTGTTTAACAGAGCTTATCTTTGGTGCTACCTCCTTCTGCACAGTGCCTTCCTCTCCTACTTTGAAACTTTTCAAGTCTTTAGGAGATTTCCTTGAGGACTTCATTTATCCCTTCCCTACCTATACTCGTATCCATCCTCCCCTATTACTGCCACCTCTCTAGCCTTTGTTAAGTGTCTCCACTGTGAGCATGTCCTTTACTGCCCAGGGCATAGCAGGATGCCAGGTCTCTTGAGGCCTGTAGGAGCAGTGTCAGAGGCTCCAAAATACCCTGTACTGGGAGAGAAAATGATAGTGGGCTAGAATACATGCAGTCCCCACCAGGCTTCATAAGGACAGTTTAGAGCTCTTCATTTCAGAGAGACACCATTTCCCATATGTGAACTTCTTCCAGCGCGTCTGACCACTGCTCCAATAGCAGCCAAATTGCACACCCTGCTGGCAAAGCAGGTAGAGGCCAGGGCAGGAAGGCCTGTGACCTCCATGGTAGCCACTGCCAAGGCTAGAGGCCACTTTGAGGCTAGCTGGCTGAGCACTGTGCTATAGAGATGCCCAGAGCATCTCTACTTGGGCTTTGCCTTTAAGTACAGAAATACGTGTAACTATATGGCTGATTCATGTCAATGTATGACAAAACCCACTGAAATGTTATAAAGTGATTGGCCTCCAACTAATAAAATAATATTTAAAAAAAAAAAAAAAAAAAAAAAGAAATATGAATGGGGCAGGCCAGGGTCCAGTTTACGTTCTATGGATTTGGGGGGTGATAAAGAGCAACTGTTGGATATCCATTTTTTTAACAAGCGTTAGTATGCTTAATGCTCACCCTAGGCCCTCGTTTTCCTCTTCTTTTTCCTCCATCTACCTGATCTCTTTGAGGCTTAGAGTTGCGCAGCCTCAGCTTTCAAAGATCGAGGACCCCCTCCCCCGAAACTGGCTAAAATAAAAGACTTAGACTGGAGTAGGAATAGTGGAAAACTAGTTGCCAAAACTAGTCTCAGCCCTTATACCCAGGGCTTGATTTTAATTCAGAGAATCTCTGTAGCCTCGACTTGCCTTCTTTCTCTCGTATTGACCTCACTTGACTAGCTAAGACTGTCTAGGCCATCTCCAAGATTAGGATTAACCAGGGTTGGGAATAGCTCTCAAGGACCAACTTGGAGCTGAAATCAAAGACCCTTTTCCAGAGCTTTTTCCATTCTTAGCTTTGTCACAGTACTGGAGGTAGGAACTGATTGATAACTTGAGATAATATTCGATTAGGTCGAGAAGAGGGCAGGTAGGGAGCAGGAATGAAGAGGGGATGACATGAACTCTCACTCTAAATGTGAGACTATATTGGTCTAGTTGGAGAGGCAGGGATGTGTAGGAGAAAAACGGGATGGTAGTGGTGCGCTGCATCCCTTCTGTCAGGTAGGGGGTGGTGGGAGGAAAGAGAGTTGAAATACAGTAGATCTGACTATGTGAAAATAAGTGTATAGTTTAGTCCCTTCAGGACTGTGCTGTGAATGGGAGTTGAGGAAATTAAGATGGGTGATATTAAAATAAGTGTATAGTTTAGTGTATAGTTTAGTCCCTTCAGGACTGTGCTGTGAATGGGAGTTGAGGAAATTAAGATGGGTGATATTAAACTCCTGGGTTTGGGGGTTTGAAAATAAGAGGAAGAAGAGAATGAAAATAGTAACTTCAGAGACAGCCATACCAAAAAATTTATTTCTCGTTACATTTGTTGAACTCTTATAATGTTCCAGGTTCAGTGCTTGATGTTGGAGATACCATGGTGGGCATTAAACAGAGGCTTGCCTGCTTGGGCTTATGGTGTAGGAGGATCCCAGACAGGAAAATAACACTATGAGAATACAGAGGTGTGACCTTAAGGAACATCTTCCCAGAGGCAGCATCACTGAATCTGAATGGAGAGAACTTTTGTGTATGTTGGAAGGCAAAGGGGAAAGGAGGCACTGTTGACAGAGATTTGAAATCCCAGAGAGCAGATCATTGATGAGACAAAGTTGTTTAGGTGGCAGATGGAAAGTCTTGCCTTCATGAATGTGATGAACTTGGGCAAAAACAAGGAAAAGTGGGAGAGATATAGAGGGAGATTGAGGAAGCTTCCAATAGATGTCTGATTATCTGAGTCCAGACGAGGGTGAGCCTTTTACCTTGGATGATGCATGAGAAGGGCTTGATTGGGTGCTTAAGGAATGGAGAGGTTAAGAAAGAACCACTGTGAAGAAGCTGTTTAGACAGTCAAGAGGTCAGAACTAAGCCTTGCCAAGCATCAGGGTCCAGTTGGCATCTGACAGCCAGACTTTGTGGTGGCCTGGGACCAGTGGGTTTGGCCACATTCTAGAGCAATGTGAGCCCTGGACAGTGAATAGCTGGAGTTTGAGGAGTGATGGGGAGATCATTAAGGAGATTTGTTGGATTGTCTTTGGGATTGATGAGAAAGAGACCTTTGTCTGTCTGACCTATGGGGCAGGCTGGAGAGCATTAGTGGAAGCTTTTCTGAACCTACTCCAACCTCCCCTCTCCTGAAACAGGGATTATCAAGACTGTTGGAAGTGCTCAAGGTCAGAGTTGGGGTGGTATCCCACTGGTTACTGATTTTCTAGGCACACGTGAAAATAACCTGAATGAAGCAGAGCTTGTGTACAGGCTCTGTAAGCCTTGTGTTCCTTGTTTTCTGATCAGGCTGGTTTTGTTTCTGTCCATGTTGTGTCTTGCTTTGTTACTTCTCATAGACTAGGAGGTTGTTGATCTTGCCTTATTTCCTATAACATGTTGATTTGAGACAAACAGAGATTGATTTATATTTTAATTTGTTTAGTTCTCAGAATAGTGTGTTTATGGTTTGTATAATGCAGTTGTTTGAGAGGACAGAATCATTCCTTTGAATTAAAAAGTTTTCAGATTTGATTACCTGTGGCCATAATTGGGCTTCCTTGGTGGCTCAGACAGTACATAATTAGTTTATCTGGGCAGAGGTGATGAGTTTTTATGAGTAGCAATATGATCTTTTTGTCGAATGTTTTTCTTTTTCTTTTTTTTTTGCCTGGGGGGAAAACACTACCCCCCATCCCCTAACGAAAGCAGCCCTATAAATATTGCATAAGCATCGTCTTGTTAATCTCCATTCTGTCATCCTGGTTTTGCCAAGTCAGGCTTTTGGACAGAGAATGAGAAAGTTATTTAGTATCTCATGGCGAAGAATGACTGAGGCAGAATAGGACCCAGGACCTCTCGTCTAGCTGATGGGGAAGGGAGGAAAATCAGCGCTTTGGGGGAACCCCCTAGTCCTTGGTGCTTTGTGTATGTTATTTAAGGGAGACTTCCAGTAAAAAAAGAACAAAAACCCCAAAAAACACTTCCTGTAAAGAAGTGTTTGTCTCTTTTCTTGGTCTCTTGGAGCCTGTATTTGGCCAATGAAGGGGCCTCAGGTCACATTGCCCTTCCCAGGAATTTTTTCTTTCTTCTGAAGGTAGAAACTGTAGGATCACTGCTTGAAAGTAGTGCTATTTCCGTCTCTGTGGGAACAAAATAATGTGAATTTTGGAGGCTGTTGACATTGAGAGGGGAAATTATTCAAGAGGATGAAGAATTAATTCAAACTGCTCCATCTTTGTTTCCTAGGTTAGATCTTAGGGGTCGATCCAGATGTTCCATAAACACAGTGGAGTAAGTAGCCCTGTGTGCAGTGTGATTGCAGGGCTGTTAGCTGGCTTTAGATTCCCACTGGGTTAGATTGCAGATGGAGAGGCTGGAGGGATTGTTCCCTAAAGACCATTAGCATTTCAACCTTCAATATTTGATCAAAATAGCTAGCTGAGGATACCTTGGAGTTAGATATAAAATGGTTGACTTCAAAGGAGAGGAGCTCTTTCTTGCACAAAGCTGGCAGTAATAAGGGTAGCCAGATGCAATGTTTGATTTACAGGAACCTAAGTGATGGGGTTGGGAGGTGCCCTTTGAGGGGGTGAAGGAAAGTGGGGAGATGTAAGAGAAAGGCAAATCAAAGGCTGAGTCTTCTTATGTGTTTACTGATGTCATTTAACCCTGCTTATGAGTGTAAGTGGAAGTCTTGGCTCTATGGTGACTAAATTTGAATCGAAGTCTCTTTTTCTCTGTCTTTCCCTCCGTTTTCATGCTCTCAGCTCTGCCCTCCCACACTGCCTGCCCTCTCTCCCCTAGAGAAAGGGACCTTTTCTCTAGGTCCCTTTCTGTAATGGCCTCTACCTGCAGCTGAGAGTCAGGTGGCAGGGGTGGATAGATGGGCGGGTGTGTAGTTGGGAGGAGTATTTTCTCAGTTCTCTCAGCATCAAAGAAGTGACTTCTAAGCCAGTCCTTTCAGCCATGTATTTCACTGATTAGCCAGAACAAGAGGAAAAGCACATTAGCATTGCCAGAGAGGGGGTTTGGGAAAAATCAAGTCTGTGGAACTGAATGATCTAAAGTCATAATCATTAAGAGCACATCCTGGAGTGTAGCTAGAGTTCTTCCCAGCCCGACTCCCACAGTTGTGTCCCTTGACGCTCTGCCCTGTGCTACAGCAATGAGTTGTGCTTTAGCCTTCCCAAAGAACCTGATGCTAAAGAGAAGGCTTGTGTCAGCTTGTGTTTCCCATCGTTGGATATCTCTGGACATGACGTGGAAAAGAAGCAACCCCCAAAGGTTTCTTTTTTATCCTTTGACTGCAATGTCTCCATGTATTTGCAGAGGCCTTTGGAAGAGAGTTCTCTTGATTCTAGCATACCTACGTGTTTGTATGTTTCACTTTTTCCTGGTACTGGTCAAGGGTGAGGTCTCAGGAGAACACTGGCCTCTTCTTTGTCCTTAGGTCAGGAAAATGCTTCCTGTGAAGAGAAAGAAATTTCTGGTTGTATGGGCATAACTTAGGAATTAAAGTGGACAGTTTATCTTCCTTGGAAAAAAAGACAGAAGCCTAGAATGCTCTCTCTTCAAAGAGATGGGTCCTGTGGGGAGGGAGTTGCCAGAGGGCAAAGTCCAGCCAGTATTTTGGCATCTGGTTGTTGTCACAGTGCCTTGAAATTAGCAGACAGCAGAGAGTTGCAGAGTCTCTCTACCCGGGTTCAACTGTGCCTTGAACAGCTGGGTAACCTTGGGCCAGTTATTTAATTCCACTAAGGGTTGATGAAATATCCTGTAGTGAAATATCATTTGTAAAATAGGGATAGTAATAATTCCTACTTCAGAGGATTGTTGTAAGTGGGTAAATAAGGGAAGTACAGAAGTGTTTATGATAGTGCCAGGTGTATGAAAAAGTGAAAATGTTAGTTGCTTAGTCATGTCTGACTCTTTGCCAACCCAAGGACTGTAACCTGCTAGGCTCCTCTGTCCATTGAATTCTCCAAGCAAGAATAGTACTAGAGTGGGTAGCCATTCCCTTCTCCAGGGGATCTTCCCAACCCAGGGATCAAATCCAGGTCTCCCAAGTTGCAGGCAGATTCTTTACCATCTGAGCCACTGGGTAAGCCCAGTGCTAAGAGTATAGGAATAGCTTAATAAATGTTAGCTACTATTGTTTGTGCTGTAAAAATGAGTGGACATCAGACAAACTCAGTTTGAGACATGGTCTAAAGATTGACCAGCATTCAAGTATGTCCATATTGAGAAAGACAAAGACTAAGAACCTGTCACAGATTGGAGGAGACTAAGGAGACATGACAACTAAATGTGGTGTCATATCCTAGATTAGATTCTGTAACAGAAAAAAGAACATTGGAAAAAACTGGTGAAATGCAAAAATTGTCTATAGTTGATTTAACTTCTATTGCAGCAATGTTGATTTCTTCGTTTTGATAATTGTTATGTAAGATGTAAATATTAGGGGATGCTGAGTGAAGGGATGTAAGATGTAAATATTAGGGGATGCTGAGTGAAGGGTATATGTGAACTTTGTACTTTTGCAACTTTTCTCTAGGTCAGAATAAAAAGATAAATGAAGTCCAAGTGACCTTTTAGGTAAAGGAGAAACTAACCAGGGTGGAACCATGCATAGCAGATCATACCTGACTCAGCCTTACCTCCTGTGTCACGGAGTGGGCTCTTGCCAAGGGGCTCCGATGCCTGGCCTTTAGTTCCTGAACACCTGCTGCATTCTGAGCAGAGGTCAGGCAGATAATTGGTCAGACATGCTCCAGTTCTGGTTCTGCAACAGTGCCATAGCTACTAGTGTGGAGGCCACTCATTGGGCTTTAGGCTGAGTGATCAGGGCATTTGCCTCTGTTCTTTGGAATATAAATGAAATACTGCCTATTTTATCCTGTTATCTAAGCACCAATCACTATGGCAATATGTTTGCAGGTCTCAATGCCTACCCCTACGCTCACGCTCACTGTTTGATCATCTAGAAGAAAGAAAAATCAGTTCAAACCAAGCTTTGCAATAATTTATTTTCCTTCCTGTTTTAAGTGCCTTTCTCTTACACAAAGCAGGTACTTTGCTTGCTCTTCTTGGGCGCAGAAGGACATGTGCTTTTCTTATGACTGATGTGGCCATCTCTGTCATGCTAATAGCAGGGTTTGTGGAAGAAAGCCATTATTATCATTGGGAGAATGTGGATCTTAGAGTTTTTATTTTTGCGTTGAAGTCAGCTGTGAGGGGAGGGGTTCTGAAATGTATGACGTCTTCCATTCTAGCAAACAGCTCTCTCTCCAGTATTTACCTTCTGGAAGCCCATATTTTCTAAGTTTAAAAAAAAAAATCAATGCTAAAAAATGTTCTTTGTATTTTAACTCACTGGCCGTGCTGTACTACTTTTTGCTATTGATTTACAAATTTTATTGTCACACCCTGGGGATGTATTTGGATTACTCAATAGTATGACAAATGGCTGGGCTCTGAATTACATATTGTATTACGGGAGAGTTCATAAACTATATTTCTCTATAGGTTATTTTAGGTGTAAGACTAGTGAACTGTCATTTCCATGTGATTAAAAAACAAAAAAACAGGAGATGATGATGGGAGGGAGAAGTATCTGCCTCAAGATTGAACAGTAAACTACCCATGAAGTCTTGTGGAATATAAAGGCTTGAAGTGGACACATCTTGGGTGTGGATTGGGAAGATTGGGAACATCTGGGCTAGAGAAGAGAGACACGGTTCCAAATCAGACCCAGCTCAGACTGGGTCCCCAGTGGAAAGATGACCAGTTTCCTTTCTCCTGGGGCTTCTCTTCAGTCAGATAACAAGTGGTCTGAGGCCAGAGAGCCTTGCACCCTCAGTGGGCCTTCCATGCTTCTGCTTCCCCTCCCCCATGCAGCCACTTGTGCTGATGGATGTGCAAACTCTTTGCAAACAGTTTGGTACTGCTCAGCTTGCAGAGATCATCTGTCTCTTTTGAATGGACAACTTTATGTTTGTGGCTTCTTTTCCCTGCACAGAGAGATACTGCCTTGTGTCAGCTTCTGCCTTCTGACAAATGTTTACGTTCCCTAGGGAAAGGCACCATTCTTTGGAGGTAATGTCTGCCGGTGCTCCCCACGCCTTGTGGGAGCATAAGCTTGTGTTCAAGGGTGGAGGAGCCATTGAAGCGTGCACAATAGCCACCAAGGTAACCATCTGCCGGTGTCTCAGCTAGGAGCCTGCCTTTGAGGTGCCACTGGGAGGGAGTGTCTACACTCCCAGGCCTACATGCATTATGCACAGCCTGTTCCCTAAATGAGCTTTCTAAGTGTATATAATTCCCTTCTACTCTGTTCTAGTATAGTCTGCCTCGGGGCACCATTCAGAATTTCCCCTAATTATGCTGGAACTCAGCTCCTAGTGTCTAACATTTAGGATTTCTGGTAATAGCTGATTTTTTTTTTTTTTTTTGATAGATTTCTAAAATTGCAGTGAGGGATTGATTTACAGTTAAAGGAAGATTTGCTTCTTAAAGGGAAATTATCAACATTGCAGTGATAATTGGTTCATGGCAGTGGTATTTTGACTCTATCCAGAGCCACAGTCTAGCCTTCCTGGCATCTTCCAGAATGGACTCTGTAGTTTGAGGAGGCTGCTCCAGCAGTAGAGTGAAGTCTGTGCTTCAGCTGTAGACCACCACTTTCCCTTCCTGAGATGGAGGAGTTTTTGCACATGCTGCTTAGAAAAAAGGGATTCATCGCATGACTCATTCCTTGCCCACAGATCTAGGATTCCTGCCATCCAGTAAATTTTGGCAGACACGCAGTGTAAATGGAGATTGATTCTTGTTTCCCGATGCCTGCACTGCTGCTCCCCTCATTGTGTATGCCTCTTGGGTGGAGTCTGGGGTGTCCAGCTTTTCATCCTTTTTGCTTTTCCTCCCAAGCAGCCCCTGTGCCTCTGAGGCTCGTGCTCCCCTCTTCAAGTAGCCACAGGAAAGCGCATGGTCCTGAGCTTATATGGCTCTTGCAGCAAGGAGACTGACCACTTGAGAGAGATTTAGGGCAAGTCTAGACCAGACCATATGTGCCTTCTTTTTAGCCTAGCCTATGGGAAGCTCTTGTTTTAGGAACAACCTCCCTCACCCCTGAGTCTGTGTAGCCATGTCTGGAGCTAAGCCTCTCCCTTCCAGTCTGACCTTTTGGGGCTTCCCTCCCTACTTCTGGCTTCAGCAAACTGACCTGCTGGCAAGTTATGGAGCCATTGCCGCATATGGGGCTTAGCAATGACAGAGTCTGTTTTAGGGCTGCCTTTATTGGATGTCCTTTGAAATTAACTTTCCTGTAGTCTGTAAGTGCCCCCGTGGGGGCCTCTTCAGGGGTCTCAGCCTCTCTTGAACTTCATGCTCCTGCTGACTCCCACACTCATTCCTGTGTGTTTTCATTTTAAACGTGGTTGGTGATGAATTGGTGGAAGGGTATGGGGATTTGCTTTCCTCTGCACCAGAAGTGCAGTGCTGCTAATTTTATTCTCTGCACTCTGTCTCTGAGATGAGCAGGCTCCTCTGTGCCCATGTTTAGTACTGCTGTGTTGCTGGACTCTCCTGGCAAAAATTAGGCTAATGTCTCAAATGACTGCATTAGCCACTGAAATGAGGTTCTAAATTGAAGCTACTATACCAAGTCTCTCTCCAAGGTATCTCCTTGTTCTCGCTTTTATTATTCAAATTCATTCTCTCAATGATTCTCTGCAGACTGGCACGCTGGTTCAGTGCGGCACATAGTACTGGCTGAAAGGCAGGATCACCTTTTAGGAAGAGGGAGAAAGGAAAGGGGGAAAAAAAAGCAAAAGATGAATGCTATGGTGCAAACAGTCAGCAGTTTGTTCTAAGAGCCACTTGGCCAGCTTGTTCAGTTCTTTGAGATAGGGGAGGAAGGAATGAGACCTGGAATGGCATGCAGTAGGTAGTGTGAAGGTAGGATAATGTCACTGCACTAGTGGCATCTGTGCCTTACAAGTTCACCACACTCTCTCCTTCCCTTTTGTGTTTACTGAGCACGTAAATATGTGCCTTACCGGGTGCTGAAAACTGGCACAGGATACCAAAAATCAATAAAACAGGATCTTACCTTCAAGAAGCCGTTAGTCTTATAGTTTCCTGTGTGTGTGTGTGTGTGTGTGTTTTCTGTTTTGGGTGTGTAGGTGGTGGCAGGGGGGCCGTGTGGCAGGGTGGGTTGGGGGGGAGGATAAGGGAAGGGCCCAAACTTTGATTCTTGCGTTTTACGTCAGAAGTAGAAACCTTCTAGCAATTGATGCTTAGATGGTTGAGAATTTAGCTCTTATGTGTTTGTTTTTAAAATGGCTTTATTTTTTTCCTTGCCTGCTGACAAAGTAATATGTTTTTGAAGCAGAAAACTTGGAGAACACAAAAAAGCACAAAAGAAAACAACAACAACAAAACCATCCCTACTCTACTTCCCAGATGTAAAGATAACATGGTTTATGTTCTTCCAGTTGTTTATATAAAAGTGCTTTCATTCTCTACATAATATTTGGAGGCTTATATTTTCCATTTAGAAATTGGGAGCTAAATATTATAGTTTTTTAAAAGCTAGCGCCTCCAGCACATAATTAGGCACACAGTGAACATTTTCCAGATGCTGGTCTTTGTAAGAATATACCAAATTATGCTTAATTATTATTGTTACATATTTAGGTGGCTTATAGCTTTTTGTTATTATAAATAATTCTACAATATACATTCAAAAACATTCTGTATGTTTTTATGTGCTCTTTATGTTCTTAGAAGAGATTCACCAAAGTAGAGGTTGCTTAGCTTTTCTGATTCTTTTGTCCAGCATCTCAGCTGGGGCAACCTCTTGTCTGGGCTGTTAAAATAACACCGTGTTTTGAGTAGTATCTCTCATTACCATTGTGCAAGAAATGCCCTGGGATTTCTTTTCTCTGTGGTCCCTAGATACTTCTCCTTTGACTAGGAGATAGCTGGCTTCAGGGAAGACAGGACACCAAGCATAGAACCCATGTTCTCATTGTTTTGTACCAAGACTATAGGATCCGCAGGACAGGGATATTGTCATCAGTCTCTTTGATGGTAAACAGATGTTGAGTGCCTGCCCACCTGTGTCCAGCTTAGTGCCAGATGAGCGAGGTATATAAAACAGGCCCCTACTTTCAAGGAGCTCACTGAACTGGACTGGATAACAGAACTGACATGAAATAATCCACACGTGTTTATCGAGTACTTGCTCAGTGGTAGGTATTTGCTCTAGACTACTGTTGGGAGAGGGTAGCAAAGACTGAGATGCTCTTCTTCTTGAACTTGCAGTACATATAAATAAGAGCTATTTATAAGTAAAGTTAACTAGCCATACAAGTCAGTAAGTGATAAATATCTAGTTGTACAGATAGCAGGTGTTACAGAGATTCAGAGATGGGCTGCTGTGAAGCAGAATGTCATTTATTATGAACCAGAATAGATACATAAAGCTCAGAGAGAACGAGGGACAGCTAGGGCTTAATAAAGAGTTGGAATTTGATGAGGTGGGGCAGGACGAGTTTTCCAAATGGGAGGAACAGCTTGCAAAGGGATGGTGGCAGTAATGACTACTATATCATGATGGAGACCAGTCGCACAGCAGCAGAGGAGCAGATTGAAAGTAAAAGTGTTAGTTGCTCAGGTTTGTCTGACTGTTTGTGACCCCATTGACTGTAGCCCACCTGGCTGCTCTGTCCATGTAATTCTCTAGACAAGAATACTGGAGTGAGTTGCCATTTCCTTCTTCAGGCGATCTTCCTGACACAGGGATCAAACCTGGTTCTCCCCATTGCAGGCAGATTCTTTACCTCCTGAGCCACCAGGGAAGCCCAAGGAGCAGATTGGGGGCAGGAAATTGCTGAAAGGTGAGAGCTAGGTTGCATACTGAGATACCTGAGAATTATGGGCTCCAGAACAGTACTAGGTACACAATAGATGGGAAAAATTCTGCTAAATTTGTTTCTGATTATAGGGCAGGTAAGGCGGCCTTGATTTTACTTAGTGCCAGAGTGCCCCAGGCACAGTCTTTGGACCCCTACTCTTCTCTTAACTGCTCTTAACACTTTGGTTATCTTGTCTGGCCTAATGACTTTACATTTTACTTGTAAGCTGATGGTTCCCATATTTTTTTAAATCTCCAGTCTACACTTTTCTGAACTCCAGACCCATTTATCTGTTTGCCTCTATGTGGGTGTTTAATCCTTAACACGCCTAAAACTGAGCTCCTCTAACCTTCTCCATCTTGGTTAATGGTAAGTGTATCCTTTCAATTACTCAGAGGCCAAAACGCTCAGAGCCATTCTTGACTCCTTTCTGTCTCTCTCACACACATTCTATCTCTCAGCAGGTCCTAAACAAATCTATCTTCACATATATCCAGAATCTGACGACTTCTCATTACCCTTGTCATTACCATTATCTCTCCCTTGGGTTATTGAAGTAGGCTTCTAACTGGCCTCCCTCCTTCTGCCCTTAATGCTTCCAGTCAGTTCTCAACACAGCCAACCAGAATGATCCTTTTATTATGTGTTCCTGTGCTCAAAAATATCCTTTGGCTTTTCTTCTCTTAAAAAGATTCAAAGTCCCTTCTGTGGCAGATGTAGCCTTGTGTTATGTATTACCACCCTTAACTCTGTCATTTCATCTTGTACTACTCTCCCTCACATTCCCTCTCCTCTAGACACCTTAGCCTTCGTCATGTTTCTTGAATGCACCAGGCCCATCATGCCTTGGAACCTAGAATGCTCCTCTCTTAGATACTTGTGTGGGTTGCTCCCTTACTTCTCTGAGATCTTTACTCAAAAGTGACCTTCTCTTCCAGTGGCCAAAGCTGGAATGGTTTAAGCAGCAAAATAATCTAGTATTCGATTATAACCCAAAGTATAAAATAAATATACATGAGTGTGAACTTACATAAATGAATGAATGAATGTATGGATAGCTAAATAAATGGGAGAGAGAAGATAAATCTCTTACAGAAGAATTCCAATAGTATATATAGATTCTTCCCCTTTCCAGGAGGTAGAACTTAAAGTGTGATTTGGATTAGGTGACTCACTTCTAAAGAGTAGATTATGGAAAGAGAAAAATAATACCTTTACAGTGCAGAGCCTGGTAAGTATTACTTGTGATTCAGGGTAACATCACCAGTGCTGTCATGTGGATATGATGGGTCTCTTGATATGATGTGAAAATAAGAGTTCTTCACCTCTGTGGTGTTTTTCCTTGAAACCAGTAACTCCATTCCAATCATGAGAAAAAAAAATCAGACAAATTCAAGTTGAGGAACTTTCTACAAAATACCTGACTAGTATTCCTCATACTGTCATGGCTATGATAAACAAGGAAAGACCAAAAAACTATCATAGACCAGAGAAGACAGGACATCTAAATGCAATGAGGTATTCTGAATGGTATGCTGGAACAGAAAAAAGTGGACAAACTGATGAAAGTTTAGTTCCTAGTAATGTAACA
This sequence comes from Muntiacus reevesi, assembly GCF_963930625.1. Lineage (NCBI taxonomy): Eukaryota > Metazoa > Chordata > Mammalia > Artiodactyla > Cervidae > Muntiacus > Muntiacus reevesi. Next base: position 228,326,343 of record NC_089249.1, on the reverse strand, counting down.
ATGTTGGTTGCTTTTTTCTTTTTTTAATTGAAATATAATTGACTTACATCACCATTAGTTCCAGGTATACAACATAGTGATTTGATATTTCTGTACGTTACAAAATGATCACCATGATAAGTCTAGTTACCATCTGTCACCATACAAAGTTGCTACAATTTTATTGACTATATTCCCCATCCTGAACATTTCACCTTTTTAACTCATTTTTTTTGTAACTGGAAGTTTGTATTTCTTAATCTTCCTCACCTATTTCACTCATCCTCCTATTCTCCTCCCACCACCTGTTTGTTCTTTGAATCTGTGAACCTATGAGTTTATATCTTTTTTTTGATTCCACAAAAGAGTAAAATCATATGGTATTTGTCTTTTTCTTTCTGACTTATTTTACCTAGCATAACATACTCTAGATCCATTCATGTCAAAAATGGCAAGATTTCATTCTTTTCTACTGCTAATATTCCGTTGTATATATACAACAGAATGTATATACAATGGAATATTATATACCATATAATATGTACATATACACCACATCTTCTTTATCCATTCATCTGTTGACATTTGGGATTCTTCCTTATCTTGGCTTTGTAAATGATGATACAGTAGCATGGGGGTGGATATATCTTTTCAAATTAGTGTTTTTGGTTTTTTTGGAAATAGAAGTGGAATTTCTGGATTGTATAGTATGTGGTTCTCTTTTTAATTTTTTGAGGAACCTCAGTAGTGTTTTTTATAGTGGCTGTATCAATTTACATTCCCTCCAACATGCAAAAGGATTCCCTTTTCTTCACATTTTTGCTAAAACTTTTTATTTTCTGTCTTTTTGATAATAGCCATTCTAATAGGTGTGGGGTGATACCTCATTCTGGTTTTAATTGCATTTCCCTGACGATAATGATGTTGAGCATCTTTTCATGTGTCTGACCATTTGTATGTCTTTCTTGGCAAAGGTCCTCTGCCCATTTAAAAGAATCAAGTTGTTTGTTTTTGATGTTGAGTTTTATGAGCTCCTTATATTTTGCATATTAATTCCTCATCAGATACATGGTTTGCAGATATCTTCTCCAATTCAGTAGACTGCCTTTTCTTGTTGTTGATCGTTTCCTTTGCTGTGTAAAAGCTTTTTAGTTTGATGTAGTTTCGTTTGTTTATTTTTGACTTTGTTTCTCTTGCCTGAGGAGAGAGAGCCAAAAATACTGCTAAGGAACTTCTTTGGTGATCCAGTGGTTTAGACGCTGTGCTTCTACTGCAGGGAGTGTGGGTTCAGTCCCTGCTCAGGAAACTAAGATTCCATTTGCCATGCAGTGTAGCCAAAAAATAGAAAAATAAACTACCCCCCGCCCTGAAAACCAAACCTCCAAATACCACTAGGACTAGTGTCAAAGTGTATACTACCTGTTTTCTTCTATGAGTTTTATGGTCTCAGATCTTACGTTTAAGTCTCTAATCTATTTTGAGGTGTTTTTTTTTTTATACAGTGTGAGAAGGTAGTCCAGTTTGATTCTTTTGCATATGACCAGCTTTCTCAACACCATATATTGAAGAGGCTGTGTTTTCCTCATTGTATATTCTTGCCTCCTTTGTCATAGATTAATTGACCATATGAGGATGGATTTGTTTCTGGGATCTCTGTTCTGATCCGTTGACCTATGTTTTTATTTTTGTGCCAGTACCATATTATTTTGATTATTGTAGCTTTGTAGTGTAGTTGGAAATCAGAGAATGTGATACCTTCAACTTTGTTCTTCTTGCTTAAGATTATTTTGCAACCTTTTGTGTTTCCATAGAAATCTTATTTTGTTTTTTCCAGTGTTTATTTGTTTCTGTTTTGCTTTACATGTTTCAGTATAATTGATTGACTTACTGAGTTACTTTCAGGTGTATAGTAACATGAATTGGTTATTCATGTAAAATATATCTTCATTTTTTTTCAGATTCTTTTCCCATTTAAGTTATTACAGAATATTGAGTAGAGTTCCCTGTGCTAAACAGTGGGTCCTTATTAGTTATCTGTTTTACACATAATACTGTGTATATGTTAATCCCAATCTCCTAATTTCCATAAATGTTAGAATTATTTGCTCTAGTTCTGTGAAAAATGTTATTGGTGTTTTGATAGGGACTGCATTTAATATGTAATTGCCTCGGGGAGTATGGTCATTTTAACAGTATTCTACAAGTTGATGAACACCTTATATCTTTCCATTTGTTTGTGTCATCTTCAGTGACTTCCATCAGTATCTTACAGGCTTTTCAGTACAATTTTTTTTTTCCATCTCCTTAAATTTATTGCTAGGTATTTTTATCTTTTGATGCAATTATAAATAAGATTGTTTTGCCTTTTTCTTACAATTTGTTGTTAGTGTATAGAAATGCAACAGATTTCTGTATGTTAATTTTGTATCCTACACCTTTAATGTATCCTTTTATGAGTTCTAATAGTTTTTTGGTGATGTCTTTAGGATTTTCTATATAGAGTATCTTGCCATCTGCAAACAGTGACAGTTTTACTACTTCTTTGCCTATTTGAATTTTTGTTTCTTTGTCTTATCTGATTGCTGTAGTTGGATTCCTAATACTGTGTTGAAAAAAAGTGGTGATAGTGGACATCCTTTTTTTAGTTGTTGTTGTCCTTGAACTTAATAGTGAAAATATGAAATCATTTCCTCTGAGTGTTATATTAACTGTGGGCTTGTCATTTACGGCCCTTATTATGTTGAGCTATGTTCCCTCTTTGTGTATGTTCTTGACTTTGTGGAGAGTTTTTAATCATAAATGGATGTTGAATTTTGGAAAAAAGTCTTTTCTCCTTCTATTGGGATGAGCATATGATTTTTATTCTTCAGTTTGTTAGTGTGTTATATTACATTAATTTGTGGACATTGAACCATCCTTGCATAACTGTGATAAATCCCACTTGATCATGGTGTGTGGTCCTTTTAATGTGTTGATTAATTTGGTTTGCTAATATTTTGTTGAGTTTTTTTGCTCCTATGTTCATCGGTGATATTGGCCTGTAATTTTCTCTTTTTGTGGTATTTTTATCTGGTTTTGGTGTCAGGGTGATGCTAGTTTTGTAGAATGAGTTTGGAATCATTCCTTCCTCTTCAGTTTTTTTTGGGAATAGTTTGAGAAGGATAAGTGTTAACTCTTCCTTTCATGTTTGATTGAATTCACTGTGAAGCCATCTATACCTGACCTTCTGTTTGTTGGGAATTTTTTTGAAAATTACTGATTCAGTTTCATCACTGGTAATTGGTCTGTTCATATTTTGTTTCTTTTTGATTCAGTCTTGCAAGATTGTATGTTCCTAGGAGTTTATCCATTTCTCCTAGGTTGTCCATTTTATTTGTGTTTAATTCTTTGCATTTATCTGGTTTTGGTTGTAATTTCTCCTTTTCATCTTTGATTTTATTGATTTGGGCCCTCTCTCTTCTTTTTATTTTGATGGTATTTATTTTTCTTTCTTTATTTGGCTGTACTGGGTCTTAGTTGCAGCATCTGGAATCTTCGATCTTTGTTGTGACATGTGGGATCTTTAGTTGCCGCATGTGATCTCTTAGTTGTAGCATGTGGGATCTAATTCCCTGACTAGAAATTGAATCCGGGTCCTCTGCATTGGGAGTGCAGAGTCTTAGCTACTGGACCCCAAGGGAAGTCCCCCTTCTAATACACTTTTTATTTCAGTTATTGTGTTTTTCATCTTTGTTTGGCTCCTCTTTATATTTTATGACTCTGCTAAACTTCACACTGTGTTCATCCATTCTTCTCCTGAGTTTGTTGGGTATCATTATGATAACTACCTTTTACTCTTTATCGGGTAGATTGCTTTTCTCCACTTTGCTGAATTCTTTTTCTGTGTTCCTTCATTTGGGATGTATTCTTCTGTTGCCTCATTTTGCATAATTCTCTGTTTCTGTGTAGTAGTATATCATTTATGTTTACTGATCTTAGAGAAGTGGCCTTATGTAAGAGACATCCTGTGGGGCCCAGCAGCACCCTCCACCCTGGTCATCAGAGCTGTATGCTCTAGGGGTGCCTCCTATGTGGCCTCATAAGCCCTTTTGTGGCAACACCAGTTACTGTGAATGTGTTGTTTGTAGGTGGGACTAGCCCCCAGCCTACCTGACTGCCAGGGCCTATCTTGTCTAGAGGCTACTGGCCTCTGGTGGATGGGGCTGGGTCTTGGCATGCCTGGCTCATGACTCAGATCTTGGGGCTAGTACTAGCCTGCCACTGGGAAGGGCCAATTCCAGTGTGACTGGCAGCAGGTCTCAGAGTGTCCCTGATGGCTACCTTCTAGGTCTAGTAGGCTAGAGGGAGGACTCCAGAAAGGTGCTTGCTAGCACCAATATCCTTGTGGTAGAATGAGTTCCCCAAAATGGCTGCCACAATTTTTTCTGTTCCTAGGGGGCATCCTTTTGCCTCCATGGGAGATTCTCCAAGATCAGCAAGTGGGTCTGACCTAGGCTGCTTTCAAATTCTGCCTCTGCAGTGGGTCTCGGAGTATGTGAGATATTTTTGTGTGTTATTTAAGAGTAGAGTATCTGTTTCCTACAGCCCTTCATCTCTTCTGTGCATAAGCATACTGGCCTTCAAAGCAGATGTTCTGGGGGCTTGTCTTCACAGTGCAGGACCCCCAGGCTGCAGAGTCTGGTATGAGGTTGGACCCCTCACTCTGTGGGCAGAACCTCTGCAATTGTGATTATCCTCCGATTTGTGGGTTGCCTACCCAAGGTTGTGTGTCTTGACTCTGTGTGTGTGTCACTGCTCCTACCAGTCTTTTTGTGGTTCCTTCTTTATATCTTTAGTCATGGAAAATTTTTTTGCTAGTCTTCAGATCATTGATAGTTGCTCTGTAAATAGTTAAAAATTTTCATGGACTAATGGGAGAAGGTGGGGTCTGTCAAAATCTTCCTGCTTGCACTGTCTTGACTATATACCTCCAATGTTGATTTTTAAAAAAAAATATTTATTTATTTATTTATTTCCACCAGGTCTTTACTTGCAGCGTACAAACTCTTTAGTTGTGGCATGTGAGATCTAGTTCCCTGACCAGGGATCGAACCCAGGTCCCCTGCACTGGGAGCATGGAGTCCTAGCCACTGGACCACCAGGGAAGTCCCTGATTTTTTAAAAATTATGAAGATCATAATATTAGGGGAACTGAAATTGGGTGAGAGGTGTACAAGAATATTTCAAAATCTTTGTACTATGATCATAAGTTTTCCATAAATCTAAAACTACCCCCCCCCCCCCAAAAAAAAGTCACCTGCTCAAACAAGACCTTCCCTGGCCACCATCTGAAACAAGGTTCTTCCCTCCTTGTCCTTTCATATCCTTTCCCTACATTATTTTGATCCTTAGTACTTGCTTGTCTAATACTATATATTTTACTAATAATGTTCATTGTCTATTTCCAAACTATAAAATTGTAAGAGAATATGGATTTTGGCCTGTCTTACTCATATTTGGACCTTCAAGGCTCAAAGTTGTACTTAGATCATAACAGGTGGTTAAGAAATATTTGTTAATGAATGAAATAATTGAATTCCTCTGTATGACCCTTTTGTCTTTAAACAACATGAGGATTTTGTGTTTGGGCTTTCATTTCTCTTTTGAGATTTCTCCTATGGTGTCCCATTTTAGTGGATGAAATGACACCTATTGTTTCTATTTTACTTTAGTTTACATGGAAATGAGAAGTATGTCAGAAGTGGGTTGTATGCATCCAGTGTGTTTACCCATCAGCAGGAAGAAGAAGTAAATGATACCATTTACTACTATCCTGGCTGAAATTGTTCCTCTTGAAGGTGAGGATTGGTTTATGAGAGACACTCTTTTTCCCTACACTCTTCTCCCCCATGGTTAAACCTGTGTTCCAAGACTGGCTGGTTCAGCATGACAAACATGAAATGTGTATGGATAGTGAAGACAATGAGGGAAGCGTAGGACACTTTGACCTAGAGAAGTAAAGCCAGTGCAAGAAAATTCATTTAATCATGAAATCATGTTAAGCTTCTCTGTGACAATCACTGAACATTTGGAGGACAGAGATGGTGGAAGTGTGGACTGTTTCAGTAGTTCTTGGTCAGTAGAACTTGAGAACACTGCTTGACCTTATGGCAACTAAATTTAGGATGAACTAAAGCAAACATGCCTCATACAATGAACAGTAAATACATGGTTAAAGGTATATTTGAGAAAAACCTGTGGCTGATAGAAGTGTGACAGAGAGTTTTGAGGACCATCATTGAAGAGAGTGGAGAAGGACCAGTCTCTTCCACACTCAGTCCCATGGCAGGAGGTCCTGTGCATTCCTCTGATGTGTTAATGGAGATGGTGTTGGGTGGAGAATTGTCCTGTCACCATCTTTTCAGGTGCAAGAAGTGGTGAAATGTTGGTTGTCAGGTGGACCTGACTGAGGTCTGGAGGATTTCAGGCAGTGCTTGTTCAATGTCAAGTTTTTCCTGCATTGGAAATATCTCATGGTATGTTTTTAAGCCTCCGTAGGACATACTTCCCAAAGAATGGAGTCACACTGATTTCAGGTCTGAGCAAAAGTCATCAGGAACAACAAAACTGTAGGGCAAAAGATATTTCCTTTGTGTCTGGCATTTTCCATTTCCTGTTGCTTTCAGGTTTCCCTTGTCTTGAGCCTGAATATATAGTGATTTTGCTTGGTTTTTGGTGCTGTGCCCATCACACCTGTGGTGCTCTCTGAACAAAGGCCTGCTCTCTGCTGGATACAGGAATTGCCCCTGGGCCTGGGTCTGGGGTAGATTAGTTTTGGATACAAATAAGCAGGGCATCTTGCATCTGCTTCCATTTTGCCTGTCTTAAGGAAGAGGCCAAGGGGTCCCCTCCCTTTGCAAGTAGAGCAGAATGTACCTTCTTAAAAGTATTAAAATATCACAGTTGGGTTCAATTATCTGCAGAAATAGAGTTATATAAAGGGGAAACTTACAAAGGAGAAATTTGTACCAAATAACAGGCTACATTTTTGTTAAAAAAAAATTTCTGTCTTTGTACCAAATAACAGGCTACATTTTTGTTAAAAAAAATTTTTTTGTTAAAAAAAAATTTCTGGTTTAAAGTCTGAGTGTCCAGGAGAGAGGGGAAGCAAAAAGAAAGGAAGGAAGGAAAGAAAAAGAAACCAAGTACGTAAAGATTCTTGAGTGTGAATCAAAGTCTTGAGTGATCATATGCTCTTTACCAGCGATGCAACCTGCCAGGGGCTTCCCATCCTTGACCTTCTTCATCATCTTCCACTCCCTTACCCTCTGAGGATGGTCAGGCAGAGAAAGTGGACCTCAAGAGCCTTAGCTATTCCAAGTGCCTAGCTCTGCCTACCTGCCATCTAGCTAAACTAGATCGCCTAAGGTCTTGCAAAGCTGACTTAGTCTTATCTCTGGGTCATGGTGTAAACCCATCTGCAAGTTCGTATTACAGATTACAGAGGGGCTGTTTACTTGTTTTTGTTGCTTTCTTCCAAAACAGTGCTATAGACATACCAGAGTTTGGGGTTCTGCCATAAATACGGACCCACAAGGTGTAGCAGCTTCATAGGTATGAACAGTTTTTGGTTGTGTTCTCCTGGAGCAGACACTGAGATTGATGATGGGGTGCACTGTATGTATAAGGGATCAACATCTGTGATAGGAGGGGAAAGGGAGTAGGATTGGACAGAGGATGAAGTCAACTTATGATACAGCCTTGATGAAGCCATGGCCATCCCAGGAAGGCATTTGAAGTAGGTATTGTTTTTCAGATTGCCCTACATTATAACAAAATGGTTAGATTTTTATGTCCGTTCCTGGCTCAGTCACCAGTTATAGGCTGCCCCTGAACATTGTGACCTTGACCAAAGTAGCTCTCTGCAGTTGAGATAAATCATGAAGGAGCTGACACTGTAGGTAACCTGCTGACTTGTGCATATCCCCCTGATATGCTCAGGGGGATCTGAGCATATTTACCACAGGATAGCTGGGAACCTTGCTGAAACAGCTTGGAGTTGAGGCATATAGGAAGCTGACTTTCTCAGGATGAGTCTTCCTGTCGTTCCCCAGAAAGTGTTCTTAGAAACTAAGTTGATGGACAGGAACTGGGTGGGCAGGTAGAGTTGGCACCAGAAATTGCACTCAACTTCTCAGGTAGAGCTGTGGCATTTGAAGACTTGGGTACAAGTTCCCACAGGGAATGAAATCTCACTTATTAGAAAGTCTTTGTTCTCAGCCAATCAACTAACCAGGAATGGCTTGGAATTTGAAAATGTTTCATGGTGTTTTTGAATTCACTATTCTTTGTCAGAAAAATAACAAAATGGAAAGGGCACCTAGTCAGCAGTCAGCAAATGTTTGCTAAATGAGTGAATGAAAGAACCATTGTGGGCAGAGCAGCAGCGGGAAGCGGGGGGTCAGAATTCTGTGTCATCTCTTCAGAGGAATCTGCTCCAGTGGTAGCAGCTTGACAGGCTTAATAATAGCTCAACATGGAAAGAGAGGGTGAGGGATAGAGTGTGAAACAGAGGCACAGTGGTGGGGTAGGGAGATTCCCAAGTGATGGCAGACAGGTGCCTACTGGCTCTGTTGGCTTGTAGAAAGAGAGAGTGCATACCTGGAAGTGGACAGGTGGCTGGATAGTTGCCACATGTAGTCCTTCGGGAAATGCAGGGAGTGGTCTGGTTGTCTTTTCTCTTACGACACTTTACCCCTCCCCATTGTTTGAGAATTATGTGGCTTTCCTCTGCTTCTAGTAGTACCCTCTCATAGCCTCACAGCCCCACCCACTCTGTCACCTAGAATTTAAAACAATATGACTGACCCCCCTCACTGGTCCATTGGTTGCCCCCACATCCCATTAAGCTGTTGTTTTATCCCAGGGAGCCAGGCCTGTGATCCATCTTGATTCTCTGAGCCTCTCAGTGTCCCTGTGTCCTCTAAGTGATACGACATGGAACCTCATGGCACTTGTCATTTCCAAGACACTTTATTGTCAGCCTATGATTCCCTCTCCTTGTCGTCATATAGGGGAAAGGTGGGACCATTGTAGGATGTTGGATTAGGAATGAAGAATGGCTGTAGGGTGGAAGTTAGGGTCCTGAGGTCTGGGCTGGAATTGACTAATTGCTAGTTCTAGGAGTGGAGTTGGAGCTGGAAGAGGCAGGAAGGAAGATAGCCTATAAGTATAGTTTATTATTTTAATAACTCATTTATGTAGAAGTTAGATTTGGCAAATTGCTTCTCTATCTGTTACTGTAATGTGGTCCATTCTTACCTGTTTTTCTGACTCCTTTTCTCCTTCCTATTTTTCAGATATAGCCATTTATCAGGGCTGTCCAGGATGAAAAGTATTGTTTCTTCTCTCTTCACTTTCTGCCTCAGGGATTTCTGGCTTCAATCCTCTTTGCCATGCTGGTGACTCCCAAGCCTGTGTTGCCAGCCTTAGCCTTGCCTCCTGAACCCCCATCCCATATTTTCAGCTGCCTGATATGTATCTACTTGTCCAATTGGTGCTTCACTTTCTTTAAAACCAAGCTCATAATTATTTCCTCTAAAACTCATTCTTTTTCCTGTTTAATCATGGTGTCATTATTCTCTCGTTTACCTTACTTTGAAACTTTGGCATCTCCCTTCTTCCTGTCCCCTCAGCCCATTCTCATCAGTCACCTTGCTTTGCTGTGCCTCATCACTTGTTTCTCTTCCCACTTCTCCCTCTTGTTTTCCCACCCCTGTGACTTCTTACTGAGCTGTGGCTCCTCACCCAGTTTCCTTAACTCCGTGTGCATCTGCCTTCAGGTGTATCCTGTACATAATTGGCCACTGCGTCAGTCTGTCTAAGCCATTAGAACATGAAGAAACTGAAATGCTTCCCCATTGCCTAGAGAGTTAAGGTCCAGCTTCTCAGTGTGGGTTGTGAAGCCCCAGAACCTCTTTCTTCCTTACCTCCTGCTGTCATCCTGTACATACCTCATTTTCTAGCCACGGGACTGCTTCTGTTTCCTGCATTATGTCCTGGACTTTCCTTCTTCGCTGCCTTTGTTGATGTTTTTTTTCATCCTGAAGCGTCTTTTCCACTTTCCAATTTCTCTACTCCCTTGCTCCCTAGCCTACGTAATTTCTCCCTGTTAAAATCATGCTGATTTATATACATTACAGTGGAATACTGTGGCACTGTTGAGAAATGAGGTGAATGTGTATGTGCTGACGTGGCATGATGTTGAAGGCATGCTGCTAGACGACTAAAAACATGTATGACAGTATGTAGGATCCCATTCTTGAAAAAACTGTTAACAGTAAATATATATGAATATATACAGAAAAAATTGGAAAACTATGTCCTTTTAATGATAATTCTTGAAGAAAAGTAATGATTATAGAGATTGTAGGATGATTATGTATTCATCTAATGTTTGATTTTTAAAATGATTGTATATTTCTATAGTAGTCAGCAAACAGAAAGCAAGGAAAAATGAGGAAAAAAAGTTATCCCCAACCTTCAAGGTTCATCCAGATTTTCTCCTCTCTAGTTTCCCCCAGTGGCAGGTGCTTACACTTTTCACTCCCCCAGCTCCCACCCTCACCCCACAACCTCTGCCTTGAAGCTCACATTGAACCTCATATTACAGTGATTTTTGGATTTGCCTTATTCCCCATTGATTGTTCTGAACCAGGAGTTGGTATCATCTGAGTTCTTGAATCCCTGTCAGGGTCTGGCTGGGTGCTCGTGCTCAGTGGCTGCCCCATCTCTGTTGAGCTGGGCTGCCCTGCCCCAGACATACCTGATCATCCTGGGGCTTTAGTGCTCTTATGCACTGGGAGGGACTAAAGGCCCTGCTTTTTCAACAGCAGGAGATAAATGCCTGATGGAACTGATCGATTGGCCTTTAATTTATTACCAGCTTCCTGACTAGGATCTTGATGATTGTGATTGATAAGGATGTGATTGGAAATCTCATCTATGTTCTTACTGATCCCTAGAGGAATCCATTTCCACACTGCAACCTAGGCCCTAACCTAGCATTAGATAAATTCAATTCAGCAATCCATCAAGACACAAAGTAATTGAAGTGTGGATTAGTGCCTGCCAAGAATGGCAGGAGAAAATGATGGAAGAGTTTTGGGTCAAAGAGGCTGAGCTGTCCAGCCTCTAGGGAATCTATTATTCTTCCAGCTGACCAATCTTTCTCTTGAGTTTTAATGATGTCTGCTTTGTAGGTGCATCCAGACCCCGGATCAGCATAGATTCTGGTCTCTGCATCAAAGGATTTATACCACATAGTGAGACACTTTTCTGTTTGACCTCAGTTAGCTTTCTTGGGGGGAGGGGTAGGCAGCAGAGGTTGTTGACAGTTAGGATCTGGTTGTTCCTGAAATACTATCTGGCTCAGCATGGCTTCACCCTGGCTCAGAGACAGAGTGAGGCAATGTTGGTTGTGGAAGAAGTGCTTTTGAAGTTCTTCTTCAGACAGACCTGGGCTGGAGGCATGGTTCTATTACCAGTCTGAAGGAACCATTGTAATTTGCAGAATTAAAATGCCTGGTGATTTGATATTTGGTAAATATTTGCTGAGTTGGGGTAGTTGTATAACCAGAGGATTCTCTTCTGTAAAATGGGACTACCTCCCCCATAGAGTTGTTGTGAAAGTGAAGTAAGATATGTATAGCATCTATTCTAATTGGTAACTGCTCATTTCTTCTTTTCTGCCCCCTTCCCTCTTACACCTTAAAGGTTAGAAATCTTATGACTTACTGTGTTCATACGTAATAGACTACAGTGAGAAGGGTTTGAAGATATCTCATTTTTATCAAGTATGGCCTTTCTCTCCATCTGGGTTGTCTTCTGTGGTCCTTGTAGCCATCCACATCGTCTGTGAAGGCTTCATTCACATCAGTGACTCATGGCACAGCATGAGTGCAGTGGAGAGAGCCAAGGACTAAGGCAAGATACCTGAGCTCTCATCATCTGTTTTCTTCCCTGCAAAAAAGTAATATTTGCTTTATCTAGAATTTATATTGCAGTTCAAATCTATTTTGTGAGAGAGCATTCCCTTACCCCCATTGTCCTGAAGGATATGCCTCCCTTGTGTTGCCCTGACTGTACTCACTGTTCTTCTCTTGAATGTCTATCTTATGACAGGATTTTATCAAGTGAATGATCGTTGACAACACATTGTGATAACAGTGGTTAATGCTGTGCTCATAGTGTGGTAGTACAACTCTTTTATGAGTCTGCCTGCTAGTTAAAAGGACTTTAAGTAGCTTTTAGTAAAAGATGTATGACTGCTTAAATATAAATTTAAACTCTATGGGTGTAGGATTGGGGAAAATAAACATAATAACCACCTTATTTACTTTGGTTACAGGATCTAAACATTAAATATAAATCTGAATGTCCTGGCAGGCAAGAGAAAAAGGGAAATACGATGAATCACATAATTATCATCTAGTAAAATAGCCAAAAATTATAAAATAGGTTGTCTTCCGAGAAAGAAGCTTTTTCCTTGTACTAGTAAAAACTGATCTAAAAGCATTTTTATAATAGACATTAAATCATGTACTGGACAATGTCTTTAACAAGATTCTTTTTCAGAAAATGCAGAATTTTTTTTCAGTCTGTTCCTTATATAGAACCTGAGGGCACACAGAAGAACAGATTTCAGTGAATATTTTATAAGGGACAAATCCAGGGAGCATTCTTCTGTTTTAACTAGGAATCAATATAAAATCCCCTTAGCAGAATGGAGAGAGCCTGTATTTTAGATTGCTTTCCTCAGACATCTGCTCTGTCAGGTTGGTTTTTGGTAGGGACTTGAATAGTGGTCAGATTAATACTGAAATCTTTGGCCAGGACTTGGACTTCCCTGGTGGTCCAGTGGCTAAGGATCTGCCTGCCAATGCAGGACACAGGTTTGATCCTTGGTCTAGGAAGATTGCACATGCTGTGGGGCAACTAAGCCTTTGCACAACTACTGAGTCCTTGTGCTTAGAGCCCTTGCTCCACAAAGAGAAGCTACTACAATGAGAAGCCCTTGCACTGCAACTAGAAGGTAGCCCCTGCTTGCTGCAACTAGAGAAAAGCATGAGCAGCACAGCAATGATGACCCAGTATAGCCATAAATAAATAAATAAAAAGCAAACCTTGGCCAGGACTTGGTGCAATCTAACTGGTCAGTGTTTTCATCTTTCAAGACAGCGCTTTATCTGAAATGATCCATTTTTGTTCATTCTCTGCATTATGGTGATATAAAAGTGATTGGGCACATGTTGACTTTTTAATAAAAATCATAGTGAATTGTTTAACTGTTTTCGTTAGGCTATCCAATGGGTGGTAATATCTGTGTCCAGCAAATTTTGTGTTTGTGTATAGTTTTATTTGGAGAAAAGTATATCACTCACAATCTATTGCCAAGTGCAGTAACAGGCATCTACCCTCTCACCTCCACTGAAGATGGTAACCTTCAGTGCTTTTGTTTAAGATAAGAGGTAAATATGGGCCTAGGAGATTTGCTGAAAGATGTTAGTTGTGGCTATATGAGAGAAAGTAGAAATCCCAGGTTTTCTGTCTGTTTCCTTTGGTTTTGCTCCTCTTGGGACTTTGAAGTTGGCATGAGAGGGAAAAAAGTGGAAATTGTAAAATGTTGGTATAGCCAGTGAACATTTGCTAATGTATACAATTCCTTTAGACCTCAGAAATGGAGGAAAGCCACAGAGTGTATGTGAATAAAGTGATTATGAAGTTATTTTCTTACTTTGTTAAACCTTTTGGTTTCAATTAATCTTATAAGATGCTATTCAGTAGAGTTTAATTTGCCATTTAGTTCTTTTTTGCCAGACCTGAATTAAAGTAATCCAGGGCAGTTCATTATCCCTTTGCCCCTCCTTTGTAAGTTTGTAAGTTATTTCCCATTCAGTCTCCCTCCATCTCTGAAAGGGTTATCGGAATTGTTTGGGAGGGCTGGGTATTCTGTATCTATTTTCATCTGTTATTTATGTTTGCATTCAATTATACTCAGCCTTCTTTTCAATTATGGAGATGACCCTTGAGCATTTTTGTTTCAGGGAATAGGTGTCTGTTATAACAATTAGCTTGGTGAGAGGGAATTAACCATAATTCTTGTCCTCAGAGGAGATGTGGTACTAATGGATCCCTGGCCTCCTGTCTGACTCTGGAGAGCCACTACTCTTATTTACTCCTTGGCTTAGGGTCTCCTGAAGTGGAACTGGCAAGAGTTACTCAGTTTTGTAAATCAGATTTGAATCCTCTAGAGGAGCCTCTGCTGCATGGCTCAGGTTTTCAGCTTGTATTTGTGCTGCTCATCATGCCTCTCCAAGCCCTTTTCCAGGCAGTGTTTGACTGGGCTCTCATAGTACTCCAGGGATGTGCAATTTGTGAAATGTGGCTCTACTTCTGTGCTGTTTAATACGGTAGTCACTAGCCATTTGTGACTATTTAAATTCAAATAAAATTTGAAATCAGTTCCTTAGTTTCATTAGTCACATGTGAGCTACTCAATAGCCATGTGTCGCTGCTATTATGGACAGCATGGATTTAGAACATTTCCATCACAACAGAAAGTTCTATTGAACAATGCTAGTTTAGAAAGTAAGTGGCTGATGCTTAATTGACTGCTGATGTGAAAACATAACCTCCTTATATATTTGTTGTTGTTCACTCACTCGGTCGTGTCCGACTCTTTGTGACCCCATGAACAGCAGCACGACAGGCTTCCCTGTCCTTCATTATCTCCCAGAGTTTGCTCAAATTCTATTGAGTCGGTGAGGCCATCCAAACATCTCATCCTCTGTCACACATCCCCTTCTCCTCCTGCCCTCAATCTTTGCCAGCATCAGGGTCTTTCCCAATGAGTCTGCTCTTCCCATCAGGTGGCCAAAGTATTGGAGCTTCATCTCCAGCAGCAGTCAGTCTTTCCAATGAATATTCAGGGTTGATTTCTTTTAGGATTGACTTGTTTGATCTCCTTGCTGTCTAAGGGACTCTGAAGAGTCCTCTCCAGCATCAGTTCTTTAGTGCTCAGCCTTCTTTATGGTCTAACTCTCACGTCTGTACATGACTATAGGAAAAACCATAGCTTCAACTAGATGGACCTTTGTCGGCCAAGTGATGTCTCTGCTTTTTAATACGCTGTCTAGGTTTGTCATAGCTTTTCTTCCAAGTTGCAAGGTGTCTTTTAATTTCATGGCTGCAGGTACCGTCTGCAGTGATTTTGGAGCCTAAGAAAATAAAGTCTGTCACTGTTTCCATTTTTCCCCATCTGTTTTCTATGAAATGATGGGCCAGGTGCCATGCTCTTCATTTTTTGAATGTTGAGTTTTAAGCTAGCTTTTTCACTCTCTTTCACCTTCATCTAGAGAACTCTTTAGTTCCTCTTCACTTTCTGACATTAGGGTGGAGTCATTGTCATCTGCATATCTGAAGTTATTGATATTTCTCCCTGCAGTCTTGATTCCAGCTTGTGATTTCATCCAGCCAGACATTTCGCATGAACAAGCAGGGTGACAGCATACAGCCTTGACGTACTTTCCCAATTTGAAATCAGTCCGTTGTTCCATGTTCAGTTCTAACTTTTGCTTCTTGACTTGCATACAGGTTTCACAGGAGGCAGGTAAGGTCATCTGGTATTCCCATCTCTTGAAGAATTTTCCACAGTTTGTTGTGATCCATGCGGTCAAAGGTTTTAGCACAGTCAATGAAGCAGTAGTAGACGTTTTTCAAGAATTCCCTTGGTTTTTCTATGATCCAGTGAACGTTGGCAGTTTGATCTCTGGTTCCTCCGACTTTTCTAAACCCAACTTGTACATCTGGAAGTTCTCAGTTCACATACTGTTGAAGCCTAGCTTGAAGGATTTTGAGCATTACCTTGCTAGCATGTGAAATGAGTACAATTGTGTGGTAGTTTGAACATTCTTTGGCATTGCCTTTCTTTGGGATTGGAATGAAAACTGACCTTTTCCAGTCCTGTGGCCACTGCTGAGTTTTCCAAATTTGCTGGCATATTGATAGCAGCACTTTCACAGCATCATCTTTTACAATTTGAAATAGCTCAACTGAAATTCCATCACCTTTACTAGCTTTGTTCATAGAAATGCTTCCTAAGGCCCACTTGACTTCACATTCCAGGATATCTGGCTCTAAGTGAGTGATCACACCATCGTGGTTATCCGGGTCATTAAGACATTTTTTTGTATAGGTTTTCTGTGTATTCTTGCCACCTCTTCTTAATATCATCTGCTTCTGTTAGGTCCATACCATTTGTGTTGTTTATTGTGTCCATCTTTGCATGAAATGTTCCCTAGGTATCTCTAATTTTCTTGAAGCAATCTCTAGTCTTTTCCATTCTATTATTTTCCTCTATTTCTTTGCATTGTTCACTTAGGAACGTTTTCTTATCTTTCCTTAACTATTCTTTGGAACTCTGCATTCAGATGGGTATATCTTTCCTTTTCACATTTGCCTTTCACTTTTCTTCTTTTCTTAGCTCTTTGTAAGGCCTCCTCAGACAACCATTTTGCCCTCTTGCATTTCTTTTTCTTGGGGATGGTATTGATCACTGCCTACTGTACAGTGTCATGAACCTCTGTCATGAACCTCTGTCATGAACTTCAGGCACTCTGTCTATCAGATCTAATCCCTTGAATCTATTTGTCACTTCCACTGTATAATCGTAAGGGATTTGATTTAGGTCATACTTGAGTGACCTTGTGGTTTTCCCCAATTCAACTTAAGTCTGAATTTTGCCATAAGGAGTTTATTATCTGAGCCATAGTCAGCTCCCAGGCTTGTTTTTCTTGCCTGTTTAGAGCTTTTCCATCTTCGGCTGCAAAGAATATGATCAGTTTGATTTCGCTATTGGCCATCTGGCAATGTCCATGTGTAGAGTCATCACTTTTGTTGTTAGAAGAAGGTGTTTTCTATGACCAGTACATTCTCTTGGCAAAACTCTATTAGCCTTTGCCCTGCTTCCTTTTGTACTCTAGGGCCACACTTGCCTGTTTTTCTATACTATATCCTTTGCTATACTGTATCTTAAATAGCTGCTTCATGGTCATTGTTATTTTCCTTCTTTATTAATTAAAAATTCTCAAGTAGAAAGTGCTAGATATTGCTAGCTAAAGCAATTGGCAGCAATCCTGAGTTCTCTGCCTCTTGTTGCCTGGTATTTTATATGCGTGCCATGTGGTAGCGGGTCTCCATCCAGTGGGAATGGTGCAGAGTTGAGGCAGGTTGTGAGGCGAGGCTTATCAGCAGAGAAGCTGTACCTGACATTGAGGGTGGCCTCTGCATATTGGGACCTGCATTCTTCGGCTGCTCTGACTCCCCATCAGGGAGCCACAAAGAAGATAGGTTTAGTGAAATTGGGAGGCTCAGGTAGGAAGATGCTTGGCTTTCAGTACCTACAGAGTGAAAATCAAGTCCAGAGAGTTCCATAAGAGTTAAGATGATTCCAGAAATGAAGATTTTAACAAATTTCCCAGACACCTAAATGAGGAAGCTTTTTTGTCAATTACAATTTTGTCCACAATTGTATAATTCTTTGCAGTTTTTTTTTTTCAGGCAAGGTGAGGTTAGCCAAATATTAGAGACACAAGAGTGTATAGTAACCAAATATTGTTTGTTGTGTACTTAGAAAGATGAATGTGAGATTTTAACATGGAAAAATATAGCCACATTGCATAAGTGACCCCGGAGGTACATTTTTGCTGCACTGAGGGTCCCTGGGTTCATACAAAATCTTTCTAGATCTCAGATCTAGATATATGCCTCCTTGATCAGTGCTTTAGTTTGTCTGGGCAGCGTTAGAGGGAATGAGGACAGTGGAAGGCACACTCATATGCATATACCACTCCTGCCATGCCCTCCTCCTAATGTACATTAAATCATTTGATTTGTCCTAGTATAAGCTAAAGATTTTATTTGAACGGTAACTCTATAACAGTGGAATTTGATTAGTGGGATTTTGGGTCATATTGGGATTATAGTTTCTTTCTGGTAGCCCTGAAATCCCAACTCATCGGTGACTCTTTTGGTGCCACTGCATAGAACTTTGCCCCCTGCTCTACCCTTTCACTGGAGAAGGAAATGGCAACCCACTCCAGTATTCTTGCCTGGAAAATCCCATGGACGGTGGAACCTGGTAGGCTACAGTTCACGGGATCGCAAAGAGTCGGACACGACTGAGCAACTTCACTTTCTTTCTTTCTACCCTTTCAGGTTTATTCAGAGAGAGGGCTTTGGGTTAACTTACCTGTGATGTGTGGGAAGGCCTCAGTTACTAGCTTCAGGGAGTATGGTGGTTAGCTATTACGAAAAGCTAAGGTAGATTAAATGATAAATTCCCAGAGAGAATGAGGAAGATTATTAGATTGAAATTACATACTAGATAAGAGTTTGGGGAGATGGAGTATTTTGTTATAGGGAAGGACTCTGGCCTCCTCTTCCTGTATTTGGGCCTGTTAGAATTTCATTATGAGACCTGATAAGAACTCAGAGAAACATCAGTCCACTTGATGGTGTCTCAGGTGGTCGTTTGTCCTCTAAGCCTCAGCTTCTCTCTGTAGATCACAGCATGCCTCTCTGTTCCATTGAGCCTGCAGTCAGCACTGTCCTTTCTAGGGATATGCTGTCATGCTGGGAACTATAAAGGAATTCAAGTTAAAAAATTACTATCTCTGGACACTGTAAGCTTGTAATTGAAAGTCATGGAGAATATTTAACTGATGCTTATGACAAGATATGTAAAATATAAAAAATTTGAGATAAAGAGAAAGTCTTGGGTATTGGATAATAGAATTTGGCATAAATTTTGTTGATAAAATATAACACATTTAGCACCATGAGATCTCAGAAAAATTGGGGAGAATTTTGTTTTTAGATTGTAGAGGGGAAGAGTGTGGTTAAAGAGCCAGAATTAATCCTGAGAAGGGAATAGCTTTTTATGTCTTATTGGAGTCTCTCTTATTGCTTGATTTGGGTCACAGTGGTCTTTAAGAGTGACCATTAGCCATACCAGTTGATGGGAAATTGGTTTCTTTGTTAGTGTGCTGGTGAAATAATGGAGTGGCTATAAATCTGAACTTTTTGACATCATGCCCCCAGTTTTTCAAATGTCCACCCATCTGTCACAAGCTCTAGGGATACCTAGTTACTCTTCTAAATGGAGATGCTCTGAGTTATCAGAGCCCAGAGATTGATCACAGGATGGGGCAATGTACGAGTGACTGTATCAGTATCAAGCTTTTGCTGTTTCCAAGGTCTGTATATATTCAGCCATTTTAGTGGCTTTCCATGTAATGGATCTGACTTTTAGCTTCTGTTGCTAAAGTAATGGTAACATATTCTGTTTTCCATTTGTTTATTTATGGTCTTCTTTTTTACCCTTGCAAAACTTGATATAGGTACAAAGCTTCAGAAATGTACACATACCAGAGTAATAGATAACTCTGATTTGGTTACAAGGCAATAATTTAAGTTGACAGGTTTAGCTGATAACATAAAACACAAGAGAGAAATAGGATCAGTTTATAAATGTCAGCAGAACCCCTGAGAATGAGTTGCTGCCTTGGAGCTGACTCTGGTACTGTTGTTTTGTCTAATATATTATAAAGTGAAATAAACTGATGTCTGTGAAAATCTGGCTGACCAAGATTAAAAGAATAGGGCTGTAAATTACCTGCTTCCTTAATGTCACTTTTAAGCAACTTTCAGAAAGGGCTAAATAACAAAACATTAAGATCCTTGGAAAGACCTGGGGTCCAGCTTCTCTGGAATGCCAAGAGGCCAAGAGAGTGGACCTGCTTGTGGCAAGTCCTACTGTGAATCAAAACATGCCTGTTCTACATGCTCACTATGTATGTCCTGGAAAATGAAACTTTATAGAAGGTTGTGAAGTCCAGATTTCTGGAAGCTAGACCTTGTGGAAGGTCATTGTATGTTCTGTCACTATGACTGCCATAACCATATGTGAAATATTTTAGTGATTTGTAAAAACTGAAATCAATTCAGTATAATAGGCATTGACACACAAGATCACTATCTCCCTTATGGAGAATAAATATTTCTGCTTTACCTTGACATTTATTCCCCATAAATGTACCAGCATTTATGTAGCATTATCTTATGATCGTGTTTTATTCCCTGTGACACGCACACTCTGTTGTTGATGTCTGCAGAGTCAGGGGAAGTGGTGGGGATTGCTTAGGGCATCTCAGAGTACTTGGTTTTTAGGGGACTAGTTCCATTTTGTAGAATTAGTGGGACTGGAGATAAACTTTAGCACACATATCATTTCATACCTCTCAGTGGCTGCCACAAACTTAGAAAAGTCCTTGAAGTATAACTTTTACTCCATAGAGCAGTTTGGACTGATGTCCTTGTTTTGAGATATCTCGTGCTGCAGAGGGAAAATAAAGTTCCAGGCGATGGAAATTTTTAAGAAGTAATGGCTTCCATCCATCTGCCTCAAGGCAGAACCCTGTCTAGGTTGGTCTGCACACCCTTCCTTCAGCAGTTTCTGTGGATAATTATGCTTTCAAACTCTGGTTTGTGATTTGTGCATTTCAATCATTATGGGCATTTAGCATGAACTTTTTTAAAAATAGAAATTTAGTTAATTTACCATGTTTCTGGTATACAGCAAAGTGATTCAGTTATACATATATATGTTCTTTTCCATTATAGTTTATTACAAGGTATTAAATATAGTTCTCTGTGCTATACAGTAGGACTGTTTTGTTTGCCTATAGTAGTTTGTATCTGTTAATCCCAAGCTCCTGATTTATCCTTCCGTCTTCTTTCCCTGTTGGTAACCAAAGTGTCATCTTAGTCTGTTTGGAATTTTATAACAAAATATCATGTATTGGGTGGCTTATAAACAACAGAAATTTATATCTCTGAAGTCTGGGAAGTTCAAGATCAAGGAACCAATAGACCCAGTGTCTGATAAGAGCTCACTTCCAGCTCTTCTTCTCACTCTGGCCTCATTTAGTGGAAGGGGCAAGGGAGCTCTCTGAGGTCTCTTACATGAGGGTACAGACCTCATAGAAAGTGACCTGTTCACCTCCCAAAGGCCCCACTTCCAAATAACATCATGTTAGGAATTAGGTTTCAACATATGAATTTTGTGAGAGGCGTGGACACAACCATTCACTCCATAGCAAGCATTAAATGTTACTCAGAGATGCTTAGCTCTGGAGGCAAGAGGGGTTGAAGGGACTGGAGTTCTCATTAAAAAAAGCTCTTTAATCCTCTCTACTTCCACCTATCCGAGCACTGTCACATGCATCCAAATTCTCCTGAAGTGCCTCTTCTCTTCCACTGTTTGGTTTCCTTTGTCTTGACGGGCAGGTTGATTGATTGGGTGAGGCTTCTGATCGAGATCATATGGGAATAAAGGCACTAAGGTTGAACCCAGCATCTTCTTGATTTGTGTTTGAGCAAGGCCCATGTTCTCAGCCTTTGGGACCACCTTTTTGTAATGTCATAACCCTAGCAAAATACCTTTCAGGTACTTTATTGCAGTTTACATTTGATTGGTTGGACTTGTGTCTACTTAGCAGTATGTGTTAGAATGTATCTGAGTAATACATGCTGTTGAGTCATTATTTCTCAGTTTAGAATGTGTTTGTTGTTGGTATGTAATTTGTAGATATCCCAGTTACAACAGTGTATTTCAAGGGAGCCCAAATGAACCCATTCTATAGTAAGAGATTTCAAATGGTTGGTTTGTTTTTTTTTCCTCAACTCCCTTTTTTCTTTTTAAATTAAATTTTTATTTAATTTTCTGGTACTAAAAGTAATACATGCTCACCATTAAAGAGTTATAAGATGTAACATAGGAAGTAGAAGTCCTTTTTTTAATTTTTTTATTGAAGGATAATTGCTTTACAGAATTTGGTTGTTTTCTGTCAGACATCAACATGAATCAGCCATAGATATGCATATATCCCATCCCTTTTGAACCTTCCTCCCATCTCCCTCCCCATTCCACCATACTAGGTTGATACAGAGCCCCTGTTGAGTTTCCTGAGCCATACAGCAAATTCCCGTTGGCTATCTATTTTACATATGGTAATGTAAGTTTCCATGTTACTCTTTCCATACATCTCACCCTCTCCTCCCCTCTCGATAACGTATATTTAATATATTCTTTTAAAACCATTTTTATTATAAAATTAGATACAGAAAATAAAAATGTATAGCCTAATGAATTATTACAAGGCGAATACTCATGAAATCCTACCCAAGTCAAGAAATAGAACTTTACCAAGCATCTCAGATAATCACAATGGTGTGATCACTCACCTAGAGCCAGACATCCTGGAATGTGAAGTCAAGTGGGCCTTACGAAACATCACTATGAACAAAGCTAGTGGAGGTGATGGAATTCCAGTTGAGCTATTTCACATCCTAAAAGATGCTGTGAAAGTGCCGCACTCAATATGGCAGCAAATTTGAAAAACTCAGCAGTGGCCACAGGACTGGAAAAGGTCAGTTTTCATTCCAATCCCAAAGAAAGGCAATGCCAAAGAATGCTCAGACTACCGCACAGTTGCCCTCGTCTCACAACGCTAGTAAAGTAATGCTCAAAATTCTCCAAGCCAGACTTCAGCAATACGTGAACCGTGAACTTCCAAATGTTCAAGCTGGTTTTAGAAAAGGCAGAGGAACCAGAGATCAAATTGCCAACATCCACTGGATCATCGAAAAAGCAAGAGAGCTCCAGAAAAACATCTATTTCTGCTTTATTGACTATGCCAAAACCTTTGACTGTATGGATCACAATAAACTGTGGAAAATTCTGAAAGAGATGTGAATACCAGACCATCTGACCTACCTTTTCAGAAACCTGTATGCAGGTCAGGAAGCAACAGTTAGAACTGGACATGGAACAACAGACTGGTTCCAAATCGGGAAAGGAGTACGTCAAGGCTGTATATTGTCACCCTGCTTATTCAACTTATATGCAGAGTACATCATGAGAAACGCTGGGCTGGAGGAAGTACAAGCAGGAATCAAGATTGCCGGGAGAAATATAATAACCTCAGGTATTCAGATGACACCACCCTTATGGCAGAAAGTGAAGAAGAACTAAAGAGCCTCTTAATGAAAGTGAAAGAAGAGAGTGAAAAAGTTGGCTTAAAACTCAACATTCAGAAAACTAAGATCATGGCATCTGGTCCCATCACTTCATGGCAAATAGATGGGGAAACAGTGACTGACTTTATTTTTCTGGGCTCCAAAATCACTGCAGATAGTGACTGCAGCCATGAAATTAAAAGACGATTACTCCTTGGAAGGAAAGTTAAGATCAACCTAGATAGCATGTTAAAAAGTAGAGACATTACTTTGTCAACAAAGGTCCGTCTAGTCAAGGCTATGGTTTTTCCAGTAGTCATGTATGGATGTCAGAGTTGGACTGTAAAGAAAGCTGAGCGCCGAAGAATTGATGCTTTTGAACTGTGGTGTTGAGAAGACTCTTGAGAGTCCCTTGGACTGCAGGGAGATCCAACCAGTCCATCCTAAAGGAGATCAGTCCTCAGTATTCATTGGAAGGACTGATGTTGAAGCTGAAACTCCAGTACTTTGGCCACCTGATGCAAAAAGCTGATTCATTTGAAAAGACCCTGATGCTGGGAAAGATTGAAGGTGGGAAGAGAAGGGGACGACAGAGGATGAGATGGTAGAATGGCATCACTGATTCAATGGACATGAGTTTGGGTGGACTCCAGGAGTTGGTGATGGACAGGGAGCCCTGGCATGCTGTGGTTCATGGGGTCGCAGAGTCAGACACGACTGAGCAACTGAACTGAACTGAAGTACCTCAGAAATTCCTCTCGTGTCCCATCCCTGCTACCCCATCTCCTTCCCACCAAATGCAGCTGTTCTCCTGGCTTTTATAGTAATTGCTTCGTTTCATCTTTTTTTTTTTTTTTTAATATTATTTTATTAGTTGGAGGCCAATCACTTAAAACAGCACATTACCCAAGTGTGCACCCTAGACTCTAAAATGTTTCCTATTAAAAAAAAAATTGTTATATCCTTTAAATTTCCTTGAATCCACAGGTTTTTATTACCTTTTCTGTCCCTTATCTTTACAGTTTGTCTGTTGAAGAACTCGAGCCATTTCCCAGATTGAATTTTACTGCTTTCATACTCATGACACAGTTCATCATGATCCTCACACCTCAATATTTCTTATAAATTGTCAGCTGGATCCAGAGGCTCAGTCAGACTCAGGTTCTGTCCCTATCACAAGGTTGTAAATAGATTTGAGTTTTTGTATGGGGGGTACATAATGTCTGGTTGCCTTTCTTTTTGTGGGGTTTACAAGATGGTGATATTCAAGCTTATCATTTCCTTTTTTGCTTTTAGCTGTATAACTTAAAATATTATGTATTTGGCTGCATCAGGTCTTAGTTGTGGCCCGAGAGATCTTCGTTGCCTCATGTGGGTTCTTTGTTTGTGGGGCACGTACTTTCTGGTTTTGGCACATGGGCTCCAGAGTGTGTGGACTTGGTAGCTGTGGAGCATGGACTTAGGTGCTCCACAGCATGTGGGATCTTAGTTCCCTGACTGGGTATCCAGTTTGCATCCTCTGCTTTGCAAGGTGGATTCTTAACCTCTAGACCACCAAGGCAGTCTCTGTATAATTTTTATAAAGAGACACTGCCTCTCATATACTATTTGATTATCCAGTGGTTCAATTCATAAAGGAAAGACAGGAGAAATGCTTGATTCTTTTTCCTAATTTATCCTAAACTTTATCAGTTTTCAAGATAATGAATTGTTTCCCAGTCAAGTTTTAATGAGTGATTAGATTTTTTTCCTTTAAGAATGTTTAGTAAGTTTCAACCCATTGCAATGACTGTTTTTACTGAAACTGAAATTATATTGTCTTTTGTCATTTGAATCAAAGCTCTTTTGGTATTATTATAGTAGTTATTGATAGCGTTTTTGCTATTTGGTGTGACAAGATAGTCTGGGCTCATACTGTTTATTTCCTGCTTAAGTTCTGAAATCAACCATTGCTCCAGGAAGCCCTGGTTTCTTTTAATAGGAAATGGTGTCTTAAGACTATGTTCTGGCCACTAGGGTTGCTCACTGATACTGTACTGGTCATTGTTTCCAGGTCTTTCAGTTGACGAGAGCTAGGAAATATATATGATAATATACGTCATACATTTAAACAGATACTCATATTCAGGAGTACAGGATTTTTTTTTAGCTTTTTGGTGGTATATCTGTATCTCTTATTTTACTAAGAATTCTGGTTCTGGAATAGAATATTATACAATTAGAATAATAGTTACTCATTTGTCCTGTGTCATGTTATACATAATACAGTTTCAGAATGGCAGTACAACCACCCTGCTAGGATTACTGAAAAAAGTTTAAAAACATTCTTTTGTGTGTGTTTGCTCATCATTTGTGAACAGCTGTACTGTTTCTATATTGCCAGAGCATATAGCCACTTCTTCATTTTAACATTCATTTTGTCTTATTTCTACAAATAATTTTATATACATATATTTGATACTTTTCCTCCTCCTGTGGGAGGAGAAGGGGACGACAAAGGTTGAGATGTTTAGATGGCATCACCAACTCGATGGACATGAGTTTGAGTAAGTTCCGGGAGTTGGTGATGGCCAGGGAAGCCTGACGTACTGCAGTCCATGGAGTTACAAAGAGTCAGACACGGCCAAGCGACTGAACTGAACTGATTAGATACTTAACTCCAGTCTTAATGACAGTGTCTCTTCATAGTTATTTTGATTGTCTAAAATGGGCTTTCTAGTAGATTCTTCAGGCAGAATCTACTTGAAACAATATTCTTTGAGTTCTTGGATATTGATAAGTTTGTCTGTGGTCTTTATGTTTTAAATATAAAGTGACTATCCAGAAGCTGCTTTGGTAGACATAAACTTTTTGGTTTACATTTTTTTCTTTGAGTATCTTAAATACATCAACTTATTTTCTTCTGGCAGAGTAGGCTTTGCTGGCAAAAACACTGATTAAGAATCTAATTTTGGGCTTAGATATCCTAAGGATTTTTTTCCTTTAAAATCCATTAATTTTACTACATTATGTTTGCTGTTGGGCATTCCTGATCAATATGCTCTTTTAATACATAGTTTTTTAAAACTTTTTTGTTTTAGGGGAAATTGTTTTGAATTACAGTTTTTTGTATTCTCTTTCCTGTTTTGAGGTTTCTTCTTTAATGTTGGATCTTTTTTTTATCTATCTTTATTGTCAGTTTCTGATAAGTTTTACTTTTATTCTTCACTCATTTTTGGTTTTTCATGTTTTTCCCCGTTCACCTTCTACTTATTTTATGACATTTTTTGCTTTGATTATTATTTCTAGCTTTCATTGAGTTCTGGCACCTCATTTCTTATTTTTATTCTTGAATACATTGTATAATCAAAAACATGTATTTAGCTCCTTTTGAAAGAGGAAGTTGCAGTTTCATGGCCCGTTTTTGTGGCTTGTTTTTATATTCCATGGAGATGTTATTCCTTTCCTAATTCTATTTTTCTTTCTTATTCTTTTTCAGGTCATTTTTTATGTGAAGTTAGATTTCTTGAGTTATTAGAAAAGAAGCATAGCTTTAATTACCTTTTTAAAAAAAATTCACAGTGCCCCCTTTTCTGTTTCCTTGTCGTATTTAAAAACATGGCAGTTTATTCTGTGAGGGTTCCTGGCTCTGTTTCCTTTCAGCATTTTTATTTGGACCTTCTCTTTCCTTTTTTGCTATTGTTTCAGTTCTGCTTAATTTTTGATGTCTCTTCCAGAAGTGTCTTCTCAGTGTCTCTGTCCTAACTTATCGCTGTTCTAATAGGGAGCATTGGTTGATTAAATTTGAGAGTTCAGTAGAGCTCTATTGCTCTAGCCACTGAGTATTTACCACCAGGATTCTTGTACTTACCTATTATTGGACTGGGGAAAATCCCTCCTAGGTTCAACTGCTGTTCTCCCACTGGCCTGTTGTGTGGTGTGTGTATGTGTGTGAATACCTACTGACTACCTACCTACTTAGGGCTTCCCTGGTAGCTCAGACGGTAAAGTGTATGCCTACAATACGGGAGACCTGGGTTCGATCCCTGGGTCGGGAAGATCCCCTGGAGAAGGAAATGGCAACCTACTCCAGTATTCTTGCCTGGAAAATCCCATGGACTGAAGAGCCTGGTAGGCTACAGTCCATGGGGTTGCAAAGAGTCAGACACGACTAAGCAACTTCCCTTCACTTCACCTACCTACTTTGGGCTTCTCCTTTTTCAAATTTGTTGGACACCCGTTGTTTCCTGTGTCCTCCCCCACAGAGACTGATTCCATGTAGATTTGGTGATTTGTCTTCATCTGCTTCACTTCTGTCTGGGAATTTGTAGGTGTCTTTTTACTTCATTTTGATATAAATATTGCCTGTAGCAAAACAAATAATGTTTTGCTGTCTAGTCACTGAGTCTGTTTTAATTGTGAGGGTTTGAATAGATTAAAAGCTTATGCTGCTGCCATATTAAACATATATGTTCTTTAAAAAGAGAGATGAAATTTGTAGCTTGTTCTTTTTGCATAGTCTTAATCATCTTTTTGAAAGTGAAAGTGAAGTTGCTCAGTCGTATCCGACTCTGCAACCCCATGGTCTGTAGCCTGCCAGGCACCTCGGTCCATGGAGTTTTCCAGGCAAGAATACTGGAGTAGGTTGCCATTTCCTTCTCCAGGGAATCTTCCCGACCCAGGGATCGAACCTCGATCTCCCGCATTGTGGGCAGACTCTTTACCGTCTGATCCAACAGGGCATTGCAGGCAGATTCTCTTACCAGCTGAGCTACCAGGAAATCCCAGTCCTCTTTTTAGTGTCAGTATAATTCTCCTCCTTGTTGGAGACTATTGTATTCCTATAAGCTGCATTGTATAATAAATCCCTTACTGATGGACATTTTGTTTTGTTTCTCATTGTCTTTGGTTATTAAAATGCTATAATGAACATTCTGTCAATATATCATTGTGTAGTTCGGTTACTGTCTATATTGGATACATTCCTACAAGTGGAATCCACTGGGTTAAATGAAATGAGCAGTTGCAGTTTTAGTAGATGTTGCCAGATGCCCAAAAGCATTGCACAAATTTGTATCTTTACCTACAGTGTATTAGAATGCCTCTTGCTGTGTAGCCTTCCAGGTATTGGCCTATAGCCACTCCAAGGTATGCGTGTTTATATGTGTATTGGGAGAGAGATTTACAGACCTCTTTAGGAAACTGGTAAAAGCTATAAACCATCTCAGAAAAATGTAATTGTATACTTAAATATTTCACATACAGTTTTATAGTCTTCACCAACTGGTCTCAGGTAACATAGTTCTTATTGTTGCCTTCCTAGCCATCAGATCTCTCTTGCTTCTGTTTGGTGGACTTGGGAATACTTGAAAGTTTAGGGATAGAGAGCAGTTGTAGAGATTTGGCCAATATTCATCCACTGAAGCCTGTAATCAGAGGTTATGATACTCTGAAGTCCACAATGAACTCTGATGAGTGTAGTTTACTAACAGTTAAGAGCTCAACTGCACTTCTTTCTCATTCTGTTTTGTTGTTGTTGTTGGTTATTAAGTTTTTCTTGAAAAATTTTTTATTGACGTGTAATTGCTTTACAATGTTATGTTAATTTCTGCTATACATCAAAGTGATTCAGTTATACCTGTGTGTACATCCTTTTTCATATTCTTGTCTATTATTTATCTCAGGATATTGAATATAGTTCCTTGTGCTATACAGTTGGACCTTGTTGTTTATTCATTCTATATATAATAGTTTGCACCTGCTAACTCTAGACTCCCATTCCATCCCCCTTCCCCCACCAGCAGCTACAAGTTTGTTCACTCTGTCTGTGGGTCCATTTCTGTTTCATAGATAAGTTCATTTGTATTGTATTTTAGATTCCACATATAAGTGACTTGTGGTATTTGTCTTTTTCTTTCTGACTTCATTTAGTATGATAATCTCTAGTTTCATCCATGTTGCTGCAAATGACATTATTTCATTCTTTTATATGGCTGAGTAGTATTCCCTTGTATGTATGTGGATGGGTGTGTGTGTGTATGTGTATCCTTTTTATCCATTATCTGTTGATGGACATACAGGTTACTTCTGTGTATTGGCTATTATGAATAGTGCTGCTATGCACATAAGGGTAATAATCTTTTTGAATTATAGTTTTATCTGAGTATATGTCCAGGAGTGGGATTGCTGGATCATATGGAAACTCTAGTCTTAGTTTTTTGAGGAGCCTGTACACTCTTCTCCACAGTGCATGTACCAACTTATATTCCTACCAACAGTGTAGATCTCTCATTCTGTTTTGAGCTCTTGCTTTCTGTTCCTTTTTGTGCAATCCTTTTTTTTTTGTTTTTTTTGACCATGCCATGCAGCATGGTTTCCTGACCAGGGGTCAAACCCATGGCCCCCTGCAATGGAAACAGAATCTTAACCACTGGAATGCCAGGGATGTTCCTCTTTGTGCAATTCTTAGTCTTTGTACCTCTATCTCATTTAACTTGTGGGTTGAGGAGTGATACTGTGGAATTAAAATGCATTTAAAAATATGTGTTGTATTTACTAGATTTTACTTTCCAATGACCCCATGTTAAAGACTGTCTTTGCAGCAGTACATCCCTTTTCCCCACATTTCATAAAGAAGACATTGTTTTTCATCTCATAAAGTTAAATTATTTTTGTTTTGAAATATATACACAGTGGACATTTACTACCAGGCACTCTTGTTTAGTAATGTAGGAATATAAAGATGTTCTGACTTCAGGGGGAATTTAACCTACCGGGGGAAATTTGTCAAATATCATGTTTTTACATTTTTGTTTCCCTCACTAGCCCAGTGATTTCGTTAAGTGTAGAGAGGTCATGTCTCATCCTTAATTTCCCTAAAACCCACCAGATTATAGGTGGTTAGTAAATATCTGTTGAATAAGTATCAAAGAATCCAAATGAGTAAGAAAAAATGAATAGAGGACATGCCATTAGACAGGAATAAGCAAGATACTCAAGGTTGAAAGGGAGGGAAAACAATGTATCAAGTTGCATAGCATTGTTTGAGCTAGACCTTTAAAAATGGATTTAAATCCAACAGAGAAAAAGCAAGTAAAGGGCAGTATCAAGGACCAGAGAAGGTGTGGGTGAGTTTGGCCAGAGAACGGGGTGTTTGTGGGTGAGGGGAGATAATGCAGAGAGTGTCAGGCAGGGACTTTGCTGTATTAGGGTGACCTTGAACACCAGCTGGGCTATTGGTACTTGCGAGGGTAGCAAAGAACCACTGAAGGTTTTTAAGAAGGGCAGTGCCAACAGAGTTTCCTCAGGGATGCGCCTCCTGCCTGTAGTGGCAGGAGGCATGGCCCAAGGAAGGATCTTGTATCTTTCCAGTGGAGACTAGGTCTCATGATCTCTAGCTCGTGGTGCTGGTGACCCTGGAGTTGTGAAGGGCTTGCCTTCTCTCATAAATTTAAAATGGCAGGGAAAAGAGGGTGTGTTGGAGATGGCTTTTTGTGAGGTGACTTCTTTCAAAAGGGATCCACACCAGAATCTCAATAGGGAGTGAATGCACTCTTGAATGGTAGTAAGCACCAAGGCCAGAACTTCCAGGCACTGCCTGGGTACTTGTAGGGGACTTGAGAGTGTGTGGCAGGTAGAGTGCATATAGTCAAGTGACAGTTGTGGAGTTTAAGTGCTCAGGATTGGGAGCTTTGTGGGGAGGCACAGCTGGGGGCAGCACCAGCTGTTGTGATGGGTTAGAAATATGAAGCAGGCTGCTTGTCAGAAGTGTGCACATCAGCAGGTTTGCCGAAGCACCAACCTCGTGCCCAGTGGCCTGGAACATCCAAACGTCCTCACCCATGCTTGGATGGGCACTTGCAAGCACGATCCCCCAAGGAACATGAAGCTAGAGCAGGGCACCTGCTTTTATAAGCCTGATGGTGCATTGTTACAGAACTGGCTTCAACCTGTGTTTGACTTAAGTTTATCGGGAAGCCAGAAACCCTTTCCCTTGTTGCTGGCTGGGCAGTTTTTCTCATTTAAATCCCTCCCACATTTGCTTAAGTTATACTTATGGATATGGCTTCTCATTTCTATTCTGACTTGGGGAATGGTATAGATAGAGACTGCTCCATCTTTTTAAAAAATGTATTTATTTATTTTTGGCTACACTGGGTCTTTGTTGCTGTGCACAGGCTTTCCCTGGTTGTGGCGAGTGGGGATTACTTCTCGTTGCTGTGCATGGACTTATTGCGGTGGCGTCTCTTGTTGCAGGGCATGGGCTCTAGGTGCTCGGACTTCAGTAGTTGCAGCACACAGGCTCAGTAGTCGAGGCTCACAGGCTCTGGAGCACTGGCTTGGTAGTTCTGGCACATGGTCTTAGTTGTTCCTTGGGATGTGGGTTCTTCCCCAACCAAGGATTGAACTCCTTGGTGTTGCCTCCATTGGCAAGCGGATTCCTAACCACTAGACCACCAGGGAGACCTGAAACTGCTCCATCTTAAATGGGTTTGGTTGACCTACGGCTGGCCCCAGCCAAGGAATGCTGTAGTGTGTGTTTTCAGTGTGGTAGAGGCCTGGTTTAACCACCTGCCCTCTAAATTTGTATGCCCTTGAAGCCTTCATTGTTACTGAACTGGCTTCACTCTGACCTGAAAATTCTACAAAAATCATGTACTTACTTATCTCCTACAAAATTCAGTCAGATACATACTGAGAGCCTGTTAACACTCACTCTAACCGTCTGTAATGGTCCCTGTCCCATAGCTGGGACAAATCACAGAGAGACACGAGTCTGTAAACACCATTATTGAGAGTTCTCTGGAGTCAGCTCTAAGCATCCCGCTTACTTTATCTCTTACTCCTCATAGTGAACTCTGTGAACTCTCTGAAGTGAGTACTTGGAGCCCCATTCTATACATGGGCCACAAAGCTTATTGTCCCAAGATCTTAAAGCTATTAAGTGGTGGACCTGGACCTGGAATCTGGGTCTTCCTTGGCCTATGCCCTCTACTTCTGTACTGGATAACTGCCCAGGTAACCCAGGTGCTAGAGGCTGTAGCTCCTTCTGGTGAAACTAGCAATGCAGATGAAGAAAACAAACACAGCACATATGCATGATCCAAAACTTTAAGCTGAGAGGCAACAAATTTTGATTGTTATTACATTTTGCTAGGTAAAAGGCTCCGGTAACTAACCTCATTTTGTTGTTCAACTTGCCTACATTTAAGGGGAGCCCTCTCATAATGCAGCGGCAAGGACTAGGGACCAGGTGTTTCTTTGACTCCCTTCTCTACACTGTATCCATTGCTCCATCTGCATCTTTTCACCTTCTCCTTTACATTCTGTTCCTTTTCCTCAAAAAGGAAGGGAGTCCCGTCCTTAAGAACTGATCTAGAGAGAAACTTAGCTCTAGGAATTTTGCTCCCCTCATACCTATGGATTTGCTCTCTTTCCACTGCAGGGAGAATCCAAATTGGGGGGCTTTTGCAGTAGACACTGAGGAAATTGTAGAGGTCAGGAGTAGCTGGTACTGTTTTGAAATTATTCACACAACCATGTTTGACTGTGGAGGTAACAGGTGTTGTTGAAGAGAACAAACAGAGCCAATTATGATGTCAGGATCCCTGGGGACTGATGAGGTAGGAAAAAAAAGATTAAAAGTTAAAGCGAAGTATCTTGACACTTTGCTTCTTAGCCCCCTTATTAAATTATGACTTCTGTTTGTGGAAAATAAATGAGAACAAAGGGTGTGTTTAGAATACAATCTTTGTGTTTTAAATTTGACTAATGAATGGTTTTAGCACTTTCGTTTGGTCCTTAGTCAGCTTGCGTTCAAAGTGTCAATTAACCAATAAATATTATGAAAAACAAGAGTCAGAAATGGTTGCCACTCTTGCTAATGAGCTGCTAATGAAATTGTGCCTGGGTGGGAAATGCAGGCATTCTGGAATCCCCAAGAGTCTTCTCCAAAAAATGAACTGTAGTGGAATTACAGTCCCTGACCTCTGGGAAAAGGGTGCATTTAACTTCTTCACTCTCAATTGCTGTTTTTCCCCTCCTCATTATTAAATGAAGCTCATTGTCAGTATCTCACAGTTAACTTCAATTGCAGTGAGACTTTTAAAATATGTTTTCATTTGACTCAGTAATTTCTAAGTGGTGGGATTGGAGAGCTGGAAGAACTGTAGCTTTGCTGTTTATTTTATTTGTGGTTTGTTTCCAACTGCCTGGTCTTTGGTTTCTTAATGGTTCCTTTCTTCTTCCAATTTTCTTGAGTCTTTACCCAGTCTCCTTATCCCCAACAGATATGCATACACATATGCACAATTGAAAATGTGAAATCTGTATATATTCAAGAGTTTTTAGGTTTGAGAGAATAGGTGGGGAATAAGCATGCATGCTCAGTCATGTCTTGTCCACCTCTTTTGCTACCCTAATGGACTATAGTCTGAGAGTCTCCTCTGTTCATGGAATTTTCCAGGCAAGAATGCTGAAGTGGTTGTCATTTCTTACTCCAGGGGATCTTTCTGACCCAGGGATAGAATCACATCTCCTGCATTGGCAGGTGGATTCTTCACTACTGAGCTCCCTGGGATGCCTCAGTGGGAAATATCTCTCTAAAAAAAGAAATGACAGTAACTAGTAGACTCTAGCAATCAATAGGATTATTAAAAACCAGTTCCCATGGATGTAAAAGCTCAAGTGCTCTGATTAAAGGGCTGTGCTTTATCTGTTAGTCTCACTGGGTCTTCTAAGCTATAGAGGAACATGAAATGTGTTAAGGGTAGAGGTGAAAGGGGAACAGAGGAAACCAGTGGGCTAGGAAACAGGTGTGGGATGCCCATCTTGGATTTCTGGGTGAAAGTATCCCTCTGTTTCTTTTGTTCTTTACCCTGTTCTCCTTTATCCCTGGATTCACTAAACTGTGGGGCTCTGACTGGTCTCCTGGCCTAGTGGAAGGAGGCACTGTACATGCTTTAAGGTCTGGTGCTTTTGAAGGAAGGAGGACTGACCACTGTCAGAAGAATTCTTTGTTTTTCTGGTCAAAATACTGTCATCCCTTACTGCTGTCTCATTCTTCCCATTCCCCACCCATTCCTCTTGTTCAGGCTTGATTGTATCTGATTAGGTCAAGTATAATATCTTTCTAACCAATCTCCTTACTTCTTATCTTTCTGTTATATGCTGAGTTTCAGAAGGAGTTACTCATTGCCCCCTGAATATGCCCATTTCTTTGCTTGCCAGAAAACTGGGACTCTGAATGTTGTTACTCCTCTTCCTCGTTTATTTCATATTCCTCAGTTCAGTTCAGTTCAGTTGCTCAGTCGTGTCCAACTCTTTGTGACCCCATGAACTGCAGCACGCCAGGCCTCCCTGTCCATCACCAATTCCCGGAGACTACCCAAACTCATGTCCACTGAGTCGGTGATGCCATCCAACCATCTCATCCTCTGTCGTCCCCTTCTTCTCCTGCCCCCAATCTTTCCCAGCATCAGGGTCTTTTCAAATGAGTCAGCTCTTCGCATCAGGTGGCCAAAGTATTGGAGTTTCAGCTTCAACATCAGTCCTTCCAATGAACACCCAGGACCGGTCTCCTCCAGGATGGACTGGTTGGATCTCCTTGCATATTCCTCAATGGCAGCCATTGGTCTTGTTGATGTGGTATCCTTCCCAGTGCCCAACACTGCAGGTGGCTTTCTTCAGTGGATGCACAGTAAGCTGTGATGGAATCCCTAGAATAGAGCAGGCAGGCTCTTGCCTAATTCTCAGTATATGCTTGTTGACCAACCAGTCGTGGACAGAGACTCACTGTGTCCTAGATATGGTTACTTTGAGCCTTTGTCCTGATGGCTGTTCAGAGTACCTCTCCAGCTGAAACACAGGAAATCCTCTAAGTAGCACGGCTAGTCCTTATACTTGAAGAGCACTGCTGTTGTGAATTCGTGGGGAGAGATTTGTGAACAGCTGTTGTCTCTTCTTGGAACTGGAAAGGAGACATTGCTTAGATCACAGCAGATAAAATTTTGGAGGGTAGTTCTGGAATGTGGTGGGAGCTATCAGGATAGCTATTCCCAGAGGAAGACTGTGGAGTCTTCTGATCTGAAGGACTTTAGTGCAGGTGATGGATTTCCACCCTTGCTTGAAAGCCCTTCCAGAGAACTGTTCTAAGGCTCTGCCCAGATTGTAGATTCTGTGGCAGAGTTAAAAAAAAAAACTTTGGAGAATATTTTTATTTTTTCTTATTTTGCCATTGTTAAGTCCTTTTAGGAAATGCATGAATGTAATGACAAGACAGACTGCTTCACTCTGTGTTTTGCTGCTTACAAAAAAGATCTCCATTTGTGTTTCCCTTCAAAAAACATTTAACGTTGGTTCAGGGTTCAGCACCCTAGAGAGGTTTGTGCACATTTTTTTGTTGTTGTTACTGGTTCAGTTCAAGTCCTGCCTTGGAGACAGGATAGATGCTCATTTGTGTGAAGCCAGGATCTTGCCAGGACTTGTTTGGGGTTTTTGAATAAAAAAGCAGGAGGAGAGGGCTGTGGTAGTCATGGCAACCAGGCTTATGAAGTCTCAGCTCTGTCTCGCCCTGGTTAGGAGCTTGGAGGTGAGTGGCATTGCTTCCCGTCCTGTATTCCTTCTCTTAATTCTGGTCTTGGAAGTGGGGGCCAGGGGGCTGGCATTCAAGCTGACCTTTCTGATGGCCTACTGTGTGCCTAGAGTTGAGCTTGTGCTGGACACAAGTAATTGGTCCCTGCCCTTCAGAAACTCGGCATAATTGGAAATTTTCACTCTTGTTAACACATACATACCTACAGGACTTGATAAATAAAATGTCTTTGCTTCATCCTGGTTGACATTTACCTTTTTGGGGCTGTGTTTCCTGAAGCGCTTATAACTTCTTCTGAGCTCTGACACAGTGTTTTCTCATTTATTCTTCACAACAATCTAACACATTAGTGAAAGCAAGCACAATAGATTCTTGTCATTTGACACACAAGGTCATGAAGATTCAGAAAGAAAAAGGAATTTGGCTGATTTTACTGGCTCTCAAAGAAATAGCCAAGTGGGTAGCAGAGTTCCAGTGCTCATGGTCGATGGCCAGTTCTCATCCAAGCAGGCCAGGCTGGAGCAGCCCTAGATTTTTCTGCCGTTGTATCCATGTTTAACTTGAAAGAGCCCAGGGGTCCCTGGAGGGGGATGTTTCCAGGTCGACGCCCACAGAGGACATCCCATACCTCTTATGCCCCCCAAAGACATGTTACTCTTAGGCATCTGATGTCATTGCAGAAACCAGGACACTGTCGCATCCTTCTCAGCTGGCCCTGGCTTCCCTGAAGCAGGGCAGTCAGACTATACAGAGGGCTCCTGTGGGTACTACCCAAGGAGGACACTGCCACTCTGAGCCCAGGAAAGCTAAGTTTCTAAATACTGGGCAGTTAGGTGAGTGGGAACAAATACTGAGTCAGGTAAGATTTGTCAATAGGTGAAGCTTCTTTTCCAGTAGTCGCAAATTGGTTGTAGGCTGAATTCCAAATATAGGTATGTTTTGTTTGGCTTTTATATTTAAAAATTTGAATGCTTTTAGAAAGGGCATTTTTTCTTCAGCACTCACCATTCCCTATTGTCTTATAGATGGCCTTCCTCACTGATCTCTCTCACTTACTTGTGTCCCATGGGCATTTGCGTTAACTTGTACATCTCGGATCAATATTTCTTACTTGCCCTTCTGCCAGTATTCCTCTTGCCCGGGTATTTGATGGCTTCAGGCTTTCTAGGCTCATTTTCTTTTTCCTACCCTACCCAGAACTGTCCTTCTGGGTTTGTGTTTTGGCTTTGAACTTAGCTTTTTCTTGGCCTCTAGTAATACTTGCTGTCACCTTGGACTATATTTGATAGTCTAATTACTGTTCCGGGATTCAAAAGAAGTAGTGCTTTATCCAAAGAAATGAAATTTCGAAACAACTTTATTGAGATAAAATTTATATATCATAAAATTCACTCATTTAAAGCGTACAGTGGGAATAATTCTCAAATGTCCTAGGGAACATTGGTAGAATAGATGAGTAGTTTCCAGACTATGGTATTTCATGAACCAGAAAACTTTAAAAGAAAATTCTGGGGACCAAAGGCCAGCTTTTTTACTTTTCTGAGTTAAGGACCTTAACATAGAAACAACCCACTGTCATCCATCATCATCGTTATCTCATTTTATAAAAGGATGTTTTAACACTAAAAAGATAGAAATGATATAATTTCAGAAAAAAGGACCCCTCTTTATATTGGACACTTTTAAATTCCTTGTTTCAGGACCATTGGAATGAATTGTGACAATAAACAAACCACTTCAGAACTCAGCTTTAAAATGATAGTAATTTCTTTTTGTATTGCTCTCTTAGAACTGTAGTAATAGCTCACATACCCTTCAGATGCCCCAGAATAAAAAATTAAACCAGCCAGGATGTGGAGGAATGGGAACAACAAAATAGAATACAGGCACTAACAAATGAACCAAGTATTACAAATTGACAACATAATCATACTGACTTGGGTAGGGGAGAATGGAACTAAACTAAGCGGCCTTGTGAGATGATACCTTGACTAGCTACTGTAAAACTAAAGACAAAGGAACCGTGTGTAAATGCTGTAATCTAGTTTGGTAAATGTGTTTCTGACAGTGGTATGGTTAGCAATTTTGAAACTACTTTGTATGTATACTAGGATTGAACAGTAAAAAAAACATTGCAGATAAAAAGAGCTAGTTTTCTTACTGTTGGAGAAAGAAGTTGCAAATAAGGAAGGGGGGGGGGGTGTGAGACAAACGAATCCTGTAGTGTTGATTGAAATCTCAGGTATCACTATGGTCTATGGCCATATCACCCTGAATGCGCACAGTCTCCTCTGAGGTATCAGTATAAGCTTGTGCTTTTTAATAGTTGTGCTGCCAAGTTGTGTCCGAGTCTTCTGCAACCCCGTGAACTGTAACCCACCAGGCTCTCTGTCCAGGGAATTTTCCAGGCAAGAATACTGGAGTAGGTTGCCATTTCCTTCTTCAGGGGATCTTCCCAACCCAGGGATCAAACCCTCGTCTCCTGCATTGCAGGTGGATTCTTTACTGCTGAGCCATCAGGGAAGCCCACTTTTTAATAGGTACACAGAAAAATAGATATAGAAACATAGATGTGTATACACATACATAAATTTCTTATCTCTGATTCAAAGACAGAGCCCAGAAGCAATGACAATCTAGTGGTAATGAGCACACCTGTTATGCAGATCAGTTCAGTTCAGTCGCTCAGTTGTGTCCGACTCTTTGTGACCTCATGGTCTGTAGAACGCCAGGCCTCCCTGTCCATCACCAACTCCTGGAGTTTACCCAAACTCATGTCCATTGAGTCGGTGATGCCATCCAACCATCTCATCCTCTGTCGTTCCCTTCTCCTCCTGCCCTCAATCTTTTCCAGCATCAGGGTCTTTTCCAATGAGTCAGTTCTTCTCATCAGGTGGCCAAAGTATTGGAGTTTCAGCTTTACCATCAGTCCTTCCAATGAATACCCAGGACTGATCTCCTTTAGGATGGATTGGTTGGATCTCCCTGCAGTCCAAGGAACTCTGAAGAGTCTTCTCCAACACCATAGTTCAAAAGCATCAATTCTTCGGTGGTCAGCTTTCTTTACAGTCCAGCTCTCACATCCATACATGACTACTGGAAAAACCATAGCCTTGACTAGACGGACCTTTGTTGGCAACGTATTATGCAGATAGTGGGTTCTAAACACTGTTCTTCAATAAAAAAAACTAGAACTCCTTGAAAAATGTTGATTCAAAGGCTGGGGAAAGGAAAGTTTAAGATAAACTTGAAGCTTCTTGTGGAGCCAGAAAGTAAGGAAATACTTGAAAAAAGAAAATGACAGACTAAAGGAACTTATCAAAGGAACGCAAGAGTTAACCTGAAGAAACTCCTAGTTGCCAAAACTGAAATAATTTGAGCAACAAAATAATGATAATATTGGACTATAACTCATAGAATAAAATATCTATGAGAACATATTGATTAGATAAATAATTAAGTATATGGAGAAATGACGGTTTTTCCATATAGTGAAATTTCAATTCATAAATGTGTAAGGAAGTGAGTAGAAAATTGCTATTAACTGGGACTCTGTAATAACCTAGAGGAGTGGGAAAGGGTGGGAGGTGGGAGGGAGATTCAAGAGGGAGGGGACATATGTACAGGTATGGTTAATTCATGGTTATGTATGATAGGAATCATACCAGTAGTGTAAAACAATCATCAATCAAAAGTAAATATAATTATGAAAAATTTTAGTTACAAAAAGAATTGCTCATACACCATCACCACAGTGATAATTGATGCAAGTGGATCCCCTTAATTGTGTGCAAAGGTTTGAGGAAAAAGGGGATTTGTATAATCTCAGAGTGCTTCCCCCATGATTTTCTCTAAACAATTCAGGGGTTTTTAGTATACACACAGTATCATGCAACCATCACCACATTTTCATCCCCTCCAAAAGAAATAATTCTTATGAGCGGTCATTCCCCATTTCTCCCTTCCTCTAGCCCCTGACAACCATTAGTTTCCTGTGTCTAATGATTTTTCTCTTCAGCACCTTTCATGTGAAAGGAGTCATATGATGACATGGCTTTCTGTGTCTTCTTTCACTTAGTGTAATGCATTCAACGTTCATCCGTGTTCTAGTATATATTAGTATTTTATTCCTTTTTTATTTATTGTGTAGTTTATTGATTTACTTCTTTATTCCAGTTTTATTGAGATACAGCGTAATGATTTAAAGTATTTCATTCCTTTAAGTGGATGAATAGTGTTCTTCTGAATGGCTAGATTGCATTTTGTTTGTTCATTCCTTAGATTTGATGGACATTTGGGTTGTTTTGCCACATTTTGGCTATTATAAATAATGCTGCAATGAACATTCATGTACAAGTTTTTGTGTGAACATATTTTTTTAGTTCTTTTGTGTATACACCTAAGTGCAGAGTTGCTTGGTTCATAGGGTAACTCTCTGTCTAACATTTTGAGGAACTGCCAAACAAACTATTTTTCACAATTTGCCATGATTTTTGTTTAACACAATGGAAAAGCTCAGTAGACATGGCTTTTGTTAGTTGATCAAGACCGGTATCACCAGTATAAGACATGTTGACAACATGAATCCTTTGATATGGTGTGTTGGGAAAAGCATGATGTAATTTCTCTGGTGTTTCTGTCAAGGTGGCATGATTTGAGTTTAATCATGACAAAACCCAAACAATCCTGAATAACTGATTAGTATTTCTTGAGGATGTCAGGGTCATGAAAGACAAAGGGAAGACTGAGCAACTGTTGGAAAGTGCAGGAAATTAGGGAGAATTAACAACCATGGGCCATATAGGATCATAGAACAAAAGAGGACCTTAGTGGAAACACTGTTAAGGTTTGAAAATGATCTTTAGTTTGGTTACTAGTATTATTTTCCCAGTAGTTATCTATGGCTAGGTAAGATATTAACATTGGGAAAAGTCATGTGAGTGATGTATGGAAACTCTCTGTATTGTTCTTATAAGTTCTGTGTAAGTTTAAAAGTAATTCAAAGTAAAAGGTTTTAAAAAGATATCCAGTCATTTATTCTTGCTCACATGTCTGCAGATGGGCTAGGCTCGGCTGACCATGGTTGGGCTCAGCTCCAGTCTGCAATTTGGGTCCAGGTCTGCTCCAAGGGTCTCTCATCCCTCTTGGATCAGAATGCTTGTAGAGCATGTTCTTCTCACAGTGATACACAATTCCGAGACAAGCCAAACACACAAACACGTTTCAAACCTCTGTGGCACATTTGCTAACATCCTGCTGACTAAAGCATGTCACAGGCCAAGTCCAAAGTCAAAGGGTGAGAAACTACACCAACTAGTAGGAGGGACTGTGACGTCACACAGCACAGGGGATGGATGGAACAGAACTGGTGATAATGATACAATCTACCACTCATATTTTTTCCCCTCAGGGAGCCAGTATTAGGGAAACAGACACTGCAGGCTTTGCAGGTCTTTTTGCCTTTCTGGATTCCTGTCTTATTTTCCGATTATCCCCTTCTCTTCTACCTCCCAGTCCTTAAGTGTATCTGGTGACTTTTTACCTCTGCTCTGTTCTTCTCCAGTATTCTGCTCCCTTCACAGAGGCCCTAGAAGGAAGCAGGTCAGATCACACTTTCTCTTTAACTTGGCCTTTTTCCCAGTGGGCTGGAAACATTTGAAATACTGTGTTTTCTGTTGCTTCTGCCGCTGTTGCCGTGGCTGGTTTCATGTATTTTAAATGAGCGTAACCCATATTTTAAGTTAATGTTATTGTGGTTGCTCTTGCCCCCTGTGGTGGCTTATGTGAAGGGAGTAATTTTGGAATTTTCCCTAAATAAAATAAATTGATTCACATGAGATCCTAATCTCTTCCTTGGCCAGTTTAGCACAGTCTAACTTGTTATTTTCTTGAGCTTTTAAAGTCATGTACTTTTTCTCTTATTTCTAATTTTGATCAAAAGTCTGAAAATTCAAGATATTATTATTACTGGTATTAGTATAAATTAGTCCTAAAAATAGCTATCAACATGACTACTGATAATTATGAATCTACTTGCCCTAGTGAAAATCTTTGTTGTCATTTCCTCATACTACTAGATAACACTAGGATTTTCTCACTTCCATTTTTAATTTTTCACTTAACAAATAATTATTGAGGATTTACCATATGCTTGGATATGTGATAGACCCTGAGAATAAAATTGTGAGCATTTTTACTAGCCAGATAAATAAAAAACTTAAGATATAACTATTGATTGTGGTAAGTGTGATTGAGTAAAGGGGTCATGGTAAGGAGTTCCCTGGTGGTCCAATAGTTAGGACTCAGTGGTTTCAATGCTGTAGCCCTGGGTTTAATCCCTGGTGGGAGAACTAAGCTCCCTCAAACTGTGTAAGAACTAAGATCTGTCAAGTGTGGTCAAAAAAAAGAAAAAGAAAAATGGTCATGGTGTTGTGAAAGCCTTTGGGGGGCAGCCAGATCTGGCCTGGGGAAATAGAGGATGCCTCTCAGCTTCTCAGCTGGGATTGGAAGAATGAAGAGATGGAGGCTGGGGTTGGATGGAGTGTTCTGGGTGAAGGGAACAGCAGGTGAAATGCCCTGTGGTAGGAGGAAGCATGGTTCCTTTCATGGAATGGAAAAAGGCCATTGTGGGCTAGAGCATGGGGAATGAGGAGTGGACAGGTTTGAAGAGGCAGGCAGTGGCTAGATACTAAAAAGGGCCTCATTGACCACTGTGAGGATTTTCATCCTTAAGAACAGTAGGAAGCCACTAAAAGGTTTGAGGTCAGGGAATGACATCTTCAGATTTGTATTTTGGGAAAAAAAAAATCATTCATTGTAAAGAGTAGTTTGATTAGGAGGTAATTGTAGTTAGTAGAGGGCAGTTGGAAAGCTTTGGCAGTGTCTGGAAGAGAGATGGTGATGGTTCTACGGGCAGTGGTGGGGAGGACAGAGAGAAGGATGTAAATTCAAGAGAGACATGGCAGGAAAAGCATCAGATTTGGGAGATTAATTGGATATGGGAGATGTAGAGTAGAGAGAATATCAAGGATGATTTGCTTAGCTTCATACATTTGGAGATGGGATTTTTGTTTGTTTGTTTGTCATGCATGGCTTTGGGATCTCAATCACAGGCCAGGGGTTGAACCTGGGACCACAGCAGTGAAAGCACCAAATCCTTACTGCTAGACCACCAGGGAACTCCCTTAGAGATGGGATTAATGCTAAAGAAGTTACCTCTTAGCCCATGATCATAGGAATAGAATAAAAGTTATCAGTTTTTTGTTGTTTTTCCCAGGATTTGGCCTCCTCTTTTTGAAGAACCAACTTCCTCAGCCATTACTTTTATTTTCCTACCCCAAACTGGGCTTCAAGTAGTGCTTCAAGATATCAGCCTCCACAGTCCTTCCTGTTCTTCTGGCCTCTTCTGTTCCTTGCCTCTTGAATACATCCTGTTAGTTTCTGTGTCTGAGTCTTTGCATGAAGGACTCCATCTATTTGGGATTCACTTTTTCCCCAGTCTGGGTCTCACTTCTTGCCTCATTTAACTCCTGACTTAACCTTACTCAGGGAGCCTCTGCAGAGAAAGGTTTTCCCATTCTACTTGAACATACCTTTTAAAAAAGATTCTTGAAGCCTTATGAATGGATTTGAGGTTAGAAGTGGATCATTATGCACATACACTTATGTACTCAACTTGGCTTTTAATTTTTAGTCACAGGTAAAGAAACTCCCTGCTGAAGTGTAATGGCAGGAACAGAAAACAGTTGTCTTGGCCTGGTGATTCCTTGGCTTTTTGGTTCTCTGATGGAGGCACGATGGTTGGTGTAGCTTGTAGTTCACTATCATCTTGCCAGAATTGAGAAAACTTGAATTCTTGTTACATCATTGCTCTTTTATGCTTAGGATTTACCTGATCATTCCAAGAGAACTTGTGCTGTATGCTTCACTTGAAGGAATTTTTCATGTTGCAGTGTCCCTCCAAGTACCATATACCTCATAAGCCTTCTCTGTCTTCTTGACTTTTAGGTCAGGCTGTTCCTGCAGGATCCCATGTGCGACTGAATCTCCAGACTGGGGCAAGGGAAGTGAAACTCCAAGATGAGGACAAGTTTCAAACCAATTTGAAAGGGTCGAAAAAAGGCAAAAGGTACAGTGTCAAGCCTGGGGACTGGGAGACTGACAGCATTGACCCTATAATGCTGAGAGTAATG
Organism: Muntiacus reevesi; assembly: GCF_963930625.1. Taxonomy (NCBI): domain Eukaryota; kingdom Metazoa; phylum Chordata; class Mammalia; order Artiodactyla; family Cervidae; genus Muntiacus; species Muntiacus reevesi. Next base: position 228,282,483 of record NC_089249.1, on the reverse strand, counting down.
ACAATGTATTGTTCCTTTTTTAAAATTAATTTTTAAATTGGAGTATAATTGCTTTACAGTGTTATTAGTTTCTGCTGTACATCTGCTTGACTCTCCTTCTTGAGCCTCCCACTCACCCTCCACCCCCATCCCATCCCTCTGGGTCGTCACAGAGCACCTAGCCGAGTTCCCCGTGCTGTACAGCAGCTTCCCACTAGTTGTCTGTTTTATACGTGGTCATGTACATATGTCAGTGCTACTCTCTCACTTCGTCCCACCCTCTCCTTCCCACCCTGTGACCATTCTTTACATCTGTGTCTCTAGCCCTGCCATGCAGGTAGGTTCATCAGTTCCATTTAATGTATTATTTCTTGCCCAAATACATGTGGGTTTAAAATTTTTGAAATTTAATAGCTTAGAATTTGTGATAAATATTTCAGAGTTTTATAGATGTTTACTTCTATGGTCTTTGGAAAGAAATAGTTTGCCTTTTAAAAAAGGCTGTAGGGGAATGCTTAACCTGCTTTAAAAATGAAGTCTTTTTTCCCAGTACTTTAAGAGCACCCATTTGAATCCCAACAGTTAATGTGCTGATTACAGATGAGTCATCTATTCATTAAAACAGGCCTGTTAGGCCTTCTGCTTTGCAGTAACACTTCCTTGGTGGACAATAAAATTGCATTTTAGTCTTTAATTCATAGTAATTTTTTGTCTTGTTACTCCATATTAAAACAGGCTTTCTTATAGTATAAAAGTTCTTCAGTGGTAAGAATTGCCTATTTTTTAATAATCAGTTTGGGTGATTTACTTTTGGGCAATTCATAGTCTTTATTTTTCTGTTTTTTTTTTTTTCCTTTTTTCTTTTTGACTTACCAAGTTTTCTTTGCTTGCTATTTCCTGTGTAAGGGAGAAAGAGGCTGAGGCATGGGGTTATAGGGGCTTTTGGAATTGTGCAGTTTGAAAGGTCAGTATAAATATCAACCATAAAGTTTCTAACAAAAGGACCAGTAAATTATGGCCTGCGGCAAAATATTGGGACTACTGCCTGTTTTTGTATGACCCACAAGTTATGTGGTGGTTAATGGTTTTTTATGGTTGGAAAAAAAGGTGTTTCATGACTGAATAAAATTATGTGAAATTCGAATTTCAGCGTCCATAATTAAAGTTTTATTGGAGTATAACCATGTTCATTCATTTATGTATTGTCCATGACTGATTTCCTGCTGCACTGACGGAGTTGAGTAGTTGGGAAAATCGTCCCATAAGGCCCACAATATTATCTGTTTATTACAAATAGTTTCCTGTCCCTGTTCTAATATGGCCATGTCTCATTTTATTGCGCCTCAGTTTGTTGTACTTCTCAGATACTTCATTTTTCACAAATTGAAGATTTATGGTAACCCTATGTTGAGCAAGTCTGTTGCTACCATTTTCCAACAGCATTTGCTCACTTCATGTCTTTGTGTCACATTTTGGTAATTCTTACAATATATTTCAAACTTTTTCATTAATGTTATATTTGTTATGGTGATCTGTGATTAGTTCTTTGATGTAACTATTGTAATTGGTTTTTTGGTTTGTATTGTTTTTGTCATGTATTTTTTTCTTGTCATGTATTTTTAAATTAAGGTATAAACTTTTTTTTTTAGACATAATGCTGTTGCACACTTTATAGACTACAGTATAGTGTAAACATATCTTCTGTGCACCAAAAAATTGATGTAAGTTACTTTATCGCAATATTTACTTTCTTGTGATGGTCTGTAACCAGTCCCTTAATATTTCTGAGAGTTGCCTGTTCATGTAAGTATTGGGAATCAGTCATGGATTGAGCAATGTTAGTGTTACTCATCCTTGGATTTTTATTATTTTAGCAATATTTTGAAGTTAGAGATGAGGCAGAAGGGGACCTGGCAAAAGGTCATCCATCCTGTCCATGTGGCACTTACAAGATCATAGAATAGCTTATTCAGATTTGGGCATTTTTCACTGTCAAAAAATTCAACTTTGTATTATGATCTGTAAAATAAGGAGCTATTTGTCCTCCTTATAGTCACCTCAAACTGGGTTAGATCTTTATTTTTCCCTGCCTCTCAAGATAGGCATGTACCTGGAGTAACACAGGTTATATGATGATTACTTTCTCAGAACCATTAAAGAAAGAATCAAATGTCATTGTTGTGACCCCTGTCAATATCCCTCCATTTCTAGAATGCATGTACATCTTTCAGTGTCTCAAAGTACTTAGGGAAAGTGTCTCAAAGTACTTAGAAAGTCTTTTCTCACATCTAAGCCAAGTCTTATTTTTGAAAAAGAAACCTATTTTTCCCCTGGTTTAAGACTATTGAGTTAGGAACTTGGTTAATTTGGTGCTATTTTGTTAATATTTGTTGGTTTTAATACTATGGAAAGTAACTTCTCCAATAACTGGCCATAGATCATCAGTAGGAGCACTTATTGCTTCACCTGTTGCTCCTGTCTTTTTAGACTAGAAAGCAGAGCCATCTATGTGGTCTATAGTAGAGACACCGTGAGAGAAGAATATTCATTCCTACTCCTGCCTCTTTACTTTTCTCCTTTGAAATGTTTCTGAGGGCTCTGCCTTGGAATGTCCTCCAGAGTAAGCTGGACATGTCTTCTTCCTTCTCAGTGTTTATAGCTAGCAACAAACCTGTCTGAACAGAAGCCCAAAGGCATTGACAAGGTGGTTGAGGGTGTTCAGTGCTGTGAGCTCAGTGAGTCTCTGGTGGTGACTTTCTCCTCTTGCAGTGAACCTCCTTCTGTGCTCCTTTAATTCCACTTCACAGTGTCTTCCTGCTTCTTTAGTTCTGGAATGGGAACAGAGACCAAAGGACAGGGCTAATTTTCAAAATTGTTACAATATTTTGTTTACTGACTTAACCATTTTGAGAAACAAGACCCACAGCTTTCCATCAGTCTGTCAAAGAAGTTGGTGATCCTGTGAAGTTAAGAACCACTGGCTAGAGAGATGGGATAGTCCATTCAGCCTAATCCGCAGCAGCTTCTCCACTAGTCCTGCTGGACATGTGACTGACCACACTGCTACCTAAAGCTACAGTTCCTGTGAACTCTAAAGCCCACAAGAGGTCTCCTTATTCTGACTTGTCCCAGAGGGTTCTCTGGGCACTTGCCAAGTTCAGTGTATAATTGGCTCTCAACTGGTTTTCCTCTTGGTATTTGTGTGTTAGACATTGCCATCTTCACTGGTTTTAGTTTGTATCCCTGTCAACTTCTCCATAGTACATCTTTTGCCTTGGAACAATCAGCTTTTTGAATCATCCTCTTACATTTAGAGGACCAAACTGCATCCAAGTTGTTCCTTATTGGGTTTATTTTGTTTGTGTGTGTTTAATTGCTAAGTCCTGTCTGACTCTTTGTGAGCCCATGGACTGAAGCCTGCCAAACACCTCTGTCCTTGGATTTTTCCAGGCAAGAATGCTGGAGTGCGTTGCCATTTCCTCCTCCACTGGATTTTCTTGACCCAGGGATTGAACCTGCGTCTCCTATGTCTCTGTATTGACAGGTGAATTCTTAACCACTGAGCCATGTATGAAGCTCTGTTGAGAGCATTTACCACAGTTTAATATGGTATAATAGTTAAGGGAGTGGGCCATGGACAGAACCATTTACTTATTCCACCATTCGTTTCACAAAAGACCTATTGAGTGCCTGTGTGCCAGGCATTGGGGATACAGTAGTAAATAAAACAGACAAGATGCTAGCTTTATTGAGGCTGGCAAGCAGGAAAAGAGAAATAAGTATGCAAGTAAGGTAATTATAGATTATAATAAATACTAGGGAAGAAATAAGGTAATAAATCCCTGATGGAGGCTGTTGGATTGGCCAAAAAGTTCATTCAGGTTTTTCTGTACCATCTTGTGACTAACTGAACAACCTGTTTGGGCAACCCAATAGAAAGGATGGTTTGAGAAGGCCTTGTCAAAGGCTGAGACCTGAAGGATGAGGGGCACTTAGTCATGCGAGGGGTTAATTTTATAGGTTTAGAGTTAGAGCATTTCAGGCAGAAGAAACAAGAAGAGTTCCTGGCTTTGTTAAGGAAAGTGCTTTGTCAAGTTCAAGAAAAAGGAAAATGATCAGGGTGATTAATGGGTAGGAGAAGGAAGAAGACTAATATGAGATGAGATTGGAAAGGTGTGAGGGAAACGATTATGTGGAATTTTGAGGAGCATGTTGAATGTTCTTCATTTAAGTAGAATTGAAATGGTGAGCCATTGGAGGATTTTGGGTAGGAGAATTATTTAATGTAATTTAGCAGGGTCATTATAGTTGCTATGTATACCGAGGATAGATTGAAGGTGGACAAAAGATGAAAAGAGACAATTAGAATGTCATTTCAGTGGGTGAGGCAAAACATAATGGTGGCTTAGTCTGTGGTGCATAACAAAGAGTAGATGAATTGGAGATTTAATTTGGAGGCAGCAGCAATAGCTTTACAATTTAGAGGTTGGAAAAAGGGGAGTAGGGGTTCAGGTAAAGCCTCATTTGGGATTTGCATAACCAGGTACTGGAAGGTACTATTTATTGAAATAGAAAAGATTGAGATTTTATGGAGAGAACTGTCAGGAGGTGTAATAAGTTTCAGGTGACTGTTAAAGACCCAAGATGTATCAGTAGTTGTACAGGAGACTGGCTGATACTTGGGGAAGGGGTTTGGGTCAAAGATGTAATTTTAGGCATCACTGCCTGATAGATATTTTCAAGTATCTAGGGGAGAGTATTAGTCGCTCAGTTGTGTCTGACTCTTTGTGACCCATGGACTATAGAGCTCACCAGGTTCTTCTGTCCATGGAATTCTCTAGGCAGGAATACTAGAGGGGCTTCCTTGGTGGCTCACACAGTAAAGAATCTGCCTGCAATGCAGGAGACCCAGGTTCAACCCCTGGGTTGGGAAGATCCCTTGGAGAAGGTAATGGCAACCCACTCCAGTATTCTTGCCTGGAGAATTCTGTGGATAGAGGAGTGTGGTGGGCTACTGTTCATGGGGTCACAAAGAGTTGGACATGACTGAGACACACACACACACGGAGAGTGTAGAGATAGAGAAAAGATTGTTCGAGACTGACCTCTGAGGTGTTCCAGCATACAGGATTCAGGTAAGAGATAAGGAACCAGCAAGAAGAGTTAGAGAAGGAGCAAGGAAGAGGAAAAATCCTGGAGAATGTAGCAACAAAAAGCTAGGAAAGGAGAGTATTTCAAGGAGGGAGGGGTGAATTGTGCAAATGCTGCTGAGTGGTTGAGGAACAAGCACTAGTGAAGAATCCATTGGATTTGACCATTGATTATTGGTAATTTTGATGAGCAGTTTTAGTGGAGTTTTGGGAACAAGATCCAGGTTGATGCATATGGCAATCTAAATAGCATTCAAGGAGTGTGGATAGTGAATGAAAACAATGTGTTCATAAAGTTTTATTTAATCTGAACAGAAGCGGAGAAATGGCATGATAATTAGAGAAAGTGGAGTCAAAGGGTTGTTGGTATGCTGATGGGAATAATCCAACCAAAGGAAAAACTGATGATGCAGGCAGGTGGGAGTGTCGTATAATTATGGGAGTTAAAGGTTTCAAAAAGGCAAGTGGGATCTCTACCCTGAGTTCAACAGGGGCAGGGACACTGTCATCCTTTTTAACAGTAGGGAAAGCAGAAAATGTAGATTTAGGTGCAGGTTTTGTTATATAAACAGGGAGGCCTGGCGTGCTGCAGTTCATGGGGTCGCAAAGAGTTGGACACGACTGAGCAACTGAACTGAACTGAACTGGTATATAGAGTGGATGAAGGGAAGATGAATGAGTTATTGATGATAGCATCTGTCTTTCTCAATGAAGAATAAAATGAGAATGCCAGCTGAGGATACTTGTGCCTGTGTGCATGCAGGCACACATGTACATTTGTGTGTGTGTGTAGCTAGGGCTAAGAGCGGGTGATGATGGATGGCCTGGGAGAGTGGGACTTTATACAGACTTTATACAGTAAATAGAGATGTAGACATCTCTACATTTTAGGATTAGGGGTTAATCCTAAGTCTTGGAGAAAGGAGGAGATAATCTGCTCCTTATAACCTTGTACATACCATGAGGAAACTGTAATCAAAAAAGACACACGTACCCCAATGTTTATTGCAGCACTATTTACAGTAGGTCAGACACAGAAGCAACCTAGGTGTCTGTAGATAAATAGATAAAGAAGTTGTGGTACTTACATACAATGGAATATTACTCAGCCATAAAAGGAACACATACAGTTCTAATGAGATGGAGGAATCTAGAACCTATTATACAGAGTGAAGTAAGTCAGAGAAAAACATTGTATGTTAATGTATATATGTGGAGTCTAGAAAAATGGTACTGATGAACCTATTTGCAGGGCAGCTGTGGCAATGCAGACATTAGAGAACAGACCTGTTGACACAGTGGGGACTGCAGAGGTTGGGATGAATTGAAAGAGAGGCATTGAAATGTATACACAATCATATGTAAAATAGATAGCCAGTGAGAATTTGCTGTATGACGCAGGGAGCTCAAACCTTGTGCTCTGTGACAACCTAGAGAGGTGGGATGGGGTGAGATGTGGGAGGGAGGTTCAAGAGTGAGGGGACATAGTGTACCTATGGCTGGCAAAAACCAACACAATATTACAAAGCAATTATTCTCCAATTAAAAATAAATAAATTTAAAAAGTTATAGCCCTAAATACTTCACTCCCTCTTCAGGGTAAGGATCAAGGCAGTGGCATCCTCTTGCCGCTGGCAGTGGGTGAGTCTCTGACAGGAGAGGTGTTGTCTGTCTTATTTGGTAGGACTGTGGTAACGATTTGAATGAAATATTAGTTTTAAAGGATTGACACAGTGCCTGACACATGGTTAAGTGCTCTGTAAATGGGAATGATTAACTATTATTAGTTAGTTTAGGAGGATTGAGATTTAAAGAAATCAAGTGTTTTTCTGAGGGCTCTAAGGGGTCTCTGGGATGAATCAAAGACAGAACCTTTCATGAGAGCTGGGGATCTTGGGCCATGAGACTGAGGTACTCATCTCACCTGGAACAGAGAGAGTGGTCCACTTGCCCCTTCCTCCCCATCTTTGCTATATCTCCAGGAATATCTGGACCACCCTCTCCCCTCACTGCCAGCCGGACAGTCTTGCCATGCACAGTCCACATTCTACACTTCCGTTTGTCTGTATCACTTTTCCTTACCTCTGTTCACTGAACTGAAATGAGGGCTGGTGGCAAAACCTGCCTTCCACCCCCCTGCCTCACGAATGCCTTCTCTCCAGTCAAGATGAATTGTGACTTGGATCAGCTCCAGGACTGTTTCTGAAGATACCACTCTAGTCTCTGCTAGCTTCCTGACATTATGTCCACCTTGGTTCCTTTCTTCCCTCTCCTTGGAGGCTGGCTGCGAAGGGTGGCTGGCCTTGGTTTTAGTTCTTCATATCTCAAACCCATTCCTTTGTCAGGTTGACTCATACCCCCTGCATATAATCTGTGCTCAGGGGTTTGTCTTAAAGGTATGAATTTATTCAACCTGTTTTTGTAAAGATAGATTGACTTGTCAAGTCAGGTTAGGCACACACTTGGGCGGGAGGAGGCTCAGGTTCCTATTAGTCTCCTTCTTGGAAGATTATATATAGGGTACATGTTATGTCCTCTGTCTGTGCCCCATTGTCCCCCAGGAGGTCTTACTCTGGCACCTGCTTGAGAGAGCAGCATTGCACAGACATTCAGACTTGTTTCTGCCTGAGTAACTGGCTGAGAGCTCTCTGTCCACAGTGGGCTTCTGTCTGCCTCATGCCATTTTCTCCTGTTTTATGAAGTGACCCCATCTTCAGCTCTTTCCTCCTCTAGCTTCAAGGTGAGATCATCAAGGTTAGACTTCTGGCTGACCCACGGCAAAGGTGGTTAGTGTGCTGTGAGTTAGCCTGGCTTAGCTGGCCTTGGAGTGCCAGCCGTCCAGAGGGGTGTTCTTTCTTGGGAAAGATGGTACCCGCCTCATGACTCTCAACTTCTCTTTGGACAGGCTGGACATCAACACCAATACCTATACATCTCAGGACCTCAAGGACGCACTGGCAAAATTCAAGGAGGGCGCAGAGATAGAAAATTCAAAGGAAGACCAGGTTAGTAATATTGCTTATAGTGAGTTTATACCATCCTGCAAAATGATATGAAAGGGAGTCACTGTTTCCTAAAGCTTTAGCAATAAACATAGGTAATAATAACAATAATATTGCAAAATAATTTAAGGAACAGTTAATGCCACATAAATAACCCTTTGTGGACTATTAATAAATTTCTGGGAACATTTCTGTCATCGTTTCATTAGGATTCAGCTTCCCATTACATATTTGGGAAAACTGAAGCACAGAGCATAGATAGCCATACTCTGCATTACCACAAACATCAGTGAGGGGAACAGAGGTTAGAACTCACATCTCCTCCCTTACACTTGGGTTAGTCACAAGTTTAAAGGATGGGGCCTAGACCAGGAAGGAAGAAGCCCAAGTCCTTGTCCTTTGAACATGTAGCAAACCTTTTCCAGACCTCCGATCTCTTAAATGTACAATATGGGGCTGGGACAAGATGGCTGAGGTTTCCTCCAACTCTTAAATTTATGTACAAGCTATTAGGGAATGAGAAGGAGAAAGAGGCAGAGTCACAGCCCCTTGGCTATGTCCCTAATGTCTGGGATGGTTTGTGGATCCTGACCTATCAGAACAAAATCTTATTCTTAGATGGATCATGAGGTCATGTGATAGCCAGAGAATGTTACAAATCAGTCCTTAACATTTCCGCTTGAGTCCTGTCCTTGAAAGAACTTCCTCCAGTGGCCGCCTTGCAGACCTTGTTCACCCTCTTCCTCCTCCTCTTCACAGTTCCCTCTGCTTTTCTTATCTCTGCCCTCATCCCACAATTCTGGCAGTATCTTAGAGAGGCAGCATCAGATTCTTGACAGTCTGTGTGTTAGTGAAGGAAGCTTTAGATCCTTCAGAACTAAGTATCTCTGAGACAGATGGACCTGTGTGTGTGTGTGAGAGAGAGAGAGACAGAAAGAACCTCAGGAGGAAGTGTTAATATACAGGCCAAGCCTCCATGTCTTTACTCATCTTACCAAAGTTGTATCTCAATATGAAGAGTACACATGATAAAAGAAGGTGAGTAGCAGGATGGCAGCAGTAGTGGTGAAGGAAGGTGATGCATAAAATTATATCCCACTGCAGGTGTGTATTAACTGCAGGGGTAGAGAGGTGTGACGGAAAGCAAATCCCTTACCTGGTGAAGTGAGGCCAGCAAAGGAGAGCAGTGCATTCCTAGGCGCCTGGAGCAAAGATTGGTATTCCTGTGACCAGGGCTTGGGCTCATTCCCACTCATTCTCTCACCATGAGCTCCACATGGGACAGATGGGAACATAAAAATCAGCCCTTGTTCCATGTTTTCTCTGTGAATGGAAGACCTACCGCACCCCTGTCTCTTCTCTTTACTCTCTTTAGTGGTATTCTTATCTCATAATTCAATTAGTATAGAAAAGTATGAATATTATAAAAATATTTTTAAGTGTAAAAGCAAGAGATTATTTAAGTTTTCATTTGCTGTTTTTTGCAATTAAAAATAATTCTCTCTCTCTGCAAGAGGAGACCCCAATAATGGCAGCAAAATGTGATACCCCTGTTCCATCTGATTTGTGTCAGCTGCCACTCTAACCTATGCCTGCCAAACTCTTTCCTTTTTTTTTTTTTTTTCACACTCTTTCTTTACTTCTGTGGTGCTTAGGTTGTTAGTTTCTTCACGGAGGTACTGAGTCCTGGGGTCTTTTTTCACTTTCATTTGTATCCTTCCTGGACTGACTCAGCCATCTGCCAGTGTACTGGGACTGGCAAATAAACCGACTTGAAGTAGGTTGGGGAGTTTCTTATATGTCTCCAGCTCCTGGCTGCAGATACCATCATACTTTTTATCAGTCTTTAAACAAAATCTTTACATGGTGACTTGCAAGTACAGGATGTGCTTTTACCGTTTATAAGGACAATTCTGTGAGATATTGTCATATCTTACCAATTGAATGAATTTTTTTTTGGGGGGAAGGGCATCAATTCCATTACATCCATTGGTAACTTATTAGATTTAAGTGAATCAGCCCTTCCCAGAGTCCCTTGCTTTATGGAAAAGCTCTGTGTCACCCAACAGATTTGGGTCATTGTTGTTGAATCTGATCTCTTTATCCCCTTATTACCATACAGATTGCTTGATGCTTTATGTTTTATCATGTCAACTGTTGTTCAGCTGTATCCTATAATTTGTTCCATTTAAAAATATGGTCGCCTTAAACTTTTGAGTCTGGGCAAGATTAAATAGACTCATTTCTTCCTATTCTTCCTGCTATTGTTGTTTGTTGTTCAGTTGGTAAGTCATGTCTGACCCCATGGACTGCATTGTGCCAGACTTCCCTGTCTTTCACTATCTCCTGGAGTTTGCTCAGACTCATGCCCATTGAGTTGGTGATGCCATCAAGCCATCTCATCCTTTGTTGCCCCCTTCTCCTCCTGGCTTCTATCTTTCCCAGCATCAGGGTCTTTTCCAATGAGTCAGCTCTTCACATCAGATGGCCAAACTATTGGAGCTTCATCTTCAGCTTCAGTCCTTCCAATGAATATACTTTCAGGATTGATTTCCTTTAGGATTGACTGGTTTGGCCTCCTTGCTGTCCAAGGGACTATCAAGAGTCTCCCTCCAGCACCACATTTTAAAAGCATCAATTCTTTGGCACTCAGCCTTCTTAATGGTCCAACTCTCTCATCCATACCTTACTACTGGAAAAACCATAGCTTTGACTAGATGGACCTTTGTTGGCAAAGTGATGTTTCTACTTTTTAATATGCTGTCTTGGTTGGTCATAGCCTTTCTTCCAAGGAGCAAATTCTTTTAATTTCATGACTGTAGTCACCATCTGCAATGATTTTGGAGCCCAAGAAAAGAAAATCTGTGACTGTTTCCATTGTTTCCCCATCTGTTTTCCATGAAGTGATGGGACCGGATGCCATAAACTTCTTTTTTTGAATGCTGAGTTTTAAGCCAGCTTTTTCACTTTCCTCTTTTTTTTTTTTTTCCACTTTCCTCTTTTACCTTCAAGAGGGTCTTTAGTTTCCTCTTTGCTTTCTGCCATTAGGGTGGTGTCATCTGCATATCTGAGATTATTGATATTTCTCCCAGCAATCTTGATTCTAGCTTGAGCTTCATCCAGCCTACCATTTTGCATGATGTACTCTGCATGTAACTTAAATAAGCAAGGGGACAATATACAGTCTTGACGTACTCCTTTCCCAGTTTTGAACGAGTTTGTTGTTCAATGACTATTTCTAACTGTTGCTTCTTGACTGGCATACAGGTTTCTCAAGAGGCAGGTAAGGTGGTTTGGTATTCCCATCTCTTGAAGAATTTTTCAGTTGTGATCCACACAATCAAAGGCTTTCATAATACTAAAAGCAAATATAAAAATATGTTAAAGGTGAGAAGAAAATTTAAAAAAAGTGAGAAGAAGAAGGTGGATTAGATAGGGACCTTGGAATTTGAGGGATAACATGGGAGTGAGTTTCTTGCCTTTCTTTTTGCTCTCTAAATATCCCAAAGTGGATACTGGAGAAACCCATATCATGGAAATGACAACAGGTACAGATAGAAAAAAGGTCCTAAGAAGGTCCTACTCTCTATAAGAAAAAACCAGGAATAGGGCAGCCTAATAAAAGTATTTTTGACAATACCTATTCTCTTTTAGCCAAAGACCATGGAAATCTCTCCACCTCCCTTTGTGCCAGTGGAAGTTAAATGTAAAATTTGGATTTCCAGCTCCAGTTTGTGTAGTAGAGGAAAGCTATACTCTTGCCTCCACCAGAGTGGTGTCGACAGAATCTGAGTGGGGAGCCTGAACTCACTCCCCTTCTGGTGTCAGTACATGGTGTGAGGCAGTGCTCTCCTATCTCAGCCAACGTGGTGTAGAGCAAAGAGCTTGAATTTCTACATTCTGCCCAGTGAAAGAAGACTATTCTCTTCTCCCACTACTGTGGTACCAGCAGAGTCCATGTGTGGAGCCTGATTTTCACCCCTCACAGGGGTGTAGCAGTCTGCTTTTTTCTGTTGGGATGGTGTCAGCAGAGGCCAAGATGGGAACCTGAATGTCTGTTCCCTGCTGGCAGCATCAAGGTAGTTTTCCACTTGCTTTAGCTGCAGCGATGCCAGAGGGTGTGGTCAATGGAGAGTCTATACTTCTAACCTCCATCTGGAGGGAACAAGGCAGTGTAAATCAGCATTCTGCTTTCCACTCTAGGGTGGTGTTAATGGGGATAAATGAGGAACCTGAACTTCTACCCCTAGTTCAGCAGTGATAAGGCAGTGCTTTAGTTACCCCACCAGGGTGATGTCAGTAGAGGCCAAGGAAGGACTTCCACTCCCAATATTGAGTGTGCGTCTGGGACAAATGATGTTTTTGCTTCTCCTTACTAGAGAGGGGTAGTAGGATTTTGGAAGGAAGGAAAATGGAGAAAGGAATTTTGCAAATGAAGTTCTAGGAATGCTCCTTAGTGATCCACAATAGAAACAGACCAGACATAACAGCAGATTTAAGAATGGAAATACACTGTGGAATACTGCCCAGGATTTTAGATTAGCTCTGGGGGGCACACAGAGGAAGGAGACCAGAATAACACTGCAAATTCTCTGAAAACTAAATTGTCTTGGGTTCACAACCTCACAAGAAGACAAGAACCAAGATATTAAACTTGAACAGTGTGACTGCCTACTGAAAAGGAAGATTCAGTAGAATTCAGAATCTTATAACATAATACTCAAAATGCCCAGGTTACCTCAATTGTATCTCATGATACCAAGAACCAGGAAAATAAAACTTGACTTAGGAAAGACAGTTAACTGATGCCAACAGTGATATGACCCGTAAGTTGGTATTATAAGAATTTTAAGGCAGTTATCATAAAAATGCTTCAAGCAATTATGTATACTCTTGAAACAAATGATAACCTCAGCAAAGAAATAGAAGATATAAAGAACAGAATGGCATTTTAGAACTGAAAAATGCAAGTGAAAGTTAGGAAAAAAAATCACTGCCTAGGCTTAATAGTAAAATAGAGATGAGAGAGAAAAGAATCAGTGAATTTAAAGGCAGATAAAAGTTAATCTAAATAACAGAAAATAGATGAAAAAAATAAATAGTGACTTAAGGACCTGTAGGACTGACTGACTGTAACAGAAAACCCAAGGTTTGTGTAACAGAGTCTCAGAAGGAGAGGAGAAATAATATGGGTCTGAGAAAATAGTCAAAGAAATAGAGATGGAAAACTCTCCCAATTGGTGAAAGTTATAAACCTATAGGTTCATGAAGCTGAGTGAATTCTAAATAGGACACATTCAAAGAAATCAACACCATTATGCATCACAGTCAACCTGAAAACTGAAGACAGAAAAACAATTTGAAAGCAGCAAGGTAGAAACGACATACTAGCAATAGGCAATAATGTTTGAATGGTAACATCTTTTTCATCTGAGATCACAGAGGTCAAAAATATGTGACACATTTTTCAATGGTGAAAAAGCAAACTGTTCACTCAGAATTCTATAGCCAGTGAAAATACCCTTCAGGAGTGGAAAGGAGGAAATCACGACACTCTAACACAGAAGAAAGTTAAAACAATTTATTACCAGCACACCTGCCTAAAGGAATGACTAAAGGATATTTTTTCAAATAGAAAGGAAATAATAACAGAAGGAAACATGGACCATTGGGAAGAAAGAGCTGTGAAGTGCATAAAAGTAGAGGAAAATATAACAGACTACCCTTTTCTCAAATTTTAAAAATTATGTTTGATAGTTGCAGCAAAAATTATGACATCATCTGTAATTCCATGTATGTTTAATATATAGTTCAACTGCCAAAGTTACCACTTTTTTTTTCTTTGCTGTGCTTTCAACTTTGTTGTCAGTTCTACCTTTTCATTAACCATTTTTATGAAATGTTTCATGGTTTTATCCTGAGGAAACTATACTGCCACACACTTGACATCTGTATATGAATTGAATAATGGGTGCACAGTGGCCATTCACTGACAAATTTTGAAGTAAATAATGTGATCAGCAACTGTTCATGATTGGCATTTATATAATTTACATAATATTTATGAACTGAAGAGCTAGCAGCAAATTTGGTACTTAATGCAGTTAAATATATGATGGCAACTGAAATTTGAGTCATGTTGGGAGACTGCTACTGCTACTGCTAAGTCACTTCAGTCGTGTCCGACTCTGTGCAACCCCATCCCTGGGATTCTCCAGGCAAGAACACTGGAGTGGGTTGCCATTTCCTTCTCCAATGCATGAAAGTGAAAAGTGAAAGTGAAGTCGCTCAGTCATGTCCGACTCTTCGCAACCCCATGAACTGCAGTCTACCAGGCTCCTCTGTCTATGGGATTTTCCAGGCAAGAGTACTGGAGTGGGATGCCATTGCCTTCTCCAGTTGGGAGACTAGTATTATGTAAACTGTGGTATTTGAAAGTGGTGCATATGAGATCTGTACAAAGCAAGGACTGTCTGGTAAAAGACTTGCATCTATCTAGAACATGTAAAGAACACTCAAGACTCAACAGTAAAAACCAACAACCAGTTTGAAAATGGGAAGAGGACCTGAACAAACATTTCACAAAGAGAATATGTGGATAGCAAATAATCACATGAAAAAAGTCTAATGTCATCAGCTGTTATAGATATGCAAATTAAATCCACCACAGGGTATCACTGTACATCTATTAGAATGCCTAAAATAAAAATGATAATACTAAATACTATTGAAGATGTGGAGAAACTGGGTCTTTCATTGGTGGGAATAAAAAATGGTGCAACTACTCTGGAAAATACCCAGTAGTTACTCTCTTGGGCATTTATCCCAGAGAAATAAGAACTTAGATTTATTTTTAAGAAAATCTTTATACAAATGTTCATGCAGTTTTACTTATAATACTCCAAACCTGGAAATAGACATTCTTCAACAGGTAAATGGTTAAACTGTACATCCGTACAATGGAATACTACTCAACATTAAAAAGAAATAAACCATTGATATTTACAGTAAATTGGATAATGAGTTAATGCATCTCAAGTGAATTAAGTTCAGTAAAAAGGCAGTCTCAAAAAGTTACAGACTTTATTTGTAACAGTCTCCAAATGCTAGAATTATAGAGATAGAGAACAAATTAGTGTTGCCCAGGCACAGGGATAGGAGAGAAGGGATGAGAGGATAAAGTGCAGATATAGAGGAGCACTGTAGAGTCATTTGGTGGTGATAGAACAGTTCTGTAAGTTGATTGTTCTGGTGGTTACATGAATCTTTTTATCAGATAACACTGTCTAGAATGACACACACATGTGCATGCTAATGTGTACATGTAAAAGCTGGTAGAATCAGAATAAGACTTGTGGTCTAGTTAATAGTATTGCACCTATGTCACTTTCTTGGTTTTGACATTGTATTGTTATATAAGATGTTACCATTGGAGGAAGCTGAGTGAAGGGCATAGAGTACTCTCTACTGTTTTTGTAATTTCCTTTGAGTTTATAATAATTGCAAAATTAAAAATTTTGTTAAAGGCCTTTCTGGGAGCCAGGCATGAGGCAAAGATAACTAATTTCTTATCCTGCTCACTTGTCTGTCAACCCTCAGCTTTCCTTGACCTCTTTACATGGTCTTTGGTGGCCACCAGAGTCTTCTAGCACGGTGGAAGGAGAGCATTTCACTGTTTTAGCCTAAAGGAGAAGAATATACCATTCCATAGATGTGATTGCTCTGCTAGGAATGGTCTTTTTTAAGAGAGACTGATTCATTTCTTTGGTTGGTGTTCCTATGGAGTGCTTATAACTGGGGAGAAAACCCATAGGTAATAGATGAGCAATTTGGAGCTGACAGCTGCTCATCATCCTGCTTTTTATAAATATTCGTGCCTTTTAATTATTCTTGGAAGATGGAGACATAAGCCACTGTGACCTTTCAGACTCTTTTTATAAGTGCTATCCTCTGAAATTGCGAAGAAAACAGAAAGTGTCACATGTATAAAATATCTAATTAAAGTCTTTTATTCACCTCCAACATAACTTCATTTTAAAAATCTTTATATGTGTGTGGGGTGGAGAGGGACTGAGCAAAAATTGTTTGAGGCTTGAGTATAGTACATACAGTAATTTAGCCACTTCAAACAGTTGAACAAATTGTACACCTGTAGTTAGATTGACAGTAATGACAGAGATTTAATTTTCATCAGCAAATTGCTCCCACTCTGACAGCTCTTTACCGACAGTTTCCTGTATCTGGGTTCCCTAAAATGTTGCTGGATGGGCAGGGTAAAGCAAAGATATTCTTTAATCGTAGAAGAAGGAGAACCGAGGTATGGATTATTTCACCTTAGACCTTGGCTTTTCTATGTGAGATTAGGGGTTGAAGGTGAGCTGAAATTATATACCCTGACCTCAGTGATTACAAGGAGACTTTTCATTCTTCTTGAGCATTGGAAGGCAGGCTGAGATAAGTGGACCTTGGAAAAAATCTTGAGTGTGTTCTTATGGCAGAGGGCTATATGTGTAGATTCTGAGGGCTCTCTCTCCGGGCATCCTGGAAAGTACAGATTTTGATAGTACAGATTAAAGAAGGTTGTGCCCTGGAGCAGCAGTTCTTTGAGATTGGGCATCCATGGCAGACCACAGGCTGACTGGGGAGATGTCTACAGTTGATGATTAATCATCTTTTTGCTACTCTTCTTAGGAAAGGCAGGCCAAAGTTAAGCGGCTCTTCCGTCCCATTGAGGAGCTGAAGAAGGACTTTGAGGAGCTGAATGTTGTCATTGAGACAGACATGCAGATCATGGTACGATTGATCAACAAGTTCAATAGTTCCAGCTCCAGCCTGGAAGAGAAGATTGCTGCACTGTTTGATCTCGAATATTATGTCCATCAGGTATTGTATTTCTTGTCTATTGGTCTGACTTTTAACTAACAGCTCCAAAAATTAGCCCCTCTGCCCAAGGCCCTAAGAAAATATTGTCATCATCTTTACTTCTCTCTCAAGGCATAGAAGGTTTTTAATCTAGGCCATTATCTGTTGTATAAGATACTTTCTTAGAGACCAGAGCCAAGATCTATTTCATCCGGAGTGTTACTTCTTTTAATTTTTCAACACTGAGGACACAGCAGAGGTAAAATAGATGTGATACTTGTTCCATGTAGCTTATAGTCTGGAAGAGGGCACAATTAAATAGTGAACAATTGAATAATGAACCAATTAACAGTTTAATAATGAGATAATTTAAGATTGTGATAAGGATGAGTATATAATGGGGGAACTTAGTCTAGTCAGGGATACTGGGGAAGGCTTCTCTGAGATTGTGACACTTAGCATTAAATGATGATTAGGGGTTGAGTAGACAAAGAGGGGAGATTAGAGCTTGGGGTGGCAAACTGTGGCCCACTTTTGTGAACAAAGTTTTATTGGCACACAGTCACATCTCTTTGTTTATGTATTGTTTTATGTCTTGACTATTTTAATAGTACAGTGGCAGAGTCAAGTGGTTGTGATATGAACCATTACGGCTCATGAAGCCAAAAATACTTAATATCAGGCTTTTTAGGAAAAGTTTGCCCCATTGTATTGGAGCGTTTCAGGCAGAGGAAACAGCATGTGCAAAAATCTGAGTCAGAGAAGAGTGTGGTGAGATCAAGGACCTGGTAAAGACTGGAGTGACTGGAGCACAGAGACCAGTCGGTGAGTGGCATAGATAAAGTGGAAAGGTTAGGGGATCAGACAGGTGGGCTTGAGAAAATCATGCTTTTCATAATTTTATCTTTGATCCTAAGAACCATTGGAGAGTTTGGAGCAGGAAAATGACTGATCTGACTTGTGCCATAATTATAATAGTTAATGTTTATTGAGCATTATCATGTACTCGGCATGTAGTCAAGTGCCTTGTACACATTAATTCATTCACTTCCATACCTGCCTTTGGAGTAGGCACTGCTGTTAATCTCATTTTGTAACTGAGGTAAATAAAGCACAGGCCACGTTTGTGATTGCCCAAAGTCACCCAGTTAGTGTAGAGCTGGGATTTGCAACAAGGTCTGTATGACCCTAAACTCTGTGCTCTTAGTATTTTGGATATTCTCCCTCTCATGGGATACTGGTACTACCTGAATGAAGCCTAAGAGAGAATAGATGGATCTAAGCAGAAGGAGCCAAGAGAAGTCATTCTCTTATTGAATGAATTAATTTATTGCATGCCTGTTAAGTTCCAGGCACTGTTCCAGGCACTTAAAATACATTTGTGGATGGGATTGGAGCTTACCTTCTAGAAGAGGTGGAATATGTTTGAAGGAGATAGATACTACTGAAAAATAAAAAGATAGAGCAGGATGAGGATTGGCAGTGTTGGGAAGGAAGGTCTTAGTTACGAGTAACAGCAGGTCACAGCCCTAAGGTGGGAGCATGTCTAGTATGTTTGGGGAACACCTATGTGGCAGGAGCTGAGAGAAGTAGATGAAGTGCAGAGAGATAATGGAAGGGAGATCATGGAGCACTTTGTGGGCCATAGAGAAGAATGGAATTGGGCAGTGTTGGGAGAATGTTACAGAAGTATATGATCTAACTTTCTTTTAAAGAAAGTCTGGCTACTGTGTTGAGAGTTAGACTGTAGGCCTAGGGCATGAGTAGAGGCAGAAAAACTAGATAGGAGGCTGTTGCAGTAATCCAGACTAGGGGCGATGGTGACCTGGGAGGGCTGTGTAATCATCATCAAAGGCTTGCTTGAGATCTTCATCAAGATACAGATCTTCAGCGACCTCCCACACATGACAGCGTCCTTGTTCTCTATAAACTAAGCTAAAAGACATTCTTTAGGATTTTGCCAGCCTTTGTGTTGAGAGAGGATGAGTGTGTACTGTATCTGCAGGAATTATGGGATGGCCTCTTCATCTCTCTTTGCTCATAATTCTTTCTCAGGCCTCAAATAGCAGGTCTATGATCCTTTTAGAGAAGAAAATGGACCTGGGTTCTCGTTCCTTTTTCTAGTCTTTCTCTCCAGGGTAGAAAAAAAACAAAAAGTCCAACAGCTTTTCTGTTACAGATATTTAAAGGAATAAGGATCCTAGGGGTTATTGGCCAACTCAGTCCTGCTCTGATGTTGACAGCTTTTATTTTTTCTCATCTTAACATACTTCGATGGGTCTTTAGGTGTCAGGTTTCTGTAGGCTCTTCTTTTAGCTGCAGCATAAAAGGCCAAAATGATCTTTTATGAGAGCTTATCTTACCCAGAGGAGATTGAGTACAGAGGAGGGTAGCAGGGCCCTAATAAATTTTATTTCCCTTGCAGGTTCTTTGGTCATCCTGCAGTGTCATCACTAGGTTGACATCCCATCGTGCTTTCATGGGTCACTGAGAGGGATTAACAATTTCTTGGACATCACCAAACTTATCCTGTTTTATCAATCCAGGAACTAGTCCCCTGATGAAGACCAAACTTGATCTGTTGGCAGAAGACTCTTAAGTGTTCTAGATCATTGGTCTTTCAAGTGGAAATACAGATAAGGTGGTAGGCTGGTATGTCGGGCTTCCATGCAGTAGTGTTAAGTTGTTATTTCACACGGGTATTGAAGAAGACATAGCTTGGCCTCAAGTTCCAGTTGTGGTGAGCAGGTAGGGTGATGTAGTGTTAGATTTGAGGAAGATAAGACTCTTCTTGCAAGAAACTTACTTAGTCCACTTTTATTCTAGACTGCTGATTGGATGTTTTGAGGAGTCATGGGCTTCAAGGACCCAAACTGGCTCTGCCCAAGGATTTCCTCACAGCCATGTTTGAATTATTAAACAAGATTTGTGAAAAGCAAAATCGTGTGTGTGGAAGCAGCATGTGAATTATTTAAGGAGCAGCCACTGTCTGCCCCATCTACGCTGTGGCAGTGTATTTGCCTTCCCTCATGTGACTCCTCAATTATTTACCATCATTTCTCCCTTTCTTTATTTTCTGTGTTCTCTCATTGTCTTGTCAGTTTTCCGTTTCTCTTTTCCTCCTGAGTGTTGGCACAGTTCCCTACTGCCTCCTTCATTATGCACTCCCTCCTTCTACCTTGAATTCCTTTCTTTCTGTCCCACCCAGTCCTGAGAGCAGCCTGGGAAAAGTTCTGGCCCCAGACCCTGGCCCTGGTCATACCTTCTGCTGTGTGATAATGGGCAGGGCCCAGATTTTGGAGCTTGTGTGTACAGTAGGCAGAGTGACTCTTTCCTACTTCATCTCCCATAAAATAACAAATGAGAAAACAGCTTGAAAAGGCTGAAGAGCTTATGTAAATGTCAGCCTTAATAATACCCTGGATTATCTTTATAGTAGTGAAGATAAGCTGAATCTATAAGAGAACCTCTGTGACTCTGGACTGCATTGGTTTGCTCTGCTAGGAACTCATACCAACCTTGATAAGTAGTCATCTCAGGCATGGGATTACAGGACTCTCTGAGCCAGGGTTTTGTATTTGGAAAACCTGGAGGAAGGAAGACCAAAGGAGAAGGTAGTGAATTCTTAGATTTTAAAATCAGAGTATGTAAGGAAGGAAAACTCAGCAAGTATTTATTTGTGCTTATGTCACAAAGCACCCCGCTCTGAGTCTCCCTAGTTCGCTAGGCTATGGTCCAGTAATCATTCCCCTTCACAAGGACAGTTTAGGGCAGACAAATGCCAACCCGGGCCTGGGGCCCTTATGACAGAGCAGATTCCATGCTTACTTCATGGCCCTGGATTGGCCATCTTTTTAGGTCTGTGGTACAAGCAACCCATTCATTTTATTGGCACAGTTAGCCCAGACTGCCTTTTTTTACTCACAGTGGAGTTTATTTCAGTGACCTTTTTTTTTCTGATCAAGTTTATTCATTGTTTTAATGACTGTGTATTGAACACTTAGCTATATGCTTAGACTATTGTTAATCCTTGAACATATACCAGTGGTCAGAAAGACAAAAAAACCCCTGCTCTTGTGTTTGAGAAGAATGATCTTCTAAGTGGTAAAAACAGGCTAGGCCTACCCCAAAACATAGGCATAGTCAAATACAGCCCTTCAAACTGGATTTCTCTGCTAGGGCCATCTTCTAGTTTGAAAGAATAGAGTCAGGTAAGAAAGGGCTTAGTAGTATATGGAGGAGAAAGGTGGGTAGTAGTCACATTGCTATTAGGCTTCCTGCCTCTTCCTGATGATTTGTAGAGTGGGATGAGCATGTAGACAAGAGGCAGCTTTTGTAGCAACAAAGATATTTCCAAGGGAGACTGTAGCTGCTGCATGGGGAAAAAAGGACCCAGTGACCTTTCTGAAGAACTTGAGTCTTCTTGTTCCAGGGTGCAAGTGAAGCTTGGGAAATGAGATCCCCTATAGAATAAAAGAGACAGAGTCTGAATTTTGGGACTTTGGACCTTAAGTATAGCCTAGACCAGTGTGGCCCAATAGAACTTTATGGGATGATGGAAATGCTCTACATTGTCCAGTAATAGCCACTAGTGAGTTAGCACAGGCCTAAGCTAAAGCTTTTGAGAGAGGCTTTTATGCAGATTTATCACAAAGTGTCCTCAGATTCATTCAACCTTAGACTATAAAGTGAGGAAGTGGGAAGAGAAGCATGCTAATGTTATTCTTCTAGCATTTTTCCAGCCCTCCACCTGGAACAGAGTTCCTTTTATAGTTCCTGATTTCTAATTAAAAAGCAGCATTTTAAAGTGTCTGCTGCCTCCACTGCCCCCACTGAGGCTGGACATCACCAGGAGCATAGTGTCATTTACTAGTGCCAGTGACACCAGATCTTGGTGTTAACGGCTTGTACATTAAGAGTAAGCTTGTGACTCATTCAGTTCAGTTCAGTCGCTCAGTTGTGTCCGACTTTTTGCAAATTGTTTTAAAATTTAGTTGGTTCTTACAGACCCTTTCCTAATTAGTCAGAAAGACCACCAATACATTTTACCTAATTTTTTTAGTTTGTTCTTGAATAGTTACCAAAGGAAATTCTTACCTTGATGTCTGTACTATACTAAGCAGTGCCTCTGTTCCAGATGGATAATGCACAGGACCTGCTTTCCTTTGGTGGCCTTCAGGTGGTGATCAACGGGCTCAACAGTACAGAACCCCTGGTGAAGGAATATGCAGCATTTGTGCTGGGGGCTGCCTTTTCCAGGTGAGCAGCATGGATGGTCATCACATTGGCCAGGATCCTTTGGACCCTTCAAGTGAAGTCTAGCTTTACTCTTGGCCGGATGGGCCTGGAGGAAGGATACGTTTGAACTCATGCACATCTCTATCCGCAACTTGGTGTAATCTCATTGAAACTAGAGTAAGAATTTGATTCTGCCTTTATTCTAACTAGATAAGAATTTTCACTGTTGTCACCATCTGTGACTCTCTCTTCCCCCTCATATTATATGTATGGACATTTCATAACATATTTTAGGTCACATTCTCTGTTTTAGTCAAAGCTGATTAGAAGTTACACCAACCATAAGTAGTTGAGAGGGAGGGGAGTGAACTCCAAGAGATGAAGCTTCATCTGGTGATGAATAAGGGATGAACCTGACCAAGGAGGACCTTTTGGGGGGAGATTTGCCTACCTCTAGTTGCCTGAAACCAATCAACATGCCATCAGGTTATCATACTCTCTGGGTTGAGAGTTGTTTAAATTTGAGTTAGTCTGGCTTATGCTCGAAGACTGACCAGGTGAGAGGAATGAGCATCTCCAAAGGGTAGATGCAGAAAGAGATAGGAGCACCGTATCATTATACTTGCCCTAAAAAGGTCAAAATGTCTTCAAGCTGCAGTTGGTCCATTGGAGCTACAGTTTGTTCCATTTCTGAAAGTCTGTTCCTAGGACCATTTGTTCTTCTACAATAGGAACCATTATTTGAATTCTTGCTGTCAGGGTATGTGTGGTGCCTATTAAGGGTTACCTTGCTTGCTTGCCAGGATTGTGATAATGTAGAAGGGCTATTTTGAACATTACCATTGGACTCTGTTTTGAAAAGATTTCCTTTGCCTTTCATCTATGATTATCTTTATTTAATCAGAATCTGAGTCTGATACTCTCTAATTCTAAAAGACTTAGCTATCTTTTCTTAGTAAATTGAGAGGCAAAATTAGGAAAGCCAGAAGAATTGTTGCAGGTGAGATGCCGTGAGTACTGCAGGCTTTTGTTTCCCTTCTTGCTTACCTGCCCCATCTTTAAGCCCTGCTTGTCTGTGGACTCCAGAGCATACCTCTCTTGCTGTCATCGACCAGAGACACGCAGGAAAATCACTGCCTGTGCATCTACTGGAAAGGTGAAGAATCTATAAATTTGCCATTTGTAGGTGTGATTTCAGCCCTGCACAAGTTAAGATCTTTATCCTCATTAGACTTTAGAGGCTTGAGAACTTACTGAAGTTCACTTTTTGTTTCTCAAGCTATGAAATAATTGATTCACACATTATTAACCTCTTTTCCCAGACCCTTTTTGGAAATCTCTGTAATTGCCAGTACTTTCTTTGTACTTTGAATGTGAACTGATGATTCTGTGTGTACTTTGCCATTGCTTCTGGAAACACATTTCATGGGGGAAAAGAAACGTCTTGATGTCACACCTTGGTTTAGGGGAGCTAAGTGACTTGAGAAGCTTGCTTTGGGCCTGCTTAGCAGGCCATAACTCATCTGGAGGCTGTGCCAATGTGTGGTGTTATTAAGACTTTTCCATGATTGTATTAGTGTAAGACTGTGTTAACATTTATGCGGCATCACTAAAATTTAAATAGAGATAAATATAAAATATTGCAATTTAGTGTTTTGGTGGCAAGAAAACTGCCGTATTCAAAATGTTCTAGCTGGGATTTTGATGGCTCACTGGAGGGCAGTTACAGTGACAGCATGGTATGGTGCCAGAACATTTGGAAGCCAACAGCAGGCTCCTGAACACCATGAAAATGTAAGTGTTTTATGCAAAGAGGAACTTGATGCAAGGTAAGAATGTTTCCATGCAGAGGCAGGTTTCAGTGGTCTAGTCTGATATTCATTATTTATTCCTGGTGTCCTAAGTATTGCTTCTGCAGCTTCCTACCTGCCCTCAGCCTGCAGGTGAGCACTCACATAACACATATGTATGCATACATGCACACACAAAGTGATTAGATCAGCTCTTCCTTTGTCAAGAGGGCTTTCAAGGGGTCGTGAGCATGTTGGAATCATGGAGTTTCATGGTTTGGGAATCTTATTTAGAGATCATTCCTTCCAGTTTTCTGCTGATGAACAAAAACATTGCTCATTCAGTCCAGATGTTTGACTATTTGGTAGACCACTGGTACCTACAGTCAGAAAATCTAGGTTCAAGTCCAGTTTCTATCATTTCCTGGCTATTTACCTATAGGCAAGTGATTTCACTTTTCTAAGCCTCACCTTTTTCATTTGTTATCTAGAAACAATAATAGGTTTCCTTTGCATTTCATAAGATTGAATGAATATGGAAGAACATAATATACAATAAGTATATACATAATATACAATACAATATACAATACAATGCTTATAGCGCACCTGTCAGTGACATGGGGTATAACATCATGGTGTTCATAGTGTGTCCTTTTTACTTTGAGTTATCACTGTAACTCGGAGTTAAAGTGTTTCTTTTGTTTTTACATTGCAAACCTTTTTCTTCCTCATTTTCTCTTCTATTAAGTGCCTACCTTCTACCACATATATCTGTTGGTGTCAGTCTTGCTGCTTCATGAGGGTATTTGTTTGCCTGCCTGGGTTAATTACTTCATAAGACCTCCACAGACATTTCTGTAGATGAAGAGATCTCTTCTGTGGTGTTAAATGGGAAGCAGTTATTCCAAGATCAAGAAGAAAGAGTTGACATAAACATAATTGATGTGGCCACTCAGTGTTACATGGCCACTGAAACAGTTTGTTCCCTTATTTAAATATTATTCACACTTATTATGGGTCATGCACATTCATTTTCAGCTGTCAGTGTTTTTGTTGGCCCATATGCAAGGCAGGTCAGGCTCTTGCATAAAAAGATATGTAGAAATAGGGTGGTAGGAGTCTGATGCCTTTGGCATCTTTATTTTTCCTTCCCTCCCTTTCCTTCCTCCTTCCCTTCCTCCTTTCTTCAAGTCACATATTTTCAGTGGTCTTTCTATGACCTGCTTTCGTCTTATGATGGCACCTCTCTCAGTCACTTTTGGTGTCCACTGTCCATGAGTTCTTTTATGCATGTTTGAATTATTCAATTACATTGGCTTGTAAATGCTCACTATATGCAATCCTTTTTTCATGAACTTATGCATAGTGTAAAAAGGGAGGTATGTGTGCTATCAGTCATAGTGCAATTATGTTCTCTTATGATGGATCCCTGGAATAGGATTACACTCTACCCTGTCTTTGATGTCTTCATTGGACCCTCCTTAGGAAATACTGGGTTACATACATCTCTTTGTAAAATGAATGTTCACCCCACTGCTGACCTTCACCCTCTCATCCTCTGCTTTGTTGGTTTTCTAATTTTCCTATAGTTGTACTCCTCCCACGGATATTTTACTAATTAATTTTAACCATTTGGCCAGTATCAAATCATTGTGTCCCATTTCCATTTGTTGGCCTCCAATTTCCAGATTTCTTTCCTGCTATCCTTCATGAATTTCAGTGCTTATCTGTATTATCTCTGTCTTTCCTGACTTCTGTGAAATTTTGGGGGATCATTTTCATTGACCTTTACCTTTACTGCTGTCATCCACTAGAT
Organism: Muntiacus reevesi; assembly: GCF_963930625.1. Lineage (NCBI taxonomy): Eukaryota > Metazoa > Chordata > Mammalia > Artiodactyla > Cervidae > Muntiacus > Muntiacus reevesi. The sequence continues at coordinate 228,256,643 of NC_089249.1, read as the reverse complement.
ATCTTGAAATTTGTTTCCATTCCCCCCCACCATTTCATGTTCTCTGCCCACTTCCATCATCTCTTCACATTTTCATCTCTCCTCTTAAATACAGTTCTTAGCCTTGTCATGATCTCCATCCTCTGCACATCCTCCTTTTCTCCCCTTCACTGTCAGTGTTCTTCACTGTCTTGCTACTCTCTAGACTCCCTCCTTTTAGCCCACAAATGTTCGATTACTTAGCCACTGACCCCTGCCAGCCTTCCCTTCCAAACTTCTTGAAAGATTAGACAGTTAGGGATCCAATAAGTGCACATGAGATACAATCCCTGAAATGGTTCAAGAGTATTTTGTCTTTATTGACATCTCCGTTAACATCAACAATGTCAACCACTACTTTCCTTTGGAAACTTTACTTCTCAGCTGCCATGTGATTGTGGTCCCTGAGTTCTTGAATGTCTGTAATTAGTTACTCCATCTTCTTTTCTTTTTATGGCAACATTATCTTCTCAGTATCTCCTGACTACAGCCATTTACCAAAATTTTTATGACCTTGTCACTATTGTCTCTTCATTTTCTCTACCAGTGGTCCTACCTTTTCCTGTGGTTTCAAATTCTACCTCATTGTGAATAACTCCAATGTCTAAGCCAGCCTTTTTTCTCAGGTTCTTTCCTCCATTTCTATCAGACTGTGTCATTGCACATCAAACTGAAAGAGAAGAAAAGGAATTCATTTTTGTCTATCTCACAAGCTAGGTTTTTCTTCCCATTTCTCTCTATCTGTTCTTGGCCTTATGATTGTCTTTGTTACCAAAGCTTGAAACTTTGGAGTGATATTTGAGTCTTGTTTCTCTCTAGTTATTTACCTGGTCACTGAGTCCTGTGGATTTTTTTTTTTCACAATTATTGTCTTCTAAACAATTATTTCATTTTTATAAATCTATTTTAAGGAACCTTGATATTGTGAGGGCAGCAACATGTTTAGGGAGGGGACTCTCTCTCCCAGTGCTAGGAAATGATCCCTGAATAGTTTAAATCAAGCATGGCAATCCCATTTTCTGTGGATGTAGATTGATTTAGAGGTAAGCATTTGACCCAGTTCTGGACAATAAGACATAAATAGATGTTTGCTGGAAAAGCTTCTGGGAAGGATTTTGTTCTCTTGTAAAGCTGTCCAAGCTGGTTTTAGGAAAGGCAGAGGAACCAGAGATCAAATTGCCAACATCTGCTGGATTGTCGTAAAAGCAAGAGAGTTCCAGAAAAACATCTATTTCTGCTTTATTGATTATGCCAAAGCCTTTGACTATGGATCACAATAAACTGTGGAAAATTCTGAAAAAGATGGGAATACCAGACCATCTGACTTGCCTCTTGAGAAATCTGTATGCAGGTCAGGAAGCAACAGTTAGAACTAGATGTGGAACAACAGGCTGGTTCCAAATAGGAAAATGAGTACATCAAGGCTGTATATTGTCACCATGCTTGCTCAACTTATATGCAGAGTACACCATGAGAAACGCTGGGCTGGATGAAGCACAAGCTGGAAACAACATTGCAGGGAGAAATATCAATAACGTCAGATATGCAGATGACACCACCCTTATGGCAGAAAGTGAAGAAATACTAAAGAACCTCTTGATGAAAGTGAAAGAGGGAAAAAAAAAAAAAAAAAAAGAAAGTGAAAGAGGAGAGTGAAAAAGTTGGCTTAAAGCTCAGCATTCAAAAAACAAAGATCATGGCATCCGGTTCCATCACTTCGTGGCAAATAGATGTGGAAACAGTGGCTGACTTTATTTTCTTGGGCTCCAAAATTACTGCAGATGGCGACTGCAGCCATGAAATTAAAACACGCTTGCTCCTTGAAAGGAAAGTTATCACCAGCCTAGACAGCATATTAAAAAGCAGAGACATTACTTTGCCAACAAAGGTCCGTCTAGTCAAAGCTATAGGTTTTTCCAGTAGTCATGTATGGATGTGAGAGTTGGACTATAAAAAATGCTGAGCGCTGAAGAACTGATGCATTTGAACTGTGGTATTGGAGAAGACTCTTGAGAGTCCCTTGGACTGCAAGGAGATCCAGCCAGTCCATCCTAAAGGAGATCAGTCCTGGGTGTTCATTGGAAGGACTGATGTTGAAGCTGAAACTCCAATACTTTGGCCACCCAATGCGAAGAGCCGACTCATTTGAAAAGACCCTGATGCTGGGAAAGATTGAAGGCAGGAGGAGAAGGGGAAAACAGAGGATGAGATGGTTGGATGGCATCACTGACTTAATGGACATGAGTTTGGGTAAACTCTGGGAGTTGGTGATGGACAGGCAGGCCTGGTGTGCTGCAGTCCAGGCAAAGAGTCGGACACGACTGAGTGACTGAACTGAACTGAACTGAAAGATAAAGATAGTAAAGAGACCTTGTCTACTTCTTACTACCTTGATTACAGTTGTTGGAGTAACAGTTGTTGGAGCTACAGCTGTTGTTGGAGCTACAGCTGGCTTAGACCAATGAGAGGAGATACACAGGAACAAAAAGGCAACATGCTGAAGAGGATAAATGAGGGGAAAGAGAAGAATAGCTTCTTTATGATACAGTTTAGCTACTATACTGGTTTTAGAACCATCTATTTACATACTTTTGTCATGAGAGTTTTTTTTAAGAGATTGTTAGTCATTGTTCTGTTAATTGCGTCTAAACATATTTGAATTAATAAATTTTAAATATCTCTCTCAGATCTTTAAAATTCCTTGCTTCTTCGTAGCACTTATCTCAATTTGCAGTTAAATATTTGTTTGATTACCTGTTAAATGATGATAAACCCTGTTAGTCCAGGGGACGATAGAATTCACTTTCTATTTTAATCTTGCTGTTTCCCTAGTGTATAGCAGGACCTAGCATTGAGTGCTAGGAAGTAATAATGAAGAAACTAAAGAATAAAGTGACACCTAGGAAATGAAGTGTTTTTCAGATAGCGAATGAGGGCAGAGTAGAGAATGCTGTCTCTATTAGTGATGTAATAGTAGATGGTTCAGATTTCTCAGTTCAGTCACTCAGTCATGTCCAACTCCTTGCAACCCCATGGATTGCAGCACACCAGGCTTTCCTGTCCATCAGCAAGTCCCAGAGCTTGCTCAAACTCATGTCCATCAAGTCAGTGATGCCATCCAAGCATCTCGACCTCTGTCATCCCCTTCTCCTCCCGCCTTCAATCTTTTCCAGGATCAGGGTTTTTTCCAATGAATCAGTTCTTTGCATCAGGTGGCCAAAGTGATGGGGCTTCAGCTTCAGCATCAGTCCTTCCAGTGAGTATTCAGGACTCATTTCCATTAGAATTGAATGGTTTGATCTCCTTGCAGTCCAAGGGACTCTCAAGAGTCTTCTTCAACACCACAGTTCAAAAGCATCCGTTCTTTGGTGCTCAGCTTTCTTTATGGTCCAACTCTCACATCCATACATGACTACTGGAAAAACCATAGCTTTGAAAAACCAAACCTTTGTTGGCAAAGTAATGTTTCTACTTTTTAATATGCTGTCTAGATTGGTCATAACTTTCTTCCAAGGAGCATGTGTCTTTTAATTTCATAGCTGCAGTCACCATCTGCAGTGATTTTGGAGCCGAAGAAAATAAAGTCAACCATTGTTTCCACTGTTTTCCCATCTGTTTGCCATGAAGCAATGGGACCAGATAGCATGATCTTTGTTTTTTGAATGTTGAGTTTCAAGCCAGCTTTTTCACTCTCCTCTTTCATCACAAGGCTCTTCAGTTCCTCTTTGCTTTCTGCCATAAGGGTGGTGTCATCTGCATATCTGAGGTTATTGATATTTTTCCCAGCTATCTTGATTCCAGCTTGTGCTTCATCCAGCCTGACATTTTGCATGATGTTCTCTGTATATAAGTTAAATAAACAGGGTGACAGTATACAGCCTTGTCTAACTCAGTGAAATTGTGAGTCATGCCATGTAGGGCCACCCAAGATGGATGGATCATGATGGAGAGTTCTGCCAAAACGTGGTCCACTGGAGAAGGAAATGTCAAAGCATTTCAATGTTTTTGCCTTGAGAACCCCATGAACAGTATGAAAAGGCAAAAAAATATGACTCTGAAAAATGAACTCCCCAAGTTGGAAGATGCCCAATATGCTACTGGAGAAGAGTGGAGAAGTAACTCCAGAAAGAATGAAGAGATGGAGCCAAAGCAAAAACAATGTTCAGTTGTGGCTATGGCTGGTGATGGAAGTAAAATCCAGTGGTGTAAAGGACAATATTGAATAGGAACCTGGAGTGTTAGGTCCATGAATCAAGGTAAATTGGAAGTGCTCAAACAGGAGATGGCAAGAGTGAACATCAACATTTTAGGAATCAGTGAACTAAAATGGACTGGAGTGGATGAATTTAATTCAGTTGACCATTATATGTGCTAATGTGGGCAAGAATCCCTTAGAAGAAACACAACAAGAGTCTGAATGCAGTACTTGGGTGCAGTCTCAAAAATGACAGAATGATCTCTGTTTGTCTCTAAGGGCAAACCATTCAGTGTCACAGAAACCCAAACTATGCCCCAACCACAAATGCTGAAGAAGCTGAGGTTGAACGGTTCCATGAAGACCTACAAGACCTTCTAGAACTAACACCAATAAAAGATGTCCTTTTCATCATAGGGGACTGGAATGCAAAAGTAGAAAATCAAGAGATACCTGGAGTAACAGGCAGGTTTGGCCTTGGAGTACAAAATGAAGCAGGACAAAGGCTAATAGAGTTTTGCCAAGAGAATGCACTGGTCATAGCAAACACCCTCTTCCAACAACAGAAAAGATGACTCTACACATGGACGTCACCTTATGGTCAATACCAAAATCAGATTGATTATATTCTTTGTGCCAAAAATGGAGAAACTCTATACAGTGAGCAAAAACAAGACCAGGAGCTGACTGTGGCTCAGATCATGAACTCCTTATTGCAAAATTCAGACTTATATTGAAGAAAGTAGGGAAAACCACTAGACCATTCAGATATGACCTAAATCAAATCTCTTATGATTATACAGTAGAAGTGACAAATAGATTTAAGTGATTAGGTCTGATAGAGTGGTGAAGAACTATGGACAGAGCTTTGTGAGATTATACGAAGGCAGTAATCAAAACCATCCAAGGGAAACAAAGGCAAAATGGTTGTCTGAGGAGGCCTTACAAATAGCTGAGAAAAGAAGAAAAGTGAAAGGCAAAGGAGAAAAGGAAAGATATACCCATCTGAATGCAGAGTTCCAAAGAATAGCAAGGAGAGATAAGAAAGCCTTCCTCAGTGATCAATGCAAAGAAATAGAGGAAAACAATAGAATGGGAAAGACTAAAGATCTCTTCAAGAAAATTAGAGATACCAAGGAATATTTCTTGCAAAGATGGGTACAATAAAGGACAGAAACGGTATGGATCTAACAGAAGCAGAAGATATTAAGAAGAGGTGGCAAGAATACACAGAAGAACTATACAAAAAAGATCTTCATGACCCAGTTAACCATGATGGTGTGATTACTCACCTAGAGCTAGACATCCTGGAGTCTGAAGTCAAGTGGGCCTTAGGAAGCATCACTGCGAACAAAGCTAGTGGAGGTGATGGAATTCCATCTGAGCTATCTCAAGTCCTAAAAGATGGTGCTGTTAAAGTGCTGCAATGTCTACGGCCATACCACCCTGAACGCGCCCGATCTCGTCTAAAGTGCTGCAATCAGTATGCCATCAAATTTGGAAAACTCAGCAGTGGTAACAGTACTGGAAAAGGTCCGTGTTCATTCCAATCCCAAAGAAAAGCAATGTCAAAGAATGTTCAAACTATTGCACAATTGCACTCATCTCACACGCTAGCAAAGTAATGCTCAAAATTCTCCAAACGAGGCTTCAAAGTGAATCAGGAACTTCTAGATGTTCAAGCTGGATTTAGAAAAAGCAGAGGAACCAGAGATCAAATGGCCAACATCTGTTGCATCACAGAAAAAACAATAGAGTTTCAGAAGAAACGTCTACTTCTGCTTTATTGACTATACCAAAAGCCTTTGACTGTGTGGATCACAACAAACTGTGGAAAATTCTGAAAGAGATGGGAATACCAGACCACCTTACCTGCCTCCAGAGAAATCTATATGCTGGTCAAGAAGCAACAGTTAGAACGGGACATGGAACAACAGACTGGTTCCACATTGGGAAAGGAGTACAAGATTGTATATTATTGTCAGATATATCACCTTGACCCTTTAAAAATCTAGGGCTGTATAATATGTATGTAGCAATACTACCCACTCCCAACCCCCAACCTTTCCACACAGCTGAAGGCCCAGAAATAGAAGGTTAGAGGTGGGATGCAGTCACACATTGGAGATGCCAGAATTTGAATAAAAGTCCAAGTGCGATTCCTAGTACTAGTCCTGACCTCTTGACTCTATGACCTAATTTTTCACACTCCTCCAGATGCAGGGAGACGCTCAAACCATTTTGTATCTCAGAAATTAACCAACATATTAACCAGGTTGGCCCACGCAGTTCGATAGCTTTATAGCTTTTAAAGCTGCATTCGAAGTCATTTCTTTTTTTAAATGGCAATTAATGACAAATGGAAAATGAGAGCTGAGCCTGACCAGGGTACTGAAGAAACAAAGGGTTCATTGTGGGGAGGGAGGCACCACTTTGCTTAATGAACTTGTCCTTTCTGCATTTCTTTTGAATCTCTCTCTCTAATGTTCTCCTGCCTCCTCCAGATCCTCTATGGGGCTGCTTTCAGATTTTTTCATTATTGACTAACTTCTCCTTAATTTCTTCACTGCATAACTCCAGCCCACAAAGTTCTTTCCTTTCAACTTTATTAACATTTGTTGTCTGGACTCCTGAACAGTCTCATACAACTAATTATCTGCATTGGCCAATTCTTTCCTCTGTTTCTCCAATAAAACCGAGCTTCTTGAGAGTGAAACTGGTATCCAAGCCTGTGGTAACCACAGCACTTTGTAGAGGGTAAGTTTCATGTAGCTGCTTAGAGCATTTCATGGTACAAACTAAATGGTCCAACACAAAAGCTGAAATCACCAAAAATCAGTGGGAGTAATGAAGCCACAAGGAACAGAGAAGTTTTTTATTTTCTATTTTGTTTTATTTTCCTCCAGTGAGTGTGTATTACATTTGTATTTAAAATTTATACAATAAGTAGCAAAACAAAGTTGAAGACTTCTGTATCTAGCATATGGTGATTAACATTTCTCAAAAAGAATTCTTGGTTCAGAAAACCTGAAGATGCTGGATCTGTAATATATAAACATTTCCTTAAACATTGCTCAATTCAACTGTCAAAAACACTTTAGGGCTAATGCTTTGAATTCCTAAAGGGAAAATAACATATTCTTTATGTGGTAGTCCTGCAAGAAATTGAGAGAAGTTTCTTTTTTTTTCTTTTCTTTTTTTTTTTTTTTTTGAAAGAAGTTTCAGAGACACAAATTCTAAGAGATATGAAACACTGGAAGTTACATCTGTTATGAGAACACTTGTTTCCTAGTGGCCAAGATCACTTGGTTTCAACAAGTGTTAAGCTGGGAGACAGGAGATAAAAACTTGAGCCCTTGAAAAGGAGAATTAGAAAAATGAAAATCTTCTACTTAGAAAAGGCATTTTAGCTTTGAATGGAAGGTAGAAAAATTTCCAAAGAAATTCTTCACCCCTGAGTACTTTTGGGCTGGAAATCATGTTCTTTTTGTGCTCTAAAAATCTCTAAGCTGAGAATTTAGTCTAAAACAGTCTCAATAAATAATAAAGTGGAAAAAATGTTTGCAAATTAGAGATATAACATTAGTATTCCAATATATATAAAGAGTGCCTAAAATAGAGAGTAGGTACATTAATAACCCTATAGAAAAATGGGATAGACACACACTGTTTGCAGAATAAAAGAAGTGTAAGTGATTTAACCATAGGAAGAAATGCTCAGCCTCACTCATAAGAAGAGAAAGACCAATTAAAACTACACTGAGATACCGTTTTTCACCTATCAGGAAAGCAGAAGTCCAAAAAAGTAGATAGTATATTCTGTTTGTGAAGCTGTGGGGAAACAGGCTTTTATACATTGGTGGTAGAATTTAAAAATAGCACAACCCTTACAAAATGAAATTTGACAGTAGCCAACAAAATTGCACACATATATTTACCCTTTGAAATATTATTCCTACTTTTAGAATTCTGCCTCTAAAATAATACAGATAAAGATATGAAAAGACATATGTATGCGCAAGGTATTCACAGTAGCACTATTTGTAATGGCAAAAGAGGGGAATCAGTCCAAACGTCCATCAGCAGGGAATAGATGGAATAAATTATACTATACCATAAATTGTATCATTTATTCCATGGTGTGCTGCACAGTTGTAAGAAAAGATTTAGGAATGTTAATGAATAATACAGAATGTCTGTTGTGATATTTCCCAGGATATATTGTTAAATGAAAAAAGTAGAGAAAATTATGAATAACTGCTATTAAGGATGCATATGTACTTATGTTTTTAAAAAAGTGAAGGATAAATGGTTGATAGAGGGAGAAGGGACTGCAATCGTGCAGATATTTTATGTAATTTTAAAACTCAAAGTAATTACAAAAAATTATTTCTCATAAAAATTGAGAACAAAATGAAACAATTGAATCTAGTTGTCTATAGAATTGGTGGGATAATCACACAAGGAGGAACTATTTTATGTGATTTTACAATCCAGTAATTTAACTATACATCCCAATTTGGTTGCATTTTAAAGACAAAGGTATCTGTGAAACCTTTCAGAAATCTTATTGTTAATGGAAATGTTAGTGTTGTTTTTCTGAGACTGTTATGTGTGTTGTGGGATAAAGCAGATGAATATTTATGCTGGTTTTTCTGAGAGCTAGGATTTTCAGCATGACAGAGGGGAGATACTGATGTAAAATTGAATATTGAGTAAAAATCCCTCTTAGTCCTGATTTTGGATTGAAAGTATTAGCATGATTTCATGATGAATTTTTTTCTTAAAAAATGTATTTGTTAGCTCTGTCCACTGAAAGAATCTAGAAAAAAAGATAAAGCTAGTAGCAATGATCAACTAGGCCTCCTAGATCGTATTTTCTATTAATAAATAACATTTACCTCTAAAATAGCATTTTTCATTAAAGGGAACTCTGATTTCACATTGGCTCATTTCAAATCTGGAGTAAAACGTGTGCAAAATAATCTTGGATGTCTTGTCATAATCAGAAGCAAGAACATTCTCAAAGACTACTTGGGTCTTGTGTAAAGGACTCAGGATTCAACCTGAAAAGGTTCCCAGTGACCATAGATGGGACTCTAGGAATTTCAAGATGGATAATAACTGCAGTGAATTGAAGCAAATATGTTTAAATCCCCAAGTTCATCATGATACTTTCGAACAAATTTTAAACCTCTTTGGTCGTTTTTGGAGAGTGCTGGGTAGGGAACCAATTCATAATCGAAAGTAACAAATAAATAGAAGCAATAAAGCATTTTATGTTTATCTCTTCTTTCCAATATGAACTGAATCTCTGCATACTCAACTAGTTGAAGGGAAGTTTTTATTTTTATTGCTTTACAATGTTGTGTTGTTTTCTGCCATGCAACTGGAATCAGCCATAACTATGTATATACATCTGCTCCCTCTTGAGCCTCCCTCCCACCCCTCCCCCTTTAGGGGGGAGAAATCCGAGGAGAAAAGGAAAAGTGTTGCAGTTAGAATACTGCCATCCTGTAACCTTTAACAAACTGATGGATCTTGGTAATGACCATGAATGGCTGCAAAAGAAAGGCAATCAAACATTATCTGCCTTGTTATGGATGATGTGGTACATATCCAGTTATCCTTTTTTTTTTTTTTTTAATTTTATTTAGGCTTTGCTGGGTATTCTTTGCTGCTCAGGCTTTTCTCTAGTTATAGCGATGAGTGGGAGAGTTACTCTAGTTGCAGCGCTTGGACGTCTCATTGCGATGGCTTCTCTTGTTCTGGAACAATGATCGTGACCTTATAAACAGTATCACAAAACATATATGAAAAAAGGTATCATTAGTAAAGACAGCAGAAACAATCAGACCTGTAACTACAGAGAGTATAATTTCGAGAGTATAGTTTGTAAAGTAAGTCTTTTAATACATTTAAAGAAATAAAACATCTCATCAAAAGTATGAGAAAAGAATAACAGACTGTCAAAAATGACACCCAGAAAGATTTAAAAAAGAGCTAAATAGAACTTCTAGAAGTAAAAAATATGATAATTGCAGTTAGGAATTCAGTAGATAAGGCAAATAACTAGTCAAGACACAGCTAAAGAGTAATTAAGTGAGCTGGAATATAGACTTAAAGAAATTACCCAAAGTGTAGCATGAAGAGACAGACATGGAAAAGTTAAAAATGAAAAATTAGTAAAGAGACATGGGGAATAGAATGAAAAGGTCTGACGTGAATCCTAGGAGAAACAAAATGTGGGAGAAGCTATATCTTTTAAGAGGTTTGGCTGATACTTTTCCAGAATTGATGAAAGACAATTCATGTCTGATTCATTAATATCCTACTGCATCCCAAGCCGAGTGATTAAGAAAAATTGCATTTCTAACATCATAGCAAAACTATAGAAAGCTTGAGTTATAAAAACAGAGAAATAACACATGAGCTACAAAGTAGTAAGAGTGGTACTTGGAAAAAAGAGGAAAAACAGCTGTGCCGTGAGTACTGTTAGCCTAGTTGCTTGGCCTGAGAATGAGGCTCCAATGCCCCTTTCCTCAGTTCTAGACAGTAATGGCCATCACAATTCCATCATCTGTGATACTTCTTTCTTGGTCCTTTTAGACGGTCCAGATTCAAAGAAGAATCCACCATGCTCCCTAAAGTTGAAGGTATTTCAAGTCTGCCAAATTTCTTGTTAAGTGTCTGTTCTTGGACTGAGGTTACTGGAAAGAAAATAGTTTCTCTCTGAGGAAAGAGAAGGATGGAACTACAGAGTCTGATGAGGAGGCAGCCAGCACGAACTTCTCTAACCATCTCATTCCTACTTCTTAACTCCTACCAACCTCAGTTTCTTTCTGTTTTTATCTTTCTAAGTGTGATATACAGTTGAAGACCTTTTCATAATCCTTTTTATTTCCCTTACTTCTTCCCTGGGTAACCATTGTTCTCAATTTTGAGAATATATATCTGTTGTTTTTTTTTTTAGTTTATCATATATATGTGTTCATATCTGTGTGTATATATGTATGTTTATATTTAAACTTTTGCAAGTCTGTTGGCTGTGAAATGGTATCCTGTCCTTTTTATTTCACTCTTCCATGACATATATAAAGGTTGAATACATCCACCCCCCCAATAATTGGAGTCATACTGTTTATACAGTTCAAAAATTTCCTTTCTCCCCACTCTCCTTTTTTTGATGAGTGCATTTTTTGTTTTTGTGCCATCAGGGTTGCACTTTTTGGAATTGCTTCTTCATATCCTTTGTCTGGTTTTCCGTTGAGTCTTCTGTTTGTCGTTTAGTTTTCTTCCAAGGAGCATGTGTCTTTTAATTTCATGGCTGCAATCACCATCTGCAGTGATTTTGGAGCCCAAGAAAATAAAGTCTCTCACTGTTTCCACTGTTTCTGCAAGTATTTGTCATGAAGTGATGGGACCGGAGGCCATGATCTTCATTTTTTGAATGTTGAGTTTCAAGCCAGCTTTTTCGCTCTCCTCTTTCACTTTCTTTTTTTTTTTTTTCCTCTTTCACTTTCATCATGAGATTCTTCTGTTCCTCTTTGCTTTCTGCCATAAGGGTGGTGTCATCTACATACCTGAGGTTATTGATACTTCTCCCGGCAATCTTGATTCCAGCTTGTGCTTCAACCAGCCCAGCATTTCGCATGATGTACTCTGCATATAAGTTAAATAAGCAGGGTGACAATATACAGCCTTGACATACTCCTTTTCCTATTTGAAACCAGTCTGTTGTTCCACGTCCACTTCTAACTGCTGCTTCTTGACCTGCATACAGATTTCTCAGGAGGCAGGTAAGGTGGTCTGGTATTCCCATCTCTTTCAGAATTTTCCACAGTTTGTTGTGATCCACACAGTTAAAGGCTTTGGTATAGTCAATAAAGCAGAAGTAGATGTTTTTTCTGGAACTCTATTATAGTTTTTTCTGTGATGCAACAGATGTTGGCCATTTGATCTCTGGTTCCTCTGCCTTTTCTAAATCCAGCTTGAACATCTGGAAGTTCTCGGTTCGCATACTGTTGAAGCCTCACTTGGAGAATTTTGAGCATTACTTTTCTAGTGTGTGAGATGAGTGCAGTTGTGTGGTAGTTTGAACATTCTTTGGGATTGCCTTTCTTTGGGACTGGAATGAAAACTGACCTTTCCCATTTTCCAGTCCTGTGGCCACTGCTGAGTTTTCCAAATTTGCTGGCATATAGAGTGCAGCACTTTCACAGCATCATCTTTTAGGACTGAAATAGCTCAGCTGGAATCCCATCACCTCCACTAGCTTTGTTCACAGTGATGCTTCCTAAGGTCCACTTGACTCTGGATTCCAGGATATCTGGCTCTAGGTGAGTGATCACATAATTGTGGTTATCTGGGTCGTTAAGGTATGTTTTGGATAATTCTGCTATGTATTCTTGCCACCTCTTCTTAATATCTTCTGCTTCTGTTAGGTCCATACCTTTTCTGTCCTTTATTGTGCCGATCTTTGCATGAAATTATATCTATCCTTATACCAATCTCATATTATTTCCATTACTATAGTTTTATATGTTTGTTTCTCTATCAGATGAAACAAATCCTTTGTTCTTATTCTTTAAAATCACCTTGAATGTTTTTGGCCCTTTACTCTTCCATGTGGATTTTAGACACACTTTGTCAGGGTCAACAAAAACTATTTGTTTCCATTAAAGTAAATTTACAGATTAATCTGTGAGAATCAGCATAATTATAAAATTATGTTCCCATCTATGAACATGGCTTGTCTTTTCAGTTTAGTTCAGTCTAGTTGCTTTGTTGTGTCAGACTCTTTGCGACTGCATGGACTGCAGCACACCAGGCTTCCCTGTCCATCGCTATCTCCCCGAGCTTGCTCAAACTCATGTCCATTGAATCGGCGATGCCATCCAACCATCTCATTCTCTGTTGTCCCCTTCTCCTCCTGCCTTCAATCTTTCCCAGCATCAGGGTACTTTCCAATGAGTTAGTTCTTCACATCAGGTGGCCAAAGTATTGGAGCTTCAGCTTCAGCATCAGTCCTTCCAATGAATATTCAGGACTGATTTCCTTTAGGATGGACTGGTTGGATCTACTTGCAGTCCAAGGGACTCTCAAAAGTCTTCTCTAGCCCCACAGTTCAAAAGAATCAATTCTTCAGTGCTCAGCTTTCTTTATGGTCCAACTTTGTCTTTCCAGGTAGGTGTTTTTAAATCTTTTAATTAAGATATGTAATCTTCTACTTAAATATTAAATATCTTTTGTTATCCTTAAGTACTTTACAGGTTTTGTTATTGTAAATAGGATTGTTTTCAAATTTTCATTTTCTAATTTGTAGTTGCTGATGTTTGATTTTGTATCTAACAAATTTGCCAAAGTCTTATCTCTTCTAATAGTTTGTGTTTCTTAGTATTTCTTCCTAGACAGTCATGTCATTTTAAAATAACAGTTTTTGTTCTTTTTCATCTTTATCCTCATTTGTTCTTTTCTTATTGTAGTTTTTAGCATCTTTAATACAGTGTTTATTAAAATATTAATAGGAGGCATTCCTGTTTTATTCTTGTCTTTAGAGGGAATGACAATATTTTACTATTAAATATGATATTTATCATAGGCTTTTAATAAGCTAAAATATTCTCTCAGTTTGCTGGGTTTTTTATCATGAATTTGTATTAGATTTTATTGATAATTTCTTTTGTCTATAGAAGTGATTGTATGATTTTGTTTCTGTTCATTCACTGATGAGATTAATTGCATTTGCATTAGGAGTTTTTCTACTATTCTACATGACTGTGATATATTTTTATCTTTAATATTCTGTTTGACTTAGCTTTTTACTCCTTAATTTAGAATTTTAAAATTTGTGATTATAATTGAGGTTGGTCATATGAATTTTTTTTATTATACTAGTCTTTTTTAATGAGAAAACATTTGTTTTATTCTTATAGTAGCCTTAATGCTTAATAATGATCTAAATGTGACCTTGTCCTTAAATTAAGGACTTCATTGTTCTTGTGGATTACAAAATATTAACTTTATTATTTTCACTATTTATTTATTTATTTTTGACTGTGATGTTGCGGCATGCAAGTTCCCCAACCAGGGGTTGGACCTGTGCCCCCTCTAGCTGAAGCACAGAGTCTTAACCACTGGCTGCCAGGGAAGTCCCTAATTATTTTTATTGAGATAGATATTAGGACTCCACAGACAAAGAGCTCTAAACAATGCTTCCCCCCCGCCCCTAAGTATCTCATTTTTATGAGAGAATACTATCAAAACCAATCAGATTTATATAAACTCAGATATGTTGTTCAAGTATAAATGTAGAGAAAACTATGAAATTGAAAAGAGTTATCAGAGCTTACTATAAAATTTTACTTGACATAGGTAACAGGCATGATAAGCTCAAATTTTAGTGTTTGTCATACTGTTCTTATATGTTTTGTATAAAGCTTATAGAGATGTCATAAAAGGATATGAAATGCTATCCTTCCCTTTCTAATGTCTGAAACGTTTTGTACAAGATGGGGTTATCAGTTCCATAAAGTCTTGATGAAACTTACCTGTAGAACCACCTTGCTTGGCACTTTTTTGTGTGGGTAGATTTTTTTAAAATTTCATATTCAACTTCATTAATATTTAAGTCTCTTTAGATTTTATATCTCTTTTAAAAAATTTTTTATTAGAGTATACTGTCAGGGGTACAGCAGAGTGAATCAGCTACCATTGTTCAGTTGCTAAGTCATGTCTGATTCTTTGTGACCCCAGGGACTGCAGCATGGGAGGCACCTCTGTCCTCCACTGTTTACTGAAGTTTGCTCTAATTCATGTCCATTGAGTTGGTGATGCTATCTATCCATTTCATCCTCGGCCACCCCCTTTTCCTTTTGCCTTCAATCTTGCCCATCATCAGGGTCTTTTTCCAGTGAGTCAGTTCTTCATATCAGGTGGCCAAAGTATTGGAGCTTCAGCAACAGTCATTCTAATGAATGTTCAGGGTTGATTTCCCTTACGATTAACTAGTTTGATCTCCTTGCAGTCTGAGGGGCTCTCAAGAGCCTTCAGTTATACATATGCATATATCCACTTTTTTTTTAAGATTCTTCCCTTGTTTCGGCCATTGCAGAGTATTGAGTAGAGTTCCCTGTGTTATACAGCAGGTTCTTATTAGTTTTCTATTTTATATATAGTAGTGTCTATATGTCAGTCCCAATCTCCCAATTTATCCCTCCCGACCCCTTAACTGCTGGTAACATAACCATAAGTTTGTTTTCTACATCTGTGACTCTACTTCTGTTTTGTAAATAAGGTCATTTGTAGCCCCCCTCTTTTTAAAGATTCTACATATAAATGATATCATGTGATATTTGTCTTTCTCAATATGGTTTACTTCACTCAGTATGACAATCTTTAGTTCCATCCATATTGTTGTAAATGGCATTATTTTGTTCTCTTTCATGACTAATATTCCGTTGTATATATGTGTACACATCTTCTTTATCCATTCCTCTGTTAATGGACATTTAGGTTATGTCCATGTCATGGCTATTGTAAATAGTGCTGCAGTGAACTTTGGGATACATGTGTCTTTTCAAACTGTTTTACTCCGAGTATATACACAGGAGTAGGATTGCTGGATCATAATGGTTGTTTTGTTTTTAGTGTTTTAAAGAACTTCCATACTGTTCTCCGTAGTGGTTGCACCAACTTACATCCCCAGCAACAGTGTAGGAGATCTCCTTTTTCTTTGTACCCTCTCCGGCATGCATTGTTTGTAGATTTTTTGATGATGGTCATTCTCACTGGTGTAAGGTGAGACCTCCTTATAGTTTTGATTTGCTTTCTATCTTTTTGAGTCAACTTTGGTCATTTCCCATTTATATTTCATTTAACTTTTCACATAAAGTTGTTGAAAGTATTACCTTGGGGGTTTAAAAAAATTAAATTGGTTACATTGTGTCTTAGTTGTAGCATGTAGGATCTTTGTTGTGTCATGTGAGATTGTTCATTGTAGCACATGGCTTCTCCAGTTGTGACTTCAGTAGCTGTGGCATGTGGGATCTTAGTTCCCTGACTGGGGATCAGACCCATGTCCCCTGCATTTCAAGGTGGATTCTTAACCAGCGGACCACCAGGGACGTCCCCACCTTAGGATTTTTTACTTTTATCTGTACTGCATCTACAGTTAAGTTTCCCTTTTCATTCCTAATATTATTTATCTGTGCTTATTTCCTTTTTAACTTGGCCAGTCTTTCTAGAAGTACATCTTCTGATAGTCTTTTGGCTTTGTTAATCCTTTTTTAAAAACCTTTGTTTTTTATTTATTTCTGCAATTAACTGTTATTTTCATTTATATACTCTCTTTGGGTTCATTCTTTTGATAACTTTTCAACTTGAAAATAATACAAGGTTTTCGTTTTCCCTGTAACACCATTTTAGTTAAATAGTCTGTAATTTATATTATGGTTATTTTGTTAGCTGGTTTTTTTTTTTTTTTCCAGTAAGTTACATGTGTATTTTCCACTGTGCAGAGGGTCCACACCCCTAACCCGTGGGTTGTTTGAGGGTCAGAAGTACAGTGTTTCTTTCTCTATATTGGTGTATGTATGTATGTAGTTTGCCTTGTGATCAAAGACTATGGTCTGCCTGATAATGATTCTTCAGTATTTGCTGAGATTTCTTTTGTTGCTTGCCAGGTGGTTAGTTTTATGAATATCCTGTAAGTGCTTCTGAAGAATAAGTAATTTATTTGATGGATACATGGATATATGTAATTTTTTTTGCTTTATATACTTACATATGTGAATTTAATTTTACACATAAGGTGTTCATGTTTCCTGTTTTCTTACTAATATATGGCTAGCTTTGCTTTCTTTTCTGAGAAGTTAGTAATTAATTCTCTTTTTTGGATTATTTTTCTTCCTATAATTGTTCAATTTTTGTTTTGAGTTAAGGTTGTTAAATGTATATAGATTCAGGATTCTTATAACCTCCAGATGCACTGCACCTAATGTCAGTATGATTATTTTTATCCCTAAAAATTCATTTTTGCCATGAAGTCCATTTCATCTGATATTTATATATCTACCAACTTTCTTTGCTGTTAGCATTTTCTTGGTATATTTTTCTCCATCCCTTTTCTTTCAATATTTCTCCCGTAGTATTTTGGATATATTTTTTCTTTATATAGCATATAGCTAGATTTGGTTTTGTTAATTCAGTTAAATACATTTGCTTTTTAGTGGGTGAACTTAATACAGTCCTTTTTATTGTGATTTATTGACATAGTTGGATTAATTTTTGCTATTTGTTTCAGTGATGACCTTTAACTTTTCAACATGCTTGATTGGGCTCCTGAAGTGTAAAGTTTTTTTACCTCCTCTCAAACAATTTAAGAACTGTTAAGAATGCTTTAATTCTGATTTCTCCATTGTCTATGATTTTGTTGGCTAATATTTTATTTCCAACTTATTTTTAACCAACTTTATAAAGTAGTCATTATTAACATAATCAGTGCTAATATTTTACAGTTCATGCTTGTTCATATTTACCTATATGTTTATTGATTCCTTTGCCTACTTTTTCCTTCTGGAGATCAATTTCTCGAGTTATTCTTTCATCAGATGTTGAGCTGGTAAGGTTTTTTAGATTTTCCAAAAATTGTCATCCTTTTGCTCTCCTTGAATGATACTATATCTTGTTATCCTTCTGGTATCTGTTGTTATTGATGGAAAATCTAGTGCCAGTCTAATAGATGTTCCTTCTGTAGGCAATCAGTTTTCCCTTGATTGTTTTAAGGTTTTTCAGTTGTATTTAATTATTAGCCAGTTTTACCCACTCCAGTACTCTTGCCTGGAAAATTCCATGGATGGAAGAGCCTGGTAGGCTGCAGTCCGTGGGGTCACAAAGAGTCGGACACAACTGAGTGACTTCATCTTCACTATTATATATCCAAGAATTTATTTTAATTTATCCTGTTTGGCTCTCAATATGCTACTTCAACCTTTAGATTTCAATTGTGGAAATTTCCTGATTTATTGTCATTTCCTGGTTTGTTGGCTTTCCCCTATATTCACTTTTCTCTTCTCCCTCATCTTTTTTTAGGATTATATTGGACTGTGTGTTTTTAACGTCTCTTAACTGTTATTTCATATTTTTCATCTCTTCATCTTTTGTGCTCTTTCTGAATGACTTCTTCCACTTTATTTTCAAATGAATTGATTCTCCAGTAGTGTCTGATGTGTTTATTACATCCATAAAGTTGCAGTTTAAATGGTTATATTTTTCATTTCTAGGGGTTTTCTTTTTGCTTCAGTGACATCCGAAAGTTTTGATATGTATTACTTTAAGTAGTGTTCATTCAAAATATTTTAAAATTTTAATTATGACTTGGTTCATGATTTATATTTAAGTGTATTTCTTGTGTGTGTGTGTGTGTGTGTGTGTGTGTGTAGCAGAGTTTTATTAAAGTAAGAAAAGGGACAGAGAAGGCTTCTGATATAGACATCAGAAGAGGGATGGAGAATGCCCCCCTCGCTTGTGTTAGCAAGGGAGTTATATACTTTTAAATTAGTTATTACAATAAATCGAAAGGATGTCTGGAGGTTGTAAAGATCTTACTAGACCCATGCCCATAATTTACATTTTAAGATAACGGAATTAGCCAGAAGGTTTTCAGGAAGGAGAAACTGTCCTCAAGCAGGATACATTGTTATTATATAATTCTTAGTGGTTTAATCACTAAGTAGAGTGTCCGATTCTTATAACCCCATGGACTGTAGCCCGCCAGGCTCCTCTGAATACTGGAGTGGATTGCCATTTCCTTCTCCAGTGGATCTTCCTGACCCAGGAATCGAACCCCAGTCTCCTGCATTTCAGGCAGATTCTTTACTGACTGAACTATGAGGGAAGCCCGTATAATTCTTAGTACAGAGTTTAAATTGAGTTGTTTGTTGTATAATCATCAGTTCTGGGCTTAAAGAAAAAAATGTTTTATGTGATTAAAACTAAGGAATGTAGAGAAAAAAAGATGTTTGTCCTTTACTCCTCCTTGAGAATTCCAGACCCCTATCTCCTCCTTGAGAGCCCCAGACCCCTTTCTCCTCCTCCTCCTCGGGGGCCCCGGACTTCTTATCAACCTGCCTAGGAATTAACTCTGTCATTCCCCCCTTTTCTTATAGGAGAATTATGTTGCCAAGGGAAAGGGGTGTTGGCAGAAACTACTTTCTGCTGAGATGGGATGCTGTCCCTAAATTGTTGAGGCAACATATTCTCCTAACCCTCATATTGAGGGTCTCTGATCCAGGGGCCCCAAGTAGTAGTTGGAGGAGGTTGTGGCACTCGTAGGAGCTTGGACAACCATTTGTAACTTAAAAGCTTTCAGATGGTTAGAAACAAACCCCATTTTACAGCTATAGATGTAAGACAAAATAGTCATTAAACCAAGTTAAAACCTAATCAAAATTAAAAGTTACATTATGTCCATAGTTATATCAGTCCATCTTAACATTGTTAGATGTCATCACAGAGTTGAAGAAAGTCCTTTCCTTGAAGTGGAGAAACCCACCATGGGAAGTCTTCAATTGATGAGCAGGGGAGTGCTCTGCAGACCCAGCAATTAGACGGATTGTGGAATGCAGCATAGAAATGAGTCCAGGACAGGAATGTGCTGTCTTGAGGGTCAAACAGCAGACTCAGGACTTTCAGAGTCAGCAGAAGCAAGCCCACCTAGATTCTCAGGCCCATCTTGGTTTCTGGCTCAAACAGCGGCTTGTTTAACTCAAAGGCTGGGTCAGGAGTTAACCTCCCGGTAATGTCTGTTGAAAAGCTAAAAGCTGAGCCACATAGTTAATTTTAAGGCTTCAGGATCTATGACAATCAGTTTAGTTCAGTTGCTCAGTTGTGTCCAACTTTTCGAGACCCCATGGACCGCAGCACACCAGGCCTCCCTGTCCATCACCAACTCCTGGAGTTAACCCAAACTCATGTCCATTGAGTCAGTGATGCCATCCAACCATATCGTCCTCTGTCATCCTCTTTTCCTCCTGCCCTCAGTCTTTCCCAGCATCAGGGTCTTTTCAAATGAGTCAGCGCTTCACATCAGGTAGCCAAAGTGTTGAGTTTCAGCTTCAACATCAGTCCTTCCAATGAACACCCAGGACTGATCTCCTTTAGGATGGACTGGTTGGATCTCCATGCAGTCCAGGGGACTCTCAAGAGTCTTCTCCAACACCACATTTCAAAAGCATCAATTCTTCAACACTCAGCTTTCTTTATAGTCCAACTCTCACATCCATACATGACTACTGGAAAAACCATAGTCTTGACTAGATGGACCTTTGTTGGCAAAGTATTGTCTCTTCTTTTTAATATGCTATCTAGGTTGGTCATAACTTTCCTTCCAAGGAGGAAGCGTGTTTTAACTTCATGACTGCAATCACCATCTGCAGTGATTTTGAAGCCCCAAAAAATAAAGTCAGCCACTGTTTCTGCTGTTTCCCCATCTATTTGCCATGAAGTGATGGGATTGGATGCCATGATCTTTATTTTCTGAATGTTGAGCTTTAAGCCAACTTTTTCACTCTCCTCTTTCACTTTCATCAAGAGGCTCTTTAGTTCTTCTTCACTTTCTGCCATAAGGGTGGTGTCATCTGCATATCTGAAGTTATTGATATTTCTCCCGGCAATCTTGATTCCAGCTTGTGCTTCGTCCAGCCCAGCGTTTGTCATGATGTTCTCTGCATATAAGTTCAGTAAGCAGGGTGACAGTATAACCCTTGACGTACTCCTTGTCCTATTTGGAACCAGTTTGTTGTTCCATGTCCGTTTCTAACTGTTGCTTCCTGACCTGCATACAGGTTTCTCAAGAGGCAGGTCAGGTGGTATGGTATTCCCATCTCTTTCAGGATTTTCCACAGTTTATTGTGATCTACACAGTCAAGGTCTTTGGCATTGTCAGTAAAGCAGAAATAGATGTTTCTCTGGAACTCTCTTTTTCGATGACAGTATCATGCTTTTTCTATGACAGTATCTGTGCACAAAAACAATCTGTCATAGAGACAGTCCCTTCTTTTGCGGAGGGCAGTTCGAGCCCTCATTAAAACTATGGGTAGAACTGTAAACCGACTGTTTTGTGTTTCCTGAGTTAGCTTACATGGGTGTCTTTTAATAATGTCATTAGCCTTTTCAACTTTTTTCTGAAGAAAAAAGTCTCCAGGAACAGTGGGGTTTCCAGGATCAGTGTAAGTGATATTCTGTTCCTAGAGCTTTTGATACCCCTTGAGTTACAGTAGCTTTAAAGGTGGAGCATTATTGCTCTGAACTTTAGAGTTTAAGATCCCACTTATATCATGAGAAGTCAGTACAGTAAGATTTTGCCCATTCATTAACCTTGGGCTTTAGTGAATACTGCTTTTGATGTGGAAATAGGTGAGTGTCTTGAGCTTGATAATGACAGGTTCAGCATTTTGTGCTTGACCCACAGCTTTTCCATCTGCCCACACTTTAGGATTTACAGTTTATTCCATTAAAAAGAGCTGGTTCCATATTCATGAAAACAGAGGCCTAGACTTTGTTTAATATACTCCTCCCTAGAAGGGGTGAGGGAGACTTTGGCATGATTAGGAACACGTGAGAAAACAGCACGGAGTCCCAGCTACCACTTAAAGGATGACTGACATAATAATGTTTGGCTCATCCAGACAGTTCCATTATAGTAGTGAATCAGGAGGAAAGTGGACAAGGAGCTTCAGTGAGCACAGAGAAAGTTGCCCCAGTGTCCTAAAGAAGTCAACTGGTTGGCCCTCCTCAGTTATTAATACCTGGAGTTCCTCAGGTGTAATTAGGATAGGAGCTTGTGTGGGGAACCCTGGGCACCTTCAGTCCAGATGTCTTGAGAGTCTGATAGTTCAGAGGCAGTCTCTTCTCCAGTGTGGTCCTTTGCAGACCTGTCCCGGAGCTGGGGGCGGCTTAGATGCCTGAGGGAAATCCCGCTTGAGATGTCCCTCCTTTCTATAGTAATAACAAGACTGTCCCTTCTCACCTGGGTCCTCTGGGCATTTTTCTCAGGCTGTTTCAGAGCAGGTCTAACAGCCATTGTTGGGGCTTCATTCTTTTGCCTGGTTCTTTTTTGTCTCGATTTTTCCTCCTCATATTCTCTACCATAATATACCGTCTGAGCCAGCTGCAACAGTTTTTCTAAAGACTGATTGGGTCCAAACACTTGTTTTTGTAAGTTATGGCAGATATCTAGAGGTGACTGATTGAGAGGTCTATCTTTTAAGATCATTCCTCCTTCTGCACTTTCAAGATCAACATCAGTAAACCTGTGGAGAGCCTCCCATAGTCTATCTAGGAATTTACCAGGAGTTTACTTCTCTTCCTGTTCTATGTCAGCCAACTCAGCGTAAAGTCTTAGCATGTGCTCACTTGAGTCCTACAAGAATACATTTGGCAAAGTGGCTTTGTTATGGGAGCCACTTGGCTCCCAGTAGGAAGGAGGGCTATTTCGTGTTCCCTCTTTCCCCTTGTCTCACGCTGAAGCATTCATCTCCAAAAGTAGTAGCTTCCTCCAAAGCTAGACCTCTCATGTCAGGAGTCAGTGTCTGTCCCAAGACATACATTACATCTCTCCATGTAAACTCATAAAGTTAAGTTAGTCCCATAAAGACTTCTGTGTACATTTTGGATCCTCTAAATAGTCTTGACCGCAGTTGGGACTGTTCGAAATTCTACCGAGACTGAGGCAACCCCTCCTAGAAGGGTGCCCTGATTCTCAGCCTGTTCAGTTGGGAGCCCCAGGTAAAGAGGCAAAGTAAGAGAACAGGAGGCAGCTGAAGGTTTCACACCCAAATCTGCACCCTTAGGATGTAAGTCTGGCATGTCTTTCAGAGAGATAAAGACCAACACATATGGCACTTCTACCCATTTCACTTATTTTCTACAGAACCAGTCTAGTTGTAAAACAGTAATAATTGAGATCCTTCAACAGGTCAGCATTCCCTGTCTTGCAAAGGATACTGTGGCCATTCAGTATCACAGAAGAAGATCAGGTGTGTCTTTTTAAGTTCTGGGGATTGAACTTGTCCCAGTTTTTTTAAATATATTTTGAAGAAGTGGTTCTGAAACTGCTAGCTCCCATCTGTAAGAGAGAAAAAAGCGGCATCCACAGCCATGGCTTTTTTCCACTGGAAGCATCCTTCCCTGCTATAGATGGGGGTGTAGACAGACTCTCCACTGAAACTTTTCTTCCCTGGTCGAACTTAGTCTGTCCCTTACCGATGCAGGCGTCTTACTCGTCCCTCCCATTTCTACTGCTGAGGTGGGATGGAGATGCACTAGGGGTAGACCTGATAGCATCCCAGATTGATTTAGTTCCATACCACCAAGACCTTTGTTTGATTTGCCCTTTGCTCTGATGCCACCCAGAGTGTAACAGAGTAGTTTTCCTGGAATATTTCCCAAGTTAGTACTACTAGGGGAAGCATTCTTTTTTTTAAAATTTTTATTTATTTCTTTTTCATTTATTTTTATTATTTGGAGGCTAATTACTTTACAATATTGTAGTGGTTTTTGTCATACACTGACATGAATCAGCCATGGATTTACATGTATTCCCCATCCTGATCCCCCCTCCCACCTCCCTATCTACCCGATCCCCCTGGGTCTTCCCAGTGCACCAGCCCTGAGCACTTATCTCATGCATCCAACCTGGGCTGGTGATCTGTTTCACCATAGATAATATACATGTTTCAATGCTGTTCTCTTGAAGCATCCCACCCTCGACTTCTCCCACAGAGTCCAAAAGTCTGTTCTGTACATCTGTGTCTCTTTTTCTGTTTTGCATATAGGGTTATCATTACCATCTTTCTAAATTCCATATATATGTGTTAGTATACTGTAATGGTATTTATCTTTCTGGCTTACTTCACTCTGTATAACAGGCTCCAGTTTCATCCATCTCATTAGAACTGATTCAAATGAATTCTTTTTAATGGCTGAGTAATATTCCATGGTGTATATGTACCACAGCTTCGTTATCCATTCGTCTGCTGATGGGCATCTAGGTTGGGGATGCATCCTTCTTATGTGTGCATATGTGCATTCCTGAGTACAGTCCTGACTGCAGTAGAAGCGGTGAGTCATAAAGGGATGAACAACAACCAAGATGTCCCTCTTGAGTGTCACCACACCAGTATATATGATAGCCAAAGAGGTGGTGGAGGGTTGGCCAATGAAGAAAACGTGATTTTTGTTCTCGAGCTATTAGGGCCAATCCTTCCAGTTCATTTCCACACATTCCACAAAAGGAATATCTAAGAAGTTGAGACAAAAGCCAATCAGAGAGCCTCCTCTGGTCCATTAAGAGCTAGTGCTACCAAAGGAAGAAGCCCATTGCATTTCCAATCTGACCAGATCCTTCAGTTCCCAATCTGTGTCCTCAAAAACTTCATGGTCAACAGCAGGGCTTCTATCCACATAGATAGGAGACACAGCTGTGACAAAGACTCACTTTCAGGTTGCTGGCCCCTGAGGCAGGCAGCGAAGAGAGTAACCTCTAGCCTGAGAGACATTCCCGGAGCTAGAACTCTGCCTCACTCTCAAACATGCTCCTGTAACTTTGTGCTCCTAGCAAGGCTAAGTGCTTCCATACATGGGGTCTAAGTAAAAGTACATAGTAACAGCATGGATCACAGTTCTCCTGAAAGTCTATGATCTGACAAATTAGGTTAGTAGTTGTAATTCCCCACGCAATTACGAAATAGTCAGAGACCAGGAAAAGATGACTGAGAAAGGAAAGTGCGGTCCACATGCTTTGCCCATTTCTGGTCACTCCCCTTGCAGGGACCTTGGGTTTCTCTTGGCATTGGCAGGTCGGTATAAACTCCCGACAAAGCTCCCCTTTTGGGGGTTGCCTTCAGTCATTACAAAGTCATTACAAAGGCACCGTGCAGGACATGTCATTCACACAAGTACACCATAGAGTTATTAGTAAAGTAAATCAGAAAACTTGCATACTGAGAAAGCAGAGAGGCTAGAACTCTTGAGTGTTCTTACCTTGTCAAGGTCCCAGACAAGCCCCCAAGATGATAGCTTACTTTGAACAGTGTTGGATTCGTGATCTCTGAAGAAGAAGATTTAGCTTTGGGACCAGGGACCAGGCTTGATCATTCAAGAGCTTTTGTGTAGCAGAGTTTTATTAAAGTAAGAAAAGGGACAGAAAAAACTTCTGACATAGACATCAGAAGGGGGACCGAGAATACCCCTTAAGTGTATTTCTTAATTTCCAAATGCAACAGAAAGTTTCTAGTTACGTTTTTGTTAGTAACATCTATCTTGTGGTTAGATAAATACTTTTATAATTTCAATCATTTGAAAATAATTGAGACTTTCTGTTAGTGTATGATCAATTTTTATAAATGTTCACATGTGCCTGAAAAGAACATATATTGTACATTTTGATTAGGAGATAGCCTGCCTGCCTTTCCCCTTCTTCCTCCTTTCTGCCCCCCTCTTTCCTCTGGATATGGAATTTTACGATGGCATTTGTTTTCTCTTAGTGAATTAAATGTATTATTCCATCCTGCTTTATGTTGTTGCTGTTAAGAATCTGGCTATCAAGTGATCACTGTTTTGAAAATAATCTCTGTCCCTCAATCTCTGCCTACTTTTTTGTACTGTATGTCTTATCCACACAAGGCAGCTAGGGATGGGGTTGCCAAGCTGCTGCTGGGTCAAGGGACCTTCCTCTCTCAAGGCTGGGTCTGCCCCACTGGGGGCTGGTTTTCAGGCAGACCATCGTGGGCACTGGTGGAAGGCTCCTGGGGCATAGGTGGCAGGCTTGGGTGAGGGCGTCACACTTGTAGCGCTAGAGGTAATATGGCATGTCCTTCTCTATCACCAGGGGCTCTTCCATGGGACCATACCACTTCAACACACAGCTGTTCTTGTCAATGAAGAACTTGGTAAAGTTCCGTTTGATGGCATTTCCCAGTGTGCTCCTTCCCTTGAGCTGAATTTTCATCCACTTCCACAGTGGGTGGGCATCATCCCCATTCACACAGATCTTGCTGAACTTCACCGAATTTGATGCTGTAGCCATGGCGAACTCTTTGATCTCAGCATTGCTCCCTGGCTCCTGCCTCCTGAACTGGTTGCAAGGGAGGGCCAGAATCTGTAAACTACACTCTGTGCATTGGCCATTCATGTCGACCCGCTGAGTGTAGTTTACATCCGTCTTGCCTCTTTGCGAGGTCACACTGGTGACTGTGCACACTTGGCCTGGTGCTTGTTCAGGTTAACCATGCTCCTTTCAGTGTTCTTGACTGAGAGTTCCTACATGGAGTGTGCCCAGTGCCAGTCACAAGACACATCATGGTGCTGACCAGGAGCGCACAGGGCCCCGCAGGTGCCAGCCTCAGCAGGTGGCACAGACAGCTCCCGGCTGTCTACTTTTAAGATTTTCTGTTTTTATGATTTTTTGTACTTTCCCATGATGATGTATTTAGGTGTAGATTTAAAAAAAATTTCTGCTTGGAATTTGTTGAATTTATTCAATCTGGATTTGTGTCTTTCATCTGTTCTAGAACATTTATAGCTATTATAGCTTGAAATATTGTCTCTGCCTGTTTCTTTTTCCTATCTTTTTGAGATTCCAAAGAAACATATGTTAGACCTTCTTATTCAGTAGTCTTTCATGTTTCTTTACCTGTTTTCCATATTTCCCCTCTATATGCCACTTCTGTTGAAATCTCAATGGTTTTGTGCAGCGTGTCTTCTGGTTTACTTGTTTTCCCTTCTACTATGTCTAATCTACTATTGAATCTGTCCATTAAATACTCAGTTACGAAATTATAGTTCTAATTATTTAGAAGTTTTATTTGTATCCTGTCAAAGTTTGATTTATTCCTTTCCTAAATTCCTATTTGCTGCAGATATTTTAAAGGATGTCTTTTATTTAAACCTTGTATACATATTTTAAAATACATATTTTTATAGTTCCAGGTCTTTTTCTGCCAGTTTACATCAATGGTACCTTGTTTCCTTACAAGCTTAACGGTTGTTTCACTGTACTATTCATTATTATTAAAAATTATTTGGAACAGATTTAAGTTCTCTTCTGCATAGGTGCCTAGAGGTAATTAATGATCTGGAACCATGGCAAATCAAGTTCACAACTTGAGGTTTCTTAGTCTGCCCATGAGATGTGAATCTAGATTGTAAACCATATAGAAGCAGATTGTGACTTCAGTTTTTTGGGGTCAGCTTTTTCTTTTCCTTTTTCCTTTTCCTTCCACTGCCCTGTGCTCCCCACACAGCTGTTGTACTGAGTATTGCCAGGGCAGTCTTTATAATTCACCTTTAAGCTAGCAATTCAAAAGACTAAACTCTCAGGAAAATGTGGGGAGAGTTCCCACTTTGGGTGACTCTAAGCTTTGACTTTATTCTCCTTTCCCCACAAGGCTGCCAAAACCAAAATCCAAGCTGAATGAATCAATGAATGCAGCAGGGTTGAGTGGCTTTAGTACTCTGGTTCTATTTTGTCTCTTTCTTAGCTTTTTGTTTTGTAGTTCCTAAACATTCTGTTGCTTTTTTGATGCTTTTAGTGGCATATTTTTATATTCAGTTTTTTTTGTTTTCAGAGTGGTTTGATCTGAATAATCCAACTCAATGTTATTGGAAATGAGTTGGCCATTGATTTTTTTAAAAAAAATATTGCAGAGTACTTTACTAAACTATTTTATTGTTTGTAAAAGATTTTCAGTTTAGTTTATACAGTCAAAATACCTGCAAAGAAAGATACATATTTTCTTTTATAGTGGTATAGTAGGTAATTTGTTTTTGACAGGAATCCTTTTGGTATTTCATGATTATTCATGATGATGGCATTTGATGTGTATGTGTGTTTTACCTACTTTTATATGTGTTTATATTACATATGTTTATGTCAAGTAAATATGTTAGAGTAGCATTAAGAATGTATATGTAAATTTCATTTTCACTGAGGGCCTTCGAAAAGGAACTTATAGTGAATTGTATGCCATTTTGCCATTTACCTAGATGACTGTGTGATAATCCTTCTACTGTGACCTCTCATTTGGAAAATTATATTTGTATATTACCCAATAGTGAATCATCTTTACATATCTGTAATGATTTTATTGACCAATGTATTAGTTATCTGTCACTGTCTGACAAGTTACCATTAACTTAGCTGCTTAAAGCAATGCACATTTGCTGTTTCAGTATCTGTGGTTCAGGATTCCACGCATGATTTAGTGGGTCCTCCGTATCACTGCAGTGCTGCTGCTGATGCTAAGTTGCTTCAGTCATGTCTGACTCTGTGTGACCCCGTATTTGGCAGCCCACCAGGCTCCTCCATCCCTGGGATTCTCCAGGCAAGAATACCGGAGTGGGTTGCCATTTCCCTCTCCAACGCCTGCATGCATGCTAAATGGCTTCAGTCGTGTCCGACTCTGTGTGACCCTATAGACAGCAGCCCACCAGGCTCCTCTGTCCATGGGATTCTCTAGGCAAGAATACTGGAGTGGGTTGCCATTTCCTTCTCCAGTATCACTGCAATAGCTGACATCTAACCTTAGGCTTGACTGGGGAAGGATATCTTTCTAATAAGCTCATGGGGGTCCAATGGTTTTTACAGAATTCAGTCTTTTGCAGCTTGTCAGATTAGGGGCTTCATTTTCTTGCTGGCTGGAGCCTGCTCTCAGTTTCTTGCCATGTGTTCACCTCCATGAATAGCTCCCAACATGGCAGCTTGGTTTTTCAAAGTCAGTGAGAAGAAAGAGAGAGCAAGTTCTCAGCAAAACAGACATTACATTGTCAGGTAGTGCGATGACATGTACATATTCACATGCATCCTGTTACCTTTCCTATGTTGGTTAGAAGTAAGTCATATCTCTTACTTAAGGGGATGTGTCTGATTTTGGTCTAGATATTATGAATTGTCTGCAAAAGTAACAGGAAATGATATATATATAAGATGTTTATTTCTCTTACCTAAACACGATCTTCAGGTCAGCAGGGCTGGTGTGGCAGTCCTGCTTCAGGTAGACACGGGGAGTCTTGAGTTTGTTCTAGTCACACTATGATTCCCGTCCTAAGGAATAGCCCTTTCTTCATCATTTTAAATGACCAGATCTGCATCCCAGGGAGCAGAGTGGAAGAAGGGATGTAGAAGCAAAAGCCAGTGACACTTAAGTCTTTTAAGGAAGACCTGAAATCTGGCAAATGATGTTTCTGCTTCTATCTTGTTGGCCAAAATGTAGTCTTTTTTACTGATACTTCATTTGCCCAGCAAAAATTTGGCTGCCATGGAAGAATGGGAGAACAGATCATGAGGAACCACTAGCAATTTCTACCACAACTAGTTTTAAGCTAAACAAACAACCAACCAAAAAACTCTTTGCTCTGGGATGTTGTTGTTTAATTGCTAAGTCATGTCTGACTCTTGGTGACCCCATAGACTAGAGCCCGCCAGGCTCCTCTGTCCATGGGATTTCCCAGGCAAGAATACTGGAGTGGATTGCCGTTTTTTTTTCTCCAGGTGATCTTCCTGATTTTTCCTTCTCCAGGGATTGAACTCATGTCTTCTGCATTAGCAGCAGATTGTTGACCACTGAGCCACCAGGGAAGCCCTGTTCTGAGATTATTGTTGTTGATCAGTCATCCAGTTGTGTCTGACTCTTTGTGACCCCAAGGACTGCAGCACACCAGGCCTCCCAGTCCCTCACCATCTCCCAAAGTTTGTCCAAGTTCATGTCTATTGCATCAGTGATGACATCCAGCCATCTCATCCTCTGACAGTCTCTTCTCCTTCTGCCCTCAATCTTTCTCAGCATTAAGGACTTTTCCAGTGAGTTGGCTGTTCTCATCAGATAACCAAAATACTGGAGCTTCAGCTTCAACATCAGTCCTTCCACCAAATATTCAGATTGATTTCCCTTAAGATTGACTGGTTTGATCTCACTGCTGTCCAAGGGACTCTCAGGAGTCTTCTCCAGCACCACAGTTTGAAGGCATCAATTCTTTGGCGTTCTGCCTTCTTTACAGCTCTCACAACCACATGTGACTACTGAGAAGACTATAGCGTTGATTATACAAACCTTTGTCGGCAGAGTGATGTCTCTTGCTTTTCAACACATTGTCTAAGTTTGTCATAACTTTCCGGCCAAGAAGGAATCATCTTCTGATTTCATGACTGCAGTCACCATCCGCAGTGATTTTAGAGCCCAAAAGAGGAAATCTGTCACTATTTTCACCTTTTCTCCTTCTGGACCAGATGCCATAATCTTAGTTTTTTTAATATTTATTTTTAGACCTGCTCTTTCACTCTCTTTCACCCTCATGAAGAGACTCTTTAGTTCCTCTTCGCTTTCTGCCATTAGAGTGACATCATCCCACATATCTGAGGCTGTTGATGTTTCTCCCGCCTATCTTGATTTCAGCTTGTAACTCATCCAGCCCGGCATTTCTCATTATGTGCCTGGTGTAATAGGGTAAACAAACAGGGTGACAACAGACAACCCTGTCATACTGCTTTCTCAGTCTTGAACCAGTCCTTTGTTCCACACAGGGTTCTAACTGTTGCTTCTTGACCTGCATACAGGTTTCTCAGGGGACAGAAAAGATGGTCTGGTATTCCCATCTCTTTAAGAACTTTCCACAGTTTGTTATGATCCACACAGTCAAAGGCTTTCATGTAGTTGATGAAACAGAGGTAGATGTTTTTCTGGAATTCCTTTGTTTTCTCTATGATCCAGCAAACGCTGGCAATTTGATCTCTGGTTCCTCTCCCTTTTTTTTTTTTTTAATGTATCCAGAACTTGTTTATTGGGATGGTTTCCCCTTCATCTTGATAGAGGGTGCTTTTAGTGCTGCTTCCGTCTGAAAGAGCATCCTTCTGTAAGCCTTGCTTTTCCTCCTGTAGGCTGGCAGAGGACAGTAGAGCAGCCAACACACAAAACTACTGTTTGTGCATGGCTAAAGACGGTGGTGATTTTATAGCATCCTGGGCATTTTACATCCATGAAATAGGAACTGGGGCTCTGCACCAGGCGCTTCTTCTTGTGTTTCCTCTTCTCCTCTTCTGGAGAGGGATGAAGAAGATCCTTTGCGAGAGGCATGTTCTTGTGAGGAGGTCGTCACCGCCGGAAAGCCCTCTTCCTTTTTTAAACCCAGTTTGGACATCTGGAAGTTCTTGGTTCACATAATGCTGAAGCCTAGCATGCAAGGTTTTAAACATGACCTTACTCTCATGGAAGATGAGTGCAACTGTCCAATGGTTGTCAAATTCTTTAGTACTACTCATTTTGGGATTGGGATGAAAATTGACCTTTTCCAATCCTGTGGCCACTGCTGGGTCTTCCAGATTTGCTGACATATTGAATATAACTCCTTAATGGTATCATCCTTTAGGGTTTTGAATAGTTCTACTGGAATTCCATCGCACCACTCGCTTTATTAATAGCAGTGCTTCCTAAGGCCCAGTTGTTTTCGCTTTCCAGAATGTCTGGCTCTGGGTGGCTGACCACACCATCGTAGTAATTCAGTTAAGATTTTTTTTGTACAGTTCTCTGTGTATTCTTTCCATCTCTTCTTGATCTCCTCAGTGTCTACTAGATCCCTACCATTTCTGTCCTTTATTGTGCTCATCTTTGGGCAAAATGTTCCCTTGATAGCTCTGAGTTTCCTCAAGAGATCTCTAGTCTTTGCCCTTCTCTTGTTTTCTTCTAGTTTTATGCACTGTTCATTGAAGAAGACCTTCTTGTCTCTCCATTGCTGTTCTATGGAACTTTGCATTTAGTTGGGTACTACCTTTCCCTTTGAGCTTCCCTGATAGCTGGTAAAGTTGGTAAAGATAGCTGGTAAAGAATCCACCTGCAATGCAGGAGACCCCGGTTCAGTACCCATCGGTGATATGGATCAGGTCAGGAAGATCCTCTGGAGAAGGGATAGGCAACCCACTCCAGTATTATTGGGCTTTCCTTGTGACTCAGCTTGTAAAAGAATCTTCCTGCAATGTGGGAGACCTATATTTGATCCCTGGGTTGGGAATATACCCTGGAGAAGGGAAAGGCTACCTACTCCAGTATTCTGGCCTGGAGAATTCCATGGAATTCCATGGGGTCGCAAAGAGTTGGACACAACAGAGTGACTTTCACTCCCCTTTCCCTTTCTCCCTTGCTCTTTACTTCTCTTCAGCTATTTGTAAAGCCGCCTCAGATAGCCACTTTGCCTTCTTGCTTTTCTTTTTCTTTTGGATGGTTTTGTTCGCTGCCTCCTGTACTGTATTACGGACCTTCATTCGGTAGTTCTTCAGGCACACTGTTTACTAGATCTAATCCCTTGAGTCTATTCATTACCTCCACCACATATTCATAGGGGATTTGATTTAAGTAGTACCTGGCTGGCTTGGTGGTTTTCCTCCTTTCTTTAGTTTAAGCCTGAATTTTGCTGTGAGAAGCTGATGATCTGAGCTACAGTCAGCTCCAGGTCTTGTTTTTGCTGACTGTATACAGCTGCTCCATTTTCAGCTATGAAAAATATAATCAATTTGATTTTGGTATTGACCATTCAGTGATGTCCATGTGTAAAATCATCTCTTGTGTTGTTGAAAAAGGGTATTTGCTATGACTAGTGCATTCTCTTGACAGAATTTGGTTAGCTTTTGCCCTGCTTCATTTTGTTCTCCAAGGCCAGACTTACCTGTTACTCAAGGTATCTCTTGACTTCCTATTTTTGCATGCCAATCCCCAGTGAACATCTTTTTTTCACATTAGTTCTAGGAGGTCTTCTAGGTCTTCATAGAATTGATCAAGTTTAGCTTCTTGGGCATTGGTAGTTGGGGCATAGACTTGAACTACTGTGATGTTGAATGGCTCGTTTTGGAAGCAAACCAAGACTACACCCAAGTACTGTACCTCAGTAGTTGTGAGGTTGCACCCAAGTACTGCATTTCAGACTTTTTTGTTGATTATGAGGGCTACTCCATTTCTTGTATGGGATTCTTGCCCACAGTAGTAGATATAATGGTCATCTGAATTAAATTTGCCCATTCCCATCCTTTTTAGTTCACTGATTCCTAAGATGTAGATGTTTATTCTTACCACCCCCTGCTTGACCACGTCCAATTTACCTTGATTCACGGACCTAACATTTCAGGTTCCTATGCAATACTAATTCTTTGCAGCATTAGATTTTACTTTCATCATGAGATATATCCACAACTGAGCATTGTTTCCACTTTGCTTCATTCTTTGAAGGCCCAGGTGCTTCATTCATTCTGGGGCTATTAATAGTTGTCCTCTGCTCTTCCCCTGCAGCTTATTAGACACCTTCAGACTTGGGGAACTCATCTTTCAGTGTCATAGCTTTTTGTCCTTTTATATAGTTCATGAGGTTCTCATGCCAAGTACACTGGAGTGATTTGCCATTCCCTCTTTCAGTGGATCATGTTTTGTCAGAATTCTCCACTATGACCCATCCGTCTTGGGTGGCTCTACACAGCACGGCTCATAGCTTCACTGAGTTATGAAAGCCCCTTCACCGTGACAACCCAGTGATCCATGAACAGGACCCTGGGATAGTTAAGTATAAAATTATTCTTTTTTCCTTTAGAGATTTGAGAAATTACTAAAAATTCAGTTTCTTTTCTGTAGGATGGGGAGGACTTGAAGAGCACAGTATGCCAAAGAGAACTGGACTAGCTTGGACAAAGTACAGTGTGGATATGAGGAAGGCTGGTTGTGGAGCCTGCAAGGGGCAGATTCTTAAAGTATATTATCTCTATTTTATCCTCCAACAACTCTTGCTGTCAGTGCAGTTCAGTCACTCAGTCATGTCCAACTCTTTGTGACCGCATGGACTGCAGCATGCCAGGCTTCCCTGTTCATCACCAACTCGAAGAGCTTGCTCAAACTCATGTCCATTGAATTGGTGGTGCCACCCAACCATCTCATCCTCTGTTGTCCCCTTCTCCTGCCCTCAATCTTTCCCAGCATCAGGGTCTTTTCCAGTGAGTCAGTTCTTTGCATAAGGTGGCCAAAGTGTTGGAGTTTCAGCTCCAGTTCTTCCAGTGAATATTCAGTACTGATTTCCTTTAGGATTGACTGGTTGGATCTCCTAGCAGTCTTAGGGACTCTCGAGTCATCTTCAATACCACAGTTTAAAAGCATCAATTCTTCGGCACTCAGCTTTCTTTATGGTCCAATTCTCACATTCATACATGACTACTGGAAAAGCCATAGCTTTGACTAGATAGGCCTTTGTTGGCAAATTAATGTCTCTGCTTTTTAATATGCTGTCTAGGTTTGTCATAGTTTTTCTTCCAAAGAGCAAGCATCTTTTAATTTCATAGCTGCAGTCACCATCTGCAGTGATTTGGGAGCCCCAAAAATAAAGTCTGTCATTGTTTCCATTGTTTCCCCATCTATTTGCCATGAAATAATGGGATTAGATGCCATGATCTTCGTTTTTTGAATGTTGAGGTTTAAGCCAGCGTTTTCACTCTCTTCTTTCACTTTCATCAAGAGGCTCTTTAGCTCCTCTTCTCTTTCTGCCATAAGGGTGGTGTCACATGCACATCTGAGGTTATTGATATTTCTCCCTGCAGTCTTGATTCCAGCTTGTGCTTCACCCAGCATTCAGCCCAGCATTTCGCATGATGTACTCTGCATGTGCTGTGGATAATAATATTCTGGCTACAGAACAGGATAATTGCTTAAGGACTCTAAAATGGTTTATAGGAGGACTTAAATTGAAGAAAGTAGGGAAAACCACTAGACCATTCAGGTACGACCTAAATAAAATCTCTTCTGATTATACAGTGGAAGTGAAAAACAGATTCAAGAGATTAGATCTGATAGACAGAGTGCCTGAAGAATTATGGACGGAGGTTTGTGACATTATACAGGAGGCAGTGATCAAGAACATCCCCAAGAAAAAGAAAGGCAGAAAGACCAAATGGTTGTCTGAAGAGGCCTTACAAATAGCCGAGAAAAGAAGCTAAAAGGCAAAGGGGAAAAGGAAAGATATACCCATTTGAACAGAGTTCCAAAGAATAGCAAGGAGAGATAAGAAAGCCTTCCTTGGTGATCAGTGAAAGAAATAGAGTAAAACAGTAGAATGGGAAAGACTAGAGATTTCTTCAAGAAAATTAGATTGATACCAAGGGAACATTTCATGCAAAGATGGGCCCAATAAAGGACAGAAATGGCATGGACCTAACAGAAGCAGAAGATATTAAGAAGAAGTGGCAAGAATACACAGAAGAACAATGCAAAAAAAGATCTTCATGACCCAGATAACCACGATGGTGTGATCACTCACCTAGAGCCAGACATCCTGGAATGCAAAGTCAAGTGGGCCTTAGGAAGCATCACTATGAATAAAGCTGATGGAGGTGATGGAATTTCAGTTGAGTTATTTCAAATCCTAAAAGATGATGCTGTGAAAGTGCTGCACTCAATATGTCATCAAATTTGGAAAACTCAGCAGTGGCCACAGGACTGGAAAAGGTCAGTTTTCATTCCGATCCCAAAGAAGGGCAACACCAAAGAGTGTTCAAACTACCGCACAATTGGACTCATCTCACACGCTAGCAAAGTAATGCTCAAAATTCTCCAAGTCAGGTTTCAATAGTATGTGAACCATACTATTGAAACTATTGAACCATACTTCCAGATGTTCAAGCTGGATTTAGAAAAGGCAGAGGAACCAGAGATCAAATGGCCAACATCTGTTGCATCACAGAAAAAACAATAGAGTTTCAGAAGAAACATCTACTTCTGCTTTATTGACTATACCAAAGCCTTTGACTGTGTGGATCACAACAAACTGTGGAAAATTCTGAAAGAGATGGGAATACCAGACCACCTTACCTGCCTCCTGAGAAATCTGTATGCAGGTCAAGAAGCAGCAGTTAGAAGTGGACGTGGAACAACAGACTGGTTTCAAATAGGAAAAGGAGTATGTCAAGGCTGTATATTGTCACCCTGCTTATTTAACTTATATGCAGAGTACATCATGCAAAATGCCGTGCTGGTTGAAGCACAGACTGGAATCAAGATTGCTTGGAAAAATATCAGTAACCTCAGATATGCAGATGACACCACCCTTATGGCAGAAAGTGAAGAAGAACTAAAGAGCCTCTTGATGAAAGTGAAAGAGGAGAGTGAAAACGTTGGTTTAAAACTCAACATTCAGAAAACTAAGAACATGGCATCTTGTCCCGTCACTTCATGGTGAATAGATGGAGGAACAATGGAAACAGTGAGAGATTTTATTTTGGGGGGCTTCAAAATCACTGCAGATGATGATTGCAGCCATGAAATTAAAAGACGCTTGCTACTTGGAAGAAAAGTTATGACCAACCTAGACAGCATATTAAAAAGCAGAGACATTACTGCTGTAATCCATGGGGTAACAAAGAGTCAGACACGACTG
The DNA here is from genome assembly GCF_963930625.1 of Muntiacus reevesi. Lineage (NCBI taxonomy): Eukaryota > Metazoa > Chordata > Mammalia > Artiodactyla > Cervidae > Muntiacus > Muntiacus reevesi. Next base: position 228,219,982 of record NC_089249.1, on the reverse strand, counting down.
AGTGGTTGAACTGAACACTTTAAACCTAGAACTTGATGTTAAAGCCCATGTTCATTCTTTAGTTTGAAGAGTTAACAGATTCCCATAAAGAGAGCCATGTTTCTTAAGGTCTTAAGTGTGATACTAGTCTTTTTATTCATCAGTTATGCAAGCTCTCAGCTTTGATATTTTGAAGTTGCAGGCAATGAGATGAGGATGTAATTGTTCAGTTACAAAGTTGTGTGGGACTCTTTGAGACCCCATGGACTGCAGCATCCCAGGCTTTCCTGTCCTTCACCATCTCACGGAGCCCCTCAAACTCATGTCCATTGAGTTAGTGATGCTATCCAACCATCTCATCATCTATCGTCCCCTTATCCTGCCCTCAATCTTTCCCAGCATCAGGGTCTTTCTCAGTGGACCAGCTCTTCGTATCAGGTGGCCAAAGTTTTGGAGCTTTAGCTTCAGTATTAGTCCTTGCAATGAATATTCAGGGTTGATTTCCTTTAGGATTGACTGGTTTGATCTCCTTGCTGCCCAAGTCAGGAGTGTTCTCTAGCACCACAGTTAAAAAGTACCAGTTCTTCAGTGCTCAACATTCTTTATGGTCCAACTCTCACATCTGTACATGACTAGTGGAAAAACCGTAGCTTTGTCTATATAACCCTTTGTCAAAAGTGATGTCTCTGCTTTTTAATACACTGTTGTCATAGCTTTTCTTCCAAGGAGCAAGTGTCTTTTATTTCCATGACTGCCATTACCATCCGCAGTGATTTTGGAACCCAAGAAAGTAAAGTCTCTCACTGTCGATTGTTTCCCCATCTATTTTCCATGAAGTGATGGGACCAGATGTCATGATCTTAGATTTTTGAATGTTGAGTTTTAAGCCAGCTTTTTCACTCTCCTCTTTCACCTTCATCAAGAGGCTTCTTAGTTCCTCTCACTTTCTGCCATTTAAATGGTATTATCTGCATATCTGAAGTTGTTGATATTTCTCCTGGCAGTCTTGGCTGAATGAATCACAAGCTGAAATCAAGATCGCTGGGGAGGTAATAGATGGGATGTATGGAAAGGTCTCTTTATTCAGGCTAGCTGTGATAACCAGCAGTCTGAGTAGTGGTCAGGATGTGACTTGATAAAAGTCTGTCTGTTCCTTCCTTGCTTTCCATGGTCTGCTTATGCTTTAGTATGGCTGTCCAGTGGGCACTGGCTAGCGTGAACCTCCTTAGGAAATTCACAGCCACTGTCTTTTGCCCATTGGAGATAAACCCTGAAAAAAGCTCTGACCTACCTTTCCAGGAATGGGGCTAGTCAGACTGGGCAAGCATGTTCAGAAGTTTGCTGCTCTGGTTCATTTTTCAAAACAGTTGAGTCCCTTCTGCGTGGTTTCTCTGTGGGGTTTAAGTCACGACGTCAGAGATGGGGAACTTTCTCTTGTCATACTTCCTCTCTTTTCTGCCTCCCTTCAAGTACTTCTGAATGTTATATTTATTTAGTTCTGATCAGTTAGACATTTTCTCTCCCAGCCATTCATCTGCAGGTGACATTAGTTACAGAGGGGAACCCAGAAAGACAAGGGGGCAGGGAGTAATTGAAGAATGGCAGGAAATATGTACCCTGTCCCTGCTGATGACAGCCATACTTCACAGCTTGCACTTCCTGAGTAGAGGACTTGGGGAAGGGAAGGCTCAGAGCTTTTTCAGGAAGTTGGCTGCATCCCATTATCTCCAGATGTGTGCAAAGTGTTTAATGAACGGCACTGGCTACAAGGCTGTCATGTGGCTGTGGGGCAGAAGGATTTGCTCGTATTGGACAATTCATAATCCCTTTGTTTCAGGGAAATCTCTAAGACTGACTTCGCAGGCTGCCTCCCAACCCCCATTGCATACACAGCCTTGAGGTTTAAAGCTAATTTATTTCTATCTCATTTTCTTTCAGCTTTCTACTGCGTTTAATCACTTGCTTTAGTCTCACTGCCCCTTCAGCCAGGCTTGCCGGGAAAGGATTATAGCTGGGCCCTCATGCCCCAGCTTCATTTGGAGCATCTGGTCAGCGTGCCAGAACACAGAATATCTCAGAGGCTTCCTCTGCTCTTTGACTGGCAAACACAGGGTAGTTTAAGCTGTCATGGAGCCTTCCTTTTATAAAACATCCAGAATATGAGAAGGATAAAGGGGAAGCTGAAGGCTCTTAAAAACCAGCTGGAAAGTGCATGAAAACTAAAATGCAGTCCACCTGCTCAGTTCCCAGGAGTCCTTCCCAAGTTCCTTTTTGTGGTTAGGTCATTTAGATTCTCACTGCAAGGACTTGAGGGAAAAGGCCATTCCAGTAGGGTTTCTGTTTGGGTGAGAGTTCCTGAGGGGCATCCTGAGGGACTTTCCTTCACGATGGTCACTATGGTACTTCACTCTGAGCGAGTATCTTTTCACAATCCTCATTGTCTTTGTGAAAAACTCTTTTGGGTGTCTATCCACACTGGGGTGAGTGTTAAGGTTTGAAAAGAAGCAAAGGCTAAGCAGAAGGTGGGCCCAGGAGTAAACTTGCTGGGCAGTTTTTAGGCAGGAAGAGAGGACAGAAATCAGCAAACCCTGGTGCACACCTTTACCATCTAACATGAAATGCCTGTTGCATAGATGCTCTTGCCAAAGAACTGTGGAAAATAGCTGAGTGGAGGAGCCTCCAATCCCCCTTCGTGTCTCTGTTGAAACGATTTATTCAAGACCACAGAGCCAGCTGGCAGACAAAATGAAAAGATGAGTCAGAAACTCTATAATTTTTTTTCAAGCTAAGATGTGGCCTTCAGGTAGCATTTCCTGCACAGAGGACTCTTGGGATACAGAGCAGCGTGTTCCTGCAAAATTCAGATAAAGCCCCTCTCTCCAGCCCTGTAACTCACAGTAAACTGTGCATTAGATGAGCTGCAGTTTCTGCTTTTGCAAAAGTAAGAAATAGTTGGGGGCTTATCAAGTTAGATGGTGCCTTATGGGGTGTCTAACACAAAGTGTCTGGTCTACCCTCCCTCTCCTTCCCTGCACTTCCCTTTCCCCTCTCTCCTTTGTTGCTGCAACCTTGTCTTTAGATAGTCATAGTGACCTCTTGGGTCCCTGCATCTTTCTAACTACAGCTAATCCTGGTCCTGCATTCTTTTTTTGTTTGTTTTGTTTTTTAAGTAATTTTTATTTCTTTTTGACTGTACTGGGTCTTTGTTTGCTGGATGGGCTTTCTCTAATCTCAGTGAGTGGGGCTACTCTTCATTGTGGTGTATGGGCTTCTTATTGCCATGGTTTCTCTTGTTGCAGATTACAGGCTTCAGTAGTTTTGGCACATGGGCTCAGTTGCTATTCCCAGGCTCTAGAGTGCAGGCTCCATAGTTGTGGTAGGCTTAATTGCTCCACGACATGTAGGATCTTTGAGGACCAGGGATTGAACCCATATCTCCTGCATTGGCAGGCAGATTCTTTACCACTGAGCCACCAGGGAAGCACTGGTCTTGCACTTTTAAAGTCTGCACCCAAAGGCTCACCTAAACTGCCCAGCTAAGAGACATAAAAAGCAGAGATATTGCTTTGCCAACAAAGGTCCGTCTAGTCAAGGCTATGGTTTTTCCAGTAGTCATGTATGGATGTGAGAGTTGGACTATAAAGAAGACTGAGCACCGAAGAATTGATGCTTTTGAACTGTGGTGTTGGAGAAGACTCTTGAGAGTCCCTCGGACTGCAAGGAGATCCAACTAGTCCATCCTAAAGGAGATCAGTCCTGGGTGTTCATTGGAAGGACTGATGGTAAAGATGAAACTCCAATACTTTGGCCACCTGATGAGAAGAGCTGACTATTGGAAAAGACCCTGATGCTGGAAAAGATTGAGGGCAGGAGGAGAAGGGGACGACAGAGGATGAGATGATTGGATGGCATCACTGACTCGATGGACATGGGTTTGGGTGGACTCTGGGAGTTGGTGATGGACAGGGAAGCCTGGTATGCTGTGGTTCGTGGGGTCGCAAAGAGTCGGACACAACTGAGTGACTGAACTGAACTGAAGAGACATATAAGAGTCTTGTTTTCTCCATGAAATGTAGTTAGACCTCTCTATAGTATTTTGGCAAATGTCCAGATTAGTGTCATGAGGTGACTTATTCAAATTTAAATTTTATGTCTTCAGCTCTAATTTGGTAATATATTCACATGGTTCAAAATTCAAAGGTCACTAAAGGCCAAGGTGAACTTCGTCACACCCCATCCCTGTGCCATCCAGGTTCTCTTCCTCAAAGCAACCAAGGGTTGCCAGTTTCTTCTAGAGATATTTATGTATAGTCTAAGCAAATATACCCATATAGTGTTTTTTCATATATTTACACAAAAGGTACTTCACTGTGTATACAGCTTACTTGTTTCCATTTAACAATATATCATAGACATCATTGTTTATCAGTACATAAACAGCTTCTTAGGATGTGACTTTCGTTTTAATATATGTAGAATGACTCAGGTAGAAACCTTTGGGGAAATGTGTACGTTGACCCATGTTTAAAAATGACAGTGCTCCAATTAGACTTATTACTTAGGCACAATTTATTGTTTAAATGAAGGATGTATTTGATTGTTGTGTCTAAGAAGTGATTACTGATGGCTTTTTAGAGCCAGTATGACTCACAAAGCATCTTTGATGATAAGTTTAGAATGACTGTGTCATTAGTTCTGATTGGGAGTTTGTGCGAGTCAGAATTTTAGTTTAAAACCTGTTAAGGGAGGAAAGCAGCCATAAACTTGGTCTCCTTGGCTGCAGTGCTTCCCCTGTGTTGTGTTGGGACCATTTTTTTTAATAATCAGGGGGCTGCACTAGGTCTGCCATGGCCACTCGGCACTTTGGATCTAAAGATGCCGAGATATTTCTTTGCAACTATGAAAAGCTTAGCTATTTGCATTTTCCCTGCTGAAACCTGCTGACAGTTGGGAATGCTTCCAGACCCAGGTGGCTGACTAGTTGGGCTCTAGCCCTCTTGTGGTTATGTTCTTGGTAAAGAGGTGATCCAAGAATGATCAGGGAATGAGTTGGGATGAGTAGGACGGCTCCATCTTGAGTGTTTGCCAGGGCAGCCACTTTAATGCTTGTGGGAGAGCCAGTCTATTTACAGAAGACAAAAGCCACATTTTTTGCTTTGAAGGAATGCATTGGTTTAGAATCCTCAGGGCCAATATAAGACACCCAGAGGTTCTGAACACTGAAAAGAATATGGTACCCATCTTCCCCAACCCTCAAATCACCTTCTCCTCACAAATAGGTAACTCAAAATATAAGTAATTCCAAATTTTAAATTAAGTCTGCTAGCCCCAGGAAAGATGGCTAGTTATATTTTTTACAAAAATATATCAAGTAGACTTTGGGCTTTTTTCCTCACATTTTTTTGGCTACCCATGCTTTGCTGATGCCCAAGGAAAAATTAAGTATCTCTGTTGCATGATCTAACATTGAGAGTTTCTAGTTCTGCTGAGGAGCTACTCTCTTCCTAGGATTTGGATGACAAGAATTATTTTATAGTATCAATAATTTTGAAGTTTTTTATATTTTATTTATTTATTTATTTTAATTTTTGACTCTGCTGAGTCTTCGTTGCTACTTGGGCTTTTCTCTAGTTGCAGGGAGCAGGGACTACTCTCTAGTTGCCACATGTGGACTTCTCATTGCAGTGGCTTCTTGTGTTGTGGAACGTGGGTGTGCAGGCTTCAGGAGCTGTGGCGGCATGTGGGCTCAGGAGTTGTGTTCCCAGGCTCTAGAGCACAGGCGCAGTAGTGGTGCTGAGTGGGCTCAGTTGCTCTGCAGCATGTGGGATCTTCCTGGATTTGGAATTGAACCTATGTCTCCTGCATTGGCAGGAGAATTCTTTACCACTGAACCACCAGAGAAGCCCCAATTTTGAAGTTTTTAAAAAGAATGTTCTTTTGTTTATTTAAAATTATCTTTACCTAGACTGAACATTTGAATAGCTCTGAAATTTTCCTCCCAGAAATGCATTTTCTTCTTGAGTGCTCCATGATGAAATCAGTCTTAATTTCAGTTCAACTAGTGTGTAAAAACACACAGTGAGTGATTATTAGTCCCTGAAGGAGGCAAGACAGATGGAGCCCAGAATGGAATTGGCTTTATGATTAATTGAATCCTTGAAGAGCTGAATAGAGTTAGAGCTGATCCAGCCCAATCAGCGCCTTGAGACGGCTGCTGCTGTCCCAAGCCTGAGAGAGGAAAGGGTCACAGCAACCCAGATTTATCCTCTATTAAAATGGATTGAATGTATGTACCAGACAGTTCCCATTTTTAAGCCATTGATGCAGGATAATTGGAATGGAAACAAACAAGATTAGAACTAGATTACAGGTATTTGTGCAAGTTGCCTCCTAAATCAATCAGAGTCCATGATTTGTTCTGAGGGTGCGTTATCATTAGAGTGAATCATTGAAACTCAGCGACACATCTGGAGTCGGCCAGCCAGAAGGGAAAAAGGGAGGGGGGAACAGAAAGCTGCTTAGGGTAGGGAACTGGGCACAACTGTGGAGTGCTTTTCTGTCTTTGGGGGCAGAAGTCTTCCAGAGAGAATTTTAATTTAATTTTGCTCTTTTTTCTTTCCAGCAGAGATGCATGAAAGTATAGGTTTGAAATGACTGCCTTCTTTCCATAGTGAATAGATGGGTGTGTCCTTTTTTTAATGTTTGGACCAGTCATCTAGGGCAGCTTCTGCCTATGGAGATCCTGCCATCCAGGGAGAGAAAAGGGCAAAGGCCTTCTAGGTGCTGTGGAGGACGCAGCCATGTGAATCACCAGGTCCGTTAGGATTGGGTGCCCTGGTGCCTTGCCGGGGGTCTTGTTAGTACAGAACACCATGTGTGGAGCTAGAGAGCTCAGGTTTGCTTTCATGGTTGGGCTCTACTTTCTGGGCCAGGGGCTGAGGGATGAAGTCCAGGTTCCCTCATAGCCCTCTGTCCCACTGACTCTAGCTGTGGTCTTGGGCTGGGGTGTCGGGCAGGTGATCCTCAGCCCGAGGGTGACTCATCTAGTCCTGTACTCACATGGGTCACAGTCTCAGATCTGGAGCTGGCTAACTAACATCTGAGTAATTGTTTTACATATAAAAGCAAGAATGGGTACATGAGGGACTTTCTCATAGAGATGTGTTGCCACCATCCCTTTCCTTTCTGAGTTACCTTCCAGGCACTGATGCTTATGTCACATTCCTGGCAACATGCTAGGTTTAGACCCATAGAAGCCTCATCTGGTAGGCTAGCATTACCCTTACCTTCGAACTGAGCTTTTTTTCTTTTTTCCATTTTGAGCTCTTGTGAGTCAGGCTGCAGGCAACTCATTTACATGGGAGACAGTCAGAAGGCAAGCGTCTTGAAGTCTACTTTCATTTTGCCGTGGGAGGTGTTTTCCTGTTGAATTGCTAACCTGGCAGGTCAGAGGGAATCATAAAGGATCTTGCTCATCCCTAGGTGGAACAGAGTACAGCAGAGCACCTCCGAAGGGGGTGAAAAAACCTTCCTTGATGACAGTTCTGGCATTCTCTAAGCCTAGAGAGTACTGTCCCCAAGGGAACGAGGTGAGGTTTCTCGGTCCCGCAGCAGAGAAGGTGAAGCCACGGTCCATAGCACACACTTAGGCCGCTGTAGAGCTAAGAACTGGACTCGCTTCTCTCCTCCCCTTTTTCCCTCCCCCGTGTCCTGCTGTTACATTGGCCCTGCTAGCTGCTCTGGCTGTGGTTTCCACTGCTACCATTGTGTCAGGCACAAAGGAGTTTAATTTACTTATTTTGTTGGCGTTCCCTTTATGAAGAATGGTATCTAATCCCTGAGCTGAGAAGCATCTAATCCCCCTGTGTCTGATACAGCCTTTGTTCCTGTCTGAGTTGTCTGTTCCCTTTCCAGCTCAGCCTCAGCTGGACCTTCTGCCTCTTACTAGACTGGACCTCAAGAGCCAGCAATGCTCAGCAGACTCTCCTCCTCACTTTTGTATGGGTGTGTGGGTATAGGAGGGGGTTGACGATGCTTAGGGGCCTTGGCCTGGTTTCCTGGACCTGAAAGGACTCAAGTGTATATGGGAAAAGGAGGAATTAGTGGTGCAGTGCCAGTCTTGCCTGGGACCAATTGGTCCTTGGCATCCAGGTCTCAGTACTCATTCCTCTTTTTGTGCTTGAGCCTGGACATGACCTCTCATCTGCTTAGAGCAGTGCTGTTCCTGGAACCTCAGTTGCTCTATTCAGTGACAAGAGGACAGGCTCGATATTTAACCTTACTTGTTAAAACAGGTGGAAGAGGAACTTGGCAGTGCCATCTTTGGAATCTGTCCTCTGGGGCAGGGGGCAGGTATAGCCACCTTTGCTAACCCTCCAGGGAAGCCCAGTATGACAGGAAGCTCTTACTTTAGTCTCCAGGTTGTCACACACTGCTTGTGGCTGTCGTGTCCCACCTGTCTGTCCAGTGTCCAGGGCTGTGGACAGGGAGAGATGTGGTCAGAGAGGTGGCTGAATGAGTCCATTCCCTGCAGAGGAGGCTCATAATCTGTGGTTAGGATCTGTCTCTGGGATAAGGGATGCCTCCTAGGCTTGTGTCTCACAGACTGTCTCTTTCTGTTTGGGCTTCAGTGTTGCTCATGTTCACAGTTTCTACCAGGCCTTGTTGTCACTCTCCTCTGGGGCCAGTGTTCTCTTTTATGACTGGGTAGGTGGACAGACTCTGTGGGAAAGCCTGGAACATGGGAGACCCATAAGTGTGGGGTAGGTGGTGGAAGGACAGACATCTGCTTGGACACATATCTCTGTGTATCTCATGCAGTATGAGGGCCCTGTCCTTGCCCTGTTCCCTTCTCTGTGTGGCACCCCAGCCCCTGGACTGTGCAAATGTGATTCTTGATGACAAGCTGGAAGGGGAGGACTAAGCCAGGTAGCAGTCAGGGCTAAGGGCTTCCCACCAAGGGGAACACTTTTTGGAATAGTGTCAGCTACCGCCTCCCACCATGGGTGAATTGTCAAGAGGTGACTTTATCTGCTTAGTGTCCCCAAAGAAGCATGCCGGGGAAGTCCTACAGGAAGCACAAATACCATCCGGGGATGCTGAGGGACCCACAAGCCAGGAGCACCAAGGCCCCACTGACTTGGACAGGGACCTTAGCCAAAGCCCTTGGCCTCTCTGCGCTCTTACCTGGAACTGGGGAATAGCCTCTTACACCTCCTGGGGCCATGGAGAGTGATGAGATTATTCCAATAGAATGGCTCTGATTCTCTTGGAAGAAGTATGCTATATCTCTGCCAGTCGTGGTTGTTATAAATAGTGACACTTGAAAATCAATAGGGCACCACTCAGAGGAGCCGCAAGTACTGCCCACGCTTGTTTGTTTTCCAGTTTATTCTCACCTTTTCCTAACGGAGGGAGGGGCAGATGCTGCCCGCGCTGCACACCTCACTGAGGGTTGGGAGGATTAGCTGCGAGGTAATGAGCACAGTAGAACTGAGCTGGGCAGAAGCATTTGGCGGCCTTGCTTATTGCCCATAGCAAACAGGCTGAGAGAGGCCAGCTCATCTGACAAATGTTTACTGAATTTCAGCTCCTGTTACTTTCCAAAGAGATGGAAAGATGAATTTGGCGTTTTTACTGCCCTCAAAATGTTTAGAGTCTACATCGAGGCATGAAGAATGTTGAGAAATAGCCAGAGTAACTGCAGTATTCCAGACACTGAGCTAAGAGGTTTGCATTCATTTTGTCATTGAATTTATCCAATAGGTTATTGTTATGAATAAATATAACTATCATTTACATTTTACACGTGAGGAAATGAGACCTATGTGCCCTGTTTCCCTAGGGTCACGTAGCTAAACTGTGTTAGAGCTAAGACGTGAACCCAGGCAGTGTGACTCAAAAGCCAAGTTTTTCACCAGGGTGCCGTGCCAAAGTGATGACAAATGCTGAAGGAGAGACAGAGACATTGAGAAAGACAGGTACATTGAGGGACAGAGAGAGACAGAGATGGGGGAAGGGGAAAGAGAGGAGAAAAGTTGGATGGAAAAATGAGGGGGTGAGAGAGGTTGAGAGAGGACCAGCTAGATATGTGATGGCTTTCTATTGTTTTCTCTGCCTGTGAGTGATAATCAGCCTATTCTTTGCCTTTATTTCCATGTGCTGTAGATCAGATCCAACCCTAGGAGGACAATCAGGATGTGTATCAGGAAAGGGCAGTAGATAAGAAACTTGATTTTGGTGGCTCACCAATCCCAGGGAATGACCCTCATCAAACACTCCTGTCACAAAGGACTCTGCTCCCTTGGGAGGGTAGTTTAGTGTTTCTTCCCTCCTTTTTGATAGATTGAGTAGTGGTGCCTCTGTAGTTGAATTCTGCATTGGAGTCCTTCGCTCACTTGCCCCCTCATCACCACAGGCTCCCACTGGAATCTTTGAGAGTGTGAGTGCCCATCTCAGCTTGTGATCCTGAGCCCAGAATGCTTCTCAGAAGAAATCCTCTGCCTTTTGCTGGAGATAAGCACCCAGGGTGAACCTCTAATACAAACATGAGGCTTCTGTGGCAGTGTTGGACCCACACCTCTGGGAGGAGAGTTTGCCTGTTGTCACCAAGCACAGGAGGGAGACCCTGTCAGTGGGGAGAGGGTCAAGCACAGTATTTTTAGCAAGTAATCCTTTATTGTTTACTCAGCCATGTTAAAAATAGATACCACCCTTTCTTTCTAATTGGCACCATTTGTCATTCTCTGTCCTTGATTTTCACACACTGAACTGTTCATGAATATTTATTTACCCTTCCAGGGCAACTCTGTATGTGTGTTTGTATGTGTGTGCACACACGTGCTTGCGTGTGTCTCACAAGCTCATTCTACCCCTCCTTTCTTTCCTGTCATGAAAGATGACATAGTGGGAGGCAGGGGCTCCTTGAATCCCTTTCTTTGATGCTGATGAGTTCCCACACATGTTTTTTCACATTCCTGCTTGTGAAGCTCCCTCTCTGCCTGCCCTGATTGTCCAACCTTTCCCATAACTCAGCCAACCTTGAACTCCCATTCCATACCTCTGCCCTCCTTGCCTAGCTGGTGAAATGCTCCTCCTTGGCAGTGAAGTCCAGGATCCCCAAGGTGCTTTGATGAGGCTCTTCAGATTTGTTGTTGTTGTTCTTGGCAACAGCTAGACAAGGGGCTTCCCAGGTGGTCCTAGTGGTAAAGAACCTACCTGCAAAGGCAAGAGACACAAGAGACGTGGGTTTGATCCCTGGGTTGGGAAGATCCCCTGAAGGAGAGCATGGCAGCCCACTTCAGATTTCTTGGCTGGAGAATCCCATGAACAGAGGAGCCTGGCAGGCTACAGTTCATAGAATCGCAAAGAGTCAGACACGACTGAAACAACTTAGCATGCACGCATGCAGACGAGGGAAGCAGGGATCAATTTTCACCTTTTTTTTCCCTCAGTAAACCCTCTGCTTGTCAGCCACAGTGACAGACATGCCCTAGCAGTTCTGAACAACAGAGGAGCCTGGAGCCTGCCTCTGGGATTTTGTGCTGGGCTGAGGACTCTGGAGAGAACCTCCCCGTTTTGGATGAGCCCGTCAGCCTGAGATGGCCCCTTTCCTGAGCCATTGTTCTATCTTTTGGCTCTCTAGAGTGGCTGAAAAGAAAGATGACTGCCTGAGCAGTTAAATGAGGGAGCTAGCTTGTTATTGGTGATATGCATGTCTCAGGTGTGTTACACTTAGCATCCCTCAGTGCACTTTCCCTTTGCTCTGATGGAAGTCTGCATTCTCTCCGTCTTAATGTCTTCTCTAAACCAGAAATGATTTCAGATGTCATCTTTTCACCCCTGTCTCCTAGCAAGGAAGCCATTTCTTATAGCCCATTTCACATTTAACTGCTTCTTCTGGTCTTAAAATTCATTTATTCATTAAAAATATTTGTATTGACTATTTACTATGTGCTAGTACTCTTGCCTGGAAAATCCCATGGACGGAGGAGCCTGGTAGACTGCAGTCCATGGGGTCGCGAAGAGTTGGACACGACTGAGCAACTTCACTTTCACGTTTCACTTTCATGCATTGGAGAAGGAACTGGCAACCCACTCCAGTGTTCTTGCCTGGAGAATCCCAGGGACGGGGGAGCCTGGTGGGCTGCCGTCTCTGGGGTCGCACAGAGTCGGACACGACTGAAGCAACTTATTAGCAGCAGCAGCAGCAGGCTACCATAGTGGGGGAATAGTGGTGAACAAGACAGTTAGGTCTCACTTCTTAAATAGTTTACCTTTAGTCAGAAATAAGTTTTTAAAAATTAGTTAATACAACTTGGGTTTGAACTGCTCAGGTCCAGTTACATGCAGATTTTTTCAGTCAGTATGCACTGCAGTACTACATGTTTTGAGCCTGGTTGACTCCAAGGCTGGGTAAGCCTGTGGATGTAGAACCATGAATAACTAGGGCTGACTATAAAGTTACATGTGGATTTTTTACTACACAGGGGTCAGCACCCCCACCCCCTAGTTGTTCAAGGGTCAACTGTACATCATTACAATTAACAGCTTCTTAATGTTGCCTCAAAGGACAACATCAAGCAAGTGAAAAGACAGCCCACAGAATGGAGAAGAATTTTGTAAATAGTATACCTGATAAGGGACTTATATTTAGAATACATAAAAACTCTTACAATTCAATAGTAAAAAGGATAAATAACCCAATTTAAAAATAGGCAAAGGATCTGAATAGACAGGTGTTCAAAGAACATATACAATGGCCAATAAGCACACGAAAAGCTATTCAACATCATTAGCCACAAGGGAAACACAAGTCAAAACCTTAATGAGGTAATACTCTATACTCTCTAGAATGGTTGTTATCCGAAAAACGGATGATAATAAGTGTTGGTGAGAATATGGAGAAATTGGAACCCTTATAAACTGGTCATGGGGATGTAAAATGATCCGGCCATTTTGGAAAACGATTGTATCAAGTTTTGCTAATGATTAAACACAGAGTTATCATATGACCTAGCAATTCCAATAGACCCAAGACCACTGAAAACATATGTCCACACAAAAGCTGGTACCTAAATGTTCACAACAGCGTTATTCATAATAGCCAAAAAAATGGAAACAACTAAAAAAAAAAAGGCAACAACTGAAATGTTTACTGGCTGATAGTGGATCAATACAATGTGGTTTATTCATACATCGGAATATTATTTGAGAATAGAAGGAAATGGTATGCTGATACATGTAACACATGGATGAAACTTAAGATATGCTAAGTGAAAGAAACCAGTCACAGAGGACTGTATATCATATGAGCCCATTTATATAAAATGGCCAGACTAGGCAAATTATAGAGCCAGAAAGTAGAAGTTGCCCAATCCTGGGAGGGTGGGGTTTGGAGAAAAATGAGAAGTGATTGCTAATAGGTATGGGTTTTGGGGGGAGGGTGGCTGATGAAAATGCTTTAAAATTGAATGTAGTGATGGTTGCATAGCTCTGTGAATATACTTGTATAATTTCAATGGGTAAATTGTATGGTATATGAATTATATCTTATAGCTATTTTAAAAAGTCAGTGATAGGTGTTATGAAGAAAATAGGATTATGTAGAGATTTTAGATTGGTTAGTTAGGGAGACTTTTTTGAAGAGATGTTCTTCTGGTCCCAACTGAGATGTTGAGGTGCAATCAGTCGGTACATGTTAGGCTGAGGTTTTTTTTTTTTAGGCAGAGGAATAGACAGTGCAAGGACCCTGAGGCAGGAGCAAGCTTGGTCTGTTGGTGAAGCAGCTGGGAGGTCACTGTTGCCTGAGTTGAGTGGAAGACTAAGAAGTGAGGTTGGGAAGTTAGCAGTGCATCTAGAAACCAAGGTAAGGTATATTTGGGTTTTATTCTAAAAGTAATAGGAAGCTACTTTAAATAGGGGAGTAACAAGATCTCATTTGTGTTTTTTTGAGCGATCCTTCTGGTTGCCTTGTGGGAAGGAACTCTTCATGTCTTCAGAATTGAGAGCCTCCTATCTTTAATCTTCCACCTCTCGTGGTAGGAGATTTTTCCTGGCGTCTTGTTCAAGTCACCCCTTCTCACCAGGATTCTGGGTGGTGGATCTGGTGATCATGATAATCCTTTATAACCTGGAAGATTATTGCTCTTCAGATTAGAAAGTGGAGTCAGAAAGTTTCTATAGTTTCTCCATGGATGTGTCTACTTTCATCATGTGGTTGTCAGTTTCCAGATTTGGGACCATGGTGTCTCCTTGGTTTTCCACAGCTGGGCTGGCTCTGGCCCTAGTTCCTTGGCTCCAAATTGAGTAGGGCAATCCTTCTGCCTCTGCTAGTTAGCAGCAGACCTGCTTGGGGGGGTGAGCAGCAGAACGTGCTGTGTTGAAGCCCCACAACCCAGTTGGGTGGGCAGGACTGGAATGAACTTTTTTACAGCTCCAGATAGCTCTTGAGAGGCTGGTGATATGGTGAGTTGGAACATAAGACAGGAGCAAGATGACCTGGATTTGAACCTGGTCTCCACTACTCTTGACAACCCACTCCAGTGTCCTTGCCTTGAGAATCCTACAGAGTAGTCCATGGGGTCACAGAGTTGGACACGACTGAGCGACTAACACACACATACACACTCCATACTCATTAGGTGTCAAATGTTAGGCAAGTTATGTAATCCCTCAAGCAGTTTCTTTGTCTGTAAAATGGGGATAACCAACCTACCTAAGGTTGGTTATTGCAGAGAATTAAATGTGGTATACTTGAGAAGCATGTAGAAGACTGCCCAGCAGGTAGTGATCAGAGTGGTAACTGCTATTATTATCATCTTTGTTCACCCAAATGTTAACTCAGAGAGTTGGCTCAGGACACTTGTGTGGGCAAGGCAGTAGATGGCACATAGTCATTAGAGCTTTGCTTGCTCTGCAAATATTTTTTAAAAATTTCATATGTATTGTCTCCTCTGACCCAAAGAAATGCATGCTCAGTGTAAGTTTTCCAAACCTTAAAGTAATATGTAGTATAGAAAGTTGAAATGACATCCAAAGGACATAGATCAGTTGCAGAGAACTGCCTATTGGTAGTTTATTCACTCATGCAACAAATATATATTGAGTGCTTGTTATGTACATCCTCTGAGTAGCATTGTGAAGAGTAAGGGAGGTAATGTAAAAAGAGTGCCTTGCGCATGCTGGGCACCAGTAAGCACTCAGTAATGATAGCTTTATTATTGTTACTGTTACTCTGACGAGGCTGAGGTATGGGCATTGTTGTTTTTTTTTTCCCCCATTTATTTTTCTTAGTTGGAGGCTAATTACTTTACAATATTGTAGTGGTTTTTGCCATACATTGACATGAATCAGCCATGGATTTACGTGTGTTCCCCTTCCCAATCCCCCCTCCCGCCTCCCTCTCCATCCCATCCCTCTGGGTCTTCCCAGTGCACCAGCACTGAGCACTTGTCTCATGCAACTTGTAAAGTTGCAGGATATAAAATTAACACACAGAAATCCCTTGCATTCCTATACACTAACAATGGGCATTGTTTTAAGCAGGCTTTTTTTTTCCCACCTGGAGAGCTGGGATATATGGGTCATAAAGTTGATTATCCTCTCTTGTATAGTGTTCTGGATCTTAGGGGCTTAGTGTTTTTGCTGGCCTGTGGCCCTGACACTGGACCCAGTTCTTCCGTTGATGTGTCACTTCCAGGAAACAGAATACTGTGAAATGTCTCTCTTGTTTCCTTGTTGATCGTTAGTTTCTTTTGTTGCTATATAACAAATTACTTCTAAACTTAGTGAGTTCAACCAACAGTATTCATTGATTATTTCTCACAATTTCTGTGAGTCATGAATTTTGAAATGTAGTCAAGATGTTGGCTGGGCTACATGGTCTGCTTCCAGCTCTCCTGCCTGACAAGTTGGTACTGGCTGTTGGTTAGAGGTCTTAGTTCCTTTCCATGTGAGCCCCTTCACAGGGCTATTCATGTATCCCCCATGGCTCCTTTCAGAGTGAATAACAGAAAAAAAGCAAGGCAGCAGTGTCACTGCCTTTCATGATGTAGCCTCAGAAATCAGCACCATCACCTCCTCTGTCTTCTTTCTGTTACACAGATAAGCCATGTTCAATGGCGGAGGGAAATATGCAAAAGAATCAATACCAGAAGGCAAGGATTGTTGGTGACCATTTTGGAGACTGGATGCCATACCTAGAACACCAAGAACGCTTTCCTAAAAAGACCCTGTGGAGGGAATCCCAGGCATGAGTCCCTTTGTAGATACTTGTCTGTGAGGTCAGTGGTACCTACAACCCTTCCCCACGCTCTACCTCCACAGTGCTGAGCTGCCTCTTAGCTGAAGTACTCTCATGTCGGGGGGAGGACAGTGGTTTCATTTTTCAGTCTTTGATCATGATAATAGCTAAAGTGAGTGACAGAAGACTGCTTTCTTGCAACTCTGTCAGTGACTTGTGCATTAGACTCTGGATTTCTTGAGGTGGACTGACCAGTTGCCCAGCCTCCTCTTACAAGCTTTCAGAGGAGGGGGGCCATTTTTGGTACATTGAAATCCAGTCATTTCAAGATGAGGGTAAATGGTATTGTACTTTAAAAGGGCTGTTAACATTTTCATTCCTTACAGTTTCATGTGTTCTGTTAGGAAGACTCTCCCTTATGAATTGGGAGAAGTAAGAGTTGGGTGGCAGAAGGTGTTCTTGGTTAAGAACCTGGGCTCTGGATAGACAGGCCTCTTGACACTGTATCCTGGACAAGTTACTTAATCTTCTAAGTTTCAGCTTCCCCAGCCGAGAAGTGGAGACAGTGCTGCTTCACTGACTCACTGTGAGGATTAAGTGAAACAATGTACATGTAGTATAAAGGAAGCTCCTAGCACAGAGCATGGCACATGGTAAACAAATACAAGAGCTGTCCATAATGATATTGTTGGCATCAGTCTCATCATCATCATTACCCTCTTTGACCCTAAGTTAGATGAGGAGAGGGGCAGCGACTTACCCAGCGCACAGAGGGACTCTGGGCCTATGGACTCCATCCCTCCTCCAGCCTCTATACTTTCCAGCTTGAATGTCCTTGCATGTGATGCCTGAACCACAAATAGAAGTTTGGGCAACTCCCAATTATCTAGTGTGAATAATTCACTCTGAGATAATCTGTGTGCCTGGCCAGCTTCTCAGATCAGCTGACTGGATTATTCTCCTCTTTCAGTTGTTCAACAGTACAAGTAATTGAGAGTTGGCATTAGAATGTGAAGGCTGTGAGGTCATCTTCTGTTGTTCTCAGTTGCTCAGCCCTGCCAGTGGTTATGTTTCAGAGGAGCATGAAGGCTGTAGAGAGAAGCCCAAGGTGGAAGGACAAAAGTGGGGTCGGGTTTGAGAACGAAGGATGAGAGCCCTGGAATGACATCCTGGGGAAAGCAAAGCTGCTGACTGCAGACCAGGAGAGCCAGCGAGGAATGGTTTTCAAGGTGCCTTTTCTCTCACCTGGGCCAGAGGAAGGGCCCGAGTCAAGGGTCATGCTTCCCTGAGGAACTCTTTGAATTAAACTTGACTCTGAAATTTTTTTTTTTGTTTTTGATTGAGCCATGCTTCTTCCAGGATCTTAGTTCCCTGATCAGGGATCGAACTCAGGTCACCTGCAGTGGAAGTGCAGAGTCCTAACTATTGGACTGCCAGGGAATTCCTGAGTCTGAAATGTTAGATGTTCCTGGAGTCCCTTAAAATATGGTTGACCACCCTCTTCCCTTCTGTTTGGCATCAGGGGACTGCCTTAGGAAACTCGAAAGCCTTTCTGTAAAGTAGGGGCTCTACATTGAAATGATCCCTTCATGTAAAAAATAAACAGATTTATTTACAAATTTATAGTGCATATAAATACATAATATAAAAATCAGCTTTTATTTCTGAGGGTATGAGGAATGAGGTTTTGAGATAGAGGAACTTTTCTATTTTGCATCTTCTATGCTGTTATGAGTCTTTTTTTTTTTTTTTTTTACCACTAGCTTATATCATTTTCTAATTAAAAGGTAGAATGAACTCAAAACATATAAGAAGTTGCTATTGGGTTTTCTGGTATGAGTTTTTTGAATTGTTGTGGTATGTAGCCTTTAGTTGGCTTGAGTTTTGGGGTTGGACACAATAATTTGTTCACATCCCTTCAGCCAGGTGGCCAGTGAGGCATTATTCATGAACACCACGGCCCAGGCTCCCTTAGAGTTAAGTTAATGGAGCTTAACAAGCACTCATCTGCCCCTCATCACCAGTGCCTTAGTCCTGAGGTTGCCATCCTCCCTCCTGCTCTTATGATCACCATGCTCTCCTTCCCTAAGGACCCAGGAACCATTTCCTCTGCATCTGCTAGACCTGGGGTTACCCTGAAGTTACCCATCTAGACTCTCTTTTGCTTCTGAGAAGGAGGATTAAACTCTTGATCCAGATACTATTTTGATATGTGGTTTGTCCAAGATCAGTAATTTTGAAGGGAGGAGAAAGGTTAGTTGGTATTTGAACTGTTTCTCTTGAGTTAAAAAAATAAAAACTTTCATTTAGTTTGTGGCTTAGGAAAAGTTGTTTGAGCTCAGTTTGGTGTTCATAGTTACTGAGGTTCACTCCAGGTCTTGACTGGTGGTTGGTTCCAGCGTGGGTTTAGGAGGAACAGGGGCAGAGTGGAGGCAGGAGCTTTTTTGTCTTTGGGGCTCTTAACAGCAGCAGTAAATTGTGATGTGTGTGGAGCAGGAGCAGAGCCAGCTCACAGAGCCCTGGGCCAGAGGGCCCATCTGCGGGCAAGCTGCTTTTCAGCCTGGCTGGAGGTTCTTACATCTGAGCCCAGCATGGCTGCATTAGGCCAAACCTTCAAACGTGGCTCCAGAGTAACAGGCATAGCCAGAGCATTTAGCTGCTCCACGTGGAAGCTGAGCTCCATTTTCCTGCATTTCCATTTCCTGGGAAGACCTTAGTGGCAGAAAGAACTTGGTAGACACTTGTTGGCCAGCGTCACTGCTTAGGGCAGGCTCCAGGTCAGTAGTGAAGTTGTTGGAATGGCTCAAAAACGTGCAGAACTTGGGAGCTGAATGAAACCTAGAGATGCCTCTCCTGGATCTGGCTCCTGAACGTCCCTGTGATCTCCTGTCCCCAGCTGGCCTTGGAGCAAAGAGGCCACCTAAATTTGTCTCACCTCTCCCCGAGGACCCTGACAGAGCCCTTCTGGGCTTTTGGAGGAAGGTTATGACTTCTTTAGGCTGAAGGAGATAGGCATTCCCAGAGTCCCTTGAGAAGGGAATGATTAACTTTGATAATTAGCCTGAGAGATGACTTAGGCTGTTGGCTGGGGCCAGATGAGGAAGTTAGAGGAGTGTGTGTTGGGCTCTGGAGGTGAGGAACACCAGGGACTGTATTCCTTCAAACCAGATTAGGGGGAGAGCCCCAGTGCAAGCACTTTGTGCTAGATGCTGAGCAAGTGGTGGCTTTTGTGTCACTGGGGATGTGGTGGGTTTTCCCTTTTTGTACCTAAAATACCTGCTTTCCTCTCCAAGATATAGAAATATCTTGGAATAGAGAGCCACTCTTTAGAGCCATTGGTATGAATGGCAGTGGTTCTGGAGGGAGCCACATACCTATTGTTAGCTCCTTATCAAATATGCTGAGCTGAAGTTTCCAGGTTTGGGGGGTCATATTCTCCATGGTTGGTGGGTGCTATGGGAAGGAGGTTTGAGTTAGTGGGTAAAGGAAATCTCTAAAGAGTTGGTTGTCTGAAGACTTTATGCTTTAATACTGTGTGAGTTTCCTAAGTATGAAGCTGCTTGTTGTCCACATGGTCTTGTGCTTGGGCCATGGGGACAGACAGAACTGTAAGGATGGGCCACTGTTAAAGGACTTCCCTGGCAGACCAGTGGTTAAGGCTCTGCAGTTCCACTGCAGAGGGCATGGGTTTGATCCCTGGTTGGGGAACTAAGATCCTCCCTTAGTTCCCCCCTCCCTCCCCATCCCCCCACAAAAAGGGGACAAACAAACAAAAAAAAAGGGGGGACAAACAGCAAGCTATTTGGAGCATGTAACCTATGTAACCAGACTGTTACATACCTGGCCTGACTCCCAATCTAGCTCCAAACAGTCAATTACTATCCAATATTATGGCTTGAATCCCATGGACAGAGGAGCCTAGCAGGCTACAGTCCATGGGATTGCAAAAGTCGGACACGACTTAGCGACTAAACCACCATCATTATGTCTTGAGGTGGTATGAAACGGTATGGTGAGCTGTGAAGGCTCTTGATTTATATTGTTTTTGGTCTCTCAAGACATTTTTCTATCTTCCTCCTTTGGAAACCACCTTCTTTCCTTTGAGAATAAGGCTGTTAGTCTTTGTGACCCACCTCTTCTGTTCCCAGTTAGGGCTTGTCATATAACCTGGACTAGACATTTGTAGTGCCCTTCTTGTGTTTGTGCAGTGACTGGCACAGGGGTTGGCATGTGACACAGGCAGGACCAATCAAAGTCCTGCCCTGGAATTCTATTCCACTTGAGAGGGAGAATTCTCTATGCTGGGATTGATGCATTTGGGGGCAACCAGTGACCATCAGACTCATCTTTCTGTGGAGAACGCAGCTTCATCTAGAGAGAAGGCAGAGCCCAGAGATGTAGCCTGAGGGAGGGCCTGGCATGCTGCTTGAGCCTCTGGACCCAGTTGTCCATTTACTTTCATCATCATTCTTCATGATGGGTCCCAGCAAACTAAGTTTTTCTCTTAGATGAATCTGAATTCAGTTTTGATCCCTCCTTAAGTCCTGACTAATAGAAAACAGCTTCCAACTGATCTAACTCTTTGCTTCCAAATAGCCAATATCGTGTCTAGGGAAGCTGGTTCATGACTAGGACCTCATACAGAAAACTTGCTTCATACACGTTGGGTGCTCACTTCATGTTTCTTCCCTGAGTAGCAGCACCCTTTCCATCTGCTGCCAACCTGTGGGAGAAGGGTGGAGACCTGAGCCTGGGTCTCCCAGCCTGCCTCTTGGTGTCAGTTAATCTTATCATCCGTGCATGCATTTTTCATCTCCTTCCTTTGCTTCTGCAGAGATAAATACAAGTCTTGTTTTGCAGGGACCTTGCCAAACATGCCAGCAATGGGGAGTTGATCAGTCTACTGCAGGCTCCTGTTTTCCATATGTAGAGAGGGAACTATATTCCTGTGGCACAGTGCTATTTGAGGCTGCAAGTCTGATTATATCTCTCTGAAATCAGGCTGTCCTTTGGTGCCCAGCTTGAGCTGATGCTGAATTTATTGTCCCTAAAACATCAGGGCAGTGTTAGAGGTTCCTTGCCCACTGCTTTTTTCCCAGGCTGCTTGTGCCAGCTGTGGGGCCCTCGTGAGGCTGTTAGGTGTCTCTCTGTGGCAGATTCATTGTTCCATATTTTTATTTAATTACTTACTTTTATAGCTCTTAGAATAAATCTAATTATCCATCTGTTATGCTACATTATGCCACTGCAGTTCACGCAATTCTTTCTCATTGTATGATATTTGTTAACATGACCTTGCCCTTTTCCAGCACTCATGCTCCTCTGTGTGGCTCTGTGCCACCTTCTCAGTGGATCCCCAGCACGTTAGTCTGTTAGGGCCCCTGGCAGAACTGACCTGTGGGTGGCTCTTAGATGAAGCAGAGGTTGGTGGAGTTTGGAGTAGTTCAGAGGGAGGAGCGTGGCCGAGGAGCCACCTGCAAGGCCATGCTGACCTGACTTCAGTTTGGAAGGCTGGATTGGTATTAGGGTGCCAAGAAAGAAAGCAGAAGTTGTAGCCTAAGTCCCTGGCCTTTACCTAGAGTCCTGTTGTCAAGGTCAGCCAGGTGAGGTTGACCAGGAAGGAGGTGACCGTGCACACTTGCGGACGTGGCTGGCAAGTGGTGCCTGACATTAAGAGTGAGTCAGGACTGATCTCAGACACAGCACAAGTGAAAGTTGCCTACTGGAGACTGATTTCAGGAACCACGTGGAGGATCCTGGCCCTCAGATTGTTTTGTTTTTTTATTCTTTTCCTGCTGCCTAAAAATTTTTAATACTATTGGGAATTAATGTCTTGATTTTTTAAATACATCCATTGCCTCTCTTTGGGGACAAATATAGATACTCCCAGAAGGGGTATGCCAGGGGTTATTGAACACCTCTGCTGTGTCCCTTTTCTCAAGCAGTTGGGAAAGCATGGTGATGGACACACAGGGAGTTGATTTAGGAACCAAACTGGAGGAGGAAGGGAAGAGAAGGCAAAAATTGAGAACATTAACTGGGTTCTGCCTTGTGTGAGCCCTTGCAGTGGGTAAGCTGTTTATAATGGGAGGGAGGTCATGTTTCCAACCCATCCACATACCTAGTTATGGGGCCGGACCACCTAGGCCTCAGTGTCCCAGCAGGGGAATTATACCAAGCCGGCCTTATCCTTTTAGGTAGCTGCTGCTCATTGAGTACTGGCCACTGGGCTAGACCATCTGGAGAGTGAGGTTACAGGTGAATAGGCAGCAAGGCATAGTCCCATGTCTTTGAGGGTGGTGACAATTTAGTAGGGGAGACCAAGTCTGTTGAGTGAAGGCGTCCCAGGAATGCATAGCAGGGGCCCTGTGTGGGAGGTGGCCACTGAGGGCTTCTCTGAGGAAACGGTTGGAGAGAGACCTGGAGGAATAAGGACTAGCCTGATGAAGTTGGAGGCAGGGATGGGGAGTGTTTGAGGGAGGACACTCCAGGCAGAGAGGCAATGGTGATCGTTGCACATTTGAGTTGAGATGCTCACTGCGGGAGGAAGTCAGTTTTTGTTTTTACATGGGCTCATTTTTAGCGGGTTCCTGAATGGAAACACTGAGGCTGCTTCACTAATTCCCTGGGGGCACATGTGTGTGGCCACATAGGCTTTCTGTGTGGAGACACTTGGGTCAGAGGCTCTGTGTTCTACTGCCTTATCCTCCAAGGTACCCACAGCCCAGGGCTGGGCCTGCTACAGTGGCTGAGGCCTCCCCAACCCCCTGCCTCTGGCCCAAGCCCATATAAAAGGCCTTCTGGATGCAGGCCTGGTTTGGAGCTCATTATAGCCTCATGGCCAGGCCCTCCATTTTCCCTTCCAGGTTAAGACTTGGCAGGCATCAAAGACTGCCAGGAACACCCCACAGGCCTTCTCCCTTAATGATCTTGCTACCGCCCCCAGTCTGCAAGGCCTTCTTAGCCAAGCTTTTCTCCCCAGAGCCTCTGGTGACTTTTCACAAGCTTTTCTTCATTCCAGCAAGAAAGATTCAGTGACTAATTGCTGGTATTTCTTTTTTTCTTCAAGACTATTGACATAGACTGTCATGTTGGGGGTGGGGAAGAGCAGGCTATAGTCTTGGGGGACTGATGTTTCCTGCTACTGCTGTCATTAGACTGAGGCCCATGTGGTATTGATGTCCGCACTTTATCTTTATTCTCATATTTTTTGTCGTTTTGACATTTGGTTCTTTGAACATCTAACATGCCTTTTATGCTTCTCATCTCCTACAGAAGTTTGTTGTATTTTGTCCCCCACCGAAGCTGTGTTTTCCTTTTGTCAGATTTCTCACTTTCTTCTTTATTGTATTTTGATCAGTGTGGCCTTGTAGGTCTGGGTTTTATTGGGAGCTTTTCATCTTCTTGGCAGTGGCCCTTGGGGCCTGGGTCTTCTTGCAGAACCTGGGCTCTGCCACAGGCCCCTGAAGCAAGCTTCTCCTGGCCAGGGCTGGATAGAGCCCAGCCTGTCATCTGTCCAGGGACATTCCAGCGTAGTTGTTCTGAGACGTAATCAGGCATCAGCAGTAGGAAGACTTGTCAAAATACAGATTTCCAGGCCTCATCCCCAGAGTTTCTGATTTACTAAGTTTGAGTTGGGGCCTGAGAATTTTTACTTTACCCTTATTCCCAGGTGATGTTGGTACTGCTGGTCCAGAGACCACACTTTGAAAACCATGGTATTAGTGTAATTCCTGCTTTACTTTGAGCCAAAGTGTCCAGGGTCCTATGGATGGGAGAACAGTGAGGGACTAGATTCCTTCTCCAAACTGGTCCAGCTCTCCAAAACCAAATGAGAGCAGATGTTGGCAGTGGCAGCATAATGTTTGAAACACTTTTACAGTGCTTTCAGTCACGCTGTACTGTTTGATCCTGAAAAACAGACCCCTTGGTTAAGTAATTCAGCTTCTTGACAAACAATAGACGTAAAGTTCATATACATTCAGGACTTTTTGACTGCGTGTGCTGTAACCCCAGTGGAATCCAGGTCTTCTTGAGCTTTCAGGCCTCAGCTACTTATTAGCTATGTGACCTTGAGAAAAAAGCTGCTTAACTTTCCTTGAGTCAGTTTATTGATTTGTAAAATGGGGGTAATAATAATGTTTGCCCCATAGAGTTGTAGTGACAATCATATGACTTTATATTTAAAAAGCACTTAATTGTTGTTAAGTATCAGAACCCCAGAATCTATTCTCCTAATGACTGTGAGTGACTGCCCTTATTTTTTGCATTTCTGCTGTCACAGAGGCCCAGGAGAATGTACCACTACTCAGTAGATGGCATTATCTCAGGCAGTCAGGACGGGGCTCACTCAGTTTGGAAAGGTCCTCCTGTCTGTGGTCTGCTCTGAGGGAATGGTGGATGGCTTGTGCCTCTTGGCGTTGGGGTGGAGCGGTAGCTGCTGGCCGGGGTCAGCATGTGGAGTCTGAGACCAGGAGCGCAAGGTCATCAGTACTCCTCAGGAGCGGCTGCAGTTGAAGCTCAGCCCTGGAGTGGCCCTTCACAGGTTAGTTTATAAGGAGGAAAAGCCCAGTCGGCCCTTGCAGGGTTTTCTGTCTTCCTGACTCCTCTCTCCACCTTCTGACTAGGGCATGTTTTAAGTAGAGGGCTGGTCCTGATGATGCTAATAGTATTCAGCCTGTTGAACAGCATGTGCCAGGCACTGTTGCATTGGATACCTCGTTTAATCCTCCCAAGGAAACAATCCTTACTTTACAGATGAAGAAGTTTGGGCAAAGATAGTTTAATTACAGTTAAGCAGAAAGGAGGTCCAAGATTCCAGTTCAGGTCGGTCTGGCTCCAGTGCCCATGGTCTTTATAAAGTTTTGTGAAGTTTCCTCCTTGTGTTCAACCATGATGTTTCCCTCTGGGGTGTCACTTTCCATCTCCATAGGCACCTTGCCTTGTCCGGTTCCTGGTATTCTTTGCTTCTCAGCTTAGTGTCCAGGACAATGGAAGTGGTTTTTTTTTTTTTTTAATTGACCTTTGTATATTCGTAGAATTTAACACAAAACCTTATACAGAGGGTGACCATATGTTCTATTTATGCCTCTTTTCCCAGTGCAATAATTAATAGTGCTTCTTTTCACTCTTAAAAATGTCCCAGTTTGGACAATAAATTATGTGGTCACCCTACTTGCACATGATTGGGACAGTGGCATTTTAATAGAGGACCTTATTTAAGACTCAAAGAAACAAACCCCAGATGGTAAGATTTTAAGCACTTTTATTGCCCAGTGAGTAGGAGGATTTAGATGAAGGTTCTGCTTAGCACCCCACAAACATGCCAAAAAGAACTATTTCTAAGACCAGACTTGAGGCCAGTAAGGGTCACAAAGTCAATTAGATTTATCGAGACAGGAGTCCCACTGTGGCTGACATGCCAGGCCAGGAAGAGAGGAAGTACAAAGAACTTAGGCTTTCCCACTTCTTCCAAGCAAAAATGATCCCCAACCTAACACTGGTCTGTCCTTAAGCCCCTTAGCCTTCCTGCAGGAAAGAGCTAACTGGGCTTGAACTGTTCCACCATGCTGAATGAACTCAAGCCTGATGGGAGCCTGGGCTCTTATCCTAGTGCTTTTTTTCTGGGGTTCTGCTCATCTCTGACTCTACCCCTGTACCCTGGACGTGGGATCACACTCACCCACACCCTTGGTGTGTACAAGTCACACTCCAGATTGTGTCCTTGCCCCATTTGCAGGCAGCTGAAAACTGCTGTGCATATGTCAGTTCACACTTGAACTGGTTTAATGTTTTTTTCCTTTAAGTTGCAATCTAAAATTCAGCCAGACAAGCTTTAATGAGCAGTAAATTGTCAAGCCTTTTGTTTCCCTTGCTATTTCCCAAGCCATAGAGATTCTGTGTTTGATTCAGCAACAATTGCTGAATCTTAAACAAACCATTTACATTTTGACATTAACTATTTTATGAGTGTAACTTTTTTGTTGTCATTAGAATGCTTCTAACAGAAGGCCTTTTTAATGACTTATTAGTAAAAGAGTTAAAAGGGTCTATGGAAGGTGATTCTTAACATTTTCTTTGAAGGTAACAAAAATAGATTTTTATCGAATTCATTGGGTAATAAATACATGCAGACTTTTAGCCTTTCTCCTCCAAGCTGAGGCTTTTGCTCTTGCTGAGGTCATTCTAGTGTACCTTCCTGGTCAAGCCCCCCATTTTTTCAGATTACAGTATACCTAATGTTGAAGTCCCCCCTTTTGCACAGTGACTTGTCTAATAGAATCCCTCTGCATGTTTCTGTCGGCTGTTAATTTTGTCTAATTAGGGGCAGGAACTATTTTCATTCTTCGCTTTGGCCCCAAGATGCTTAGCTGAGGACCCTCTGCACTCTGGGCCCAATCAAGATTTGTCGACCAGCCGGCTGGACAAAGAGCCTCAGACAAATAGCATGCTCACAAACGAAACCATCCATCATTCTGTCTCTGGAAGCTCTGAGTAATTGGGGCTGTTCTCCAGTGTTTAAAAATCTCCACAGAATGGAAGTCTTTCCTTTTAGGCTCCCATTTCAGTATCTGGTGAATCAGGCACAAAGGCTTTGGGCAAGACTAGTCCTCCCAGTTTTGTTCTGCATCTGGGAAGCTCTGTGTCTTTCTTAACCTGGAGGAGACCTGGTGAGCCCTGAGCCTGGCCAGGGAGTCTGCAGACCCACTGCATCCAGTTTTTTCCTCTGTTATAGAGGAGAAAGTGGACAGAAAGTGGACTGGGGTACATGGACCTACAGTCACTCGAGCCATGAGATTGGCCATATGAAATAGAGCTGGCCAAGGAGGCCATGTTGATCCACCCCCATGGAAAACCAGGAGGAGCCTTGCCTCTCTTGAGGCTGTTCTTGCCTGTTGGAGCTGGAACTAATTGTTCACAAAGATCTTTCCAAATACCAATAATGCAAAATATTTGGGTGGTTCACCATATTGTTCACCATATTTAAACTGTCAGAAACCTGAAATATCTAAGCAGAACCTTAGCAAACAAAGGATATTTTGGGGACTTGTTATGTATGTTGCACAGCAGAGAGATTTGTAGTCTATACGACTTCCAAATCCTGGAAATGAAGCATTTCAGTGTTGTCATTTTCTGCTATAGACCATCCCACGATCGTTGCCTTTCCTTTTACTAGTGAGAGATGTCTCATTCATAAACATTTCTGCAGTTGTGTGGCAAAAGCAAAATAGGCTTTGCTTAACTCCATTGGCTCTGATTGAGGAGATGAGGCGCTTGGGAGGAAAGGTGAGTGATTTCCCAGCACATGTCTCAGAACTCTTGAGAGCAGGATTTAAGTGAGTAAGGAAGTTCTTCCTGAGCCCTAAAGGCCTGTTGAGAAGGTGTATTGCTTGCACCCTGGAACAAGGATGGCTAGTGGTCTTCCTGGGGTGCTCATACCCTGCCAGACCAACCTGTCTGCTCTTGTCAGCCTTTAGCATTTAGCGGAACTGGTATAGACCCATCTCACACCTACTCTGGGTTCTCTGATAGGCTTGATAAATCTCACTGTGAAAACTTTCCATATGATTAAGCCTAAATTTCCTTCTGTTTAACTTTGTTGATCCCACCTTGCTTCCCTCAGACTGTTTGAGACGCTTATGGGAGACATTTGTTGAATATTTATAGGGCCACAGATAATTTCCCTTTAGCTCTCTCTCTTACATGTTCCCCACCCGGTGGCCTCCCTTTCAGTTCAGTTCAGTCGCTCAGTTGTGTCCGACTCTTTGCGACCCCATGAACCGCAGCACGCCAGGCCTCCCTGTCCATCACCAACTCCCAGAGTTTACCCAAACCCATGTCCATTGAGTCGGTGATGCCATCCAACCATCTCCTCCTCTGTTGTCCCCTTTTCCTCCTGCCCTCAATCTTTCCCAGCATCAGGGTCTTTTCAAATGAGTCAGCTCTTCGCATCAGGTGGCCAAAATATTGCAGTTTCAGCTTCAACATCAGTCCTTCCAATGAATACCAGGACTGATTTCCTTCAGGATGGACTGGTTGGATCTCTGTGCAGTCCAAGGGACTCTCAAGAATCTTCTCCAACACCACAGTTCAAAAGCATCAATTCTTCAGCGCTCAGCTTTTTTTTATAGTCCAACTCTCACATCCATACATGACTACTGGAAAAACCATAGCCTTGACTAGATGAACCTTTGTTAACAAAGTAGTGTCTGCTTTTTAATGTACTGTCTAGGTTGGTCATAACTTTCCTTCCAAGGGGTAAGTGTCTTTTAATTTCATGGCTGCAGTCACCATCTACAGTGATTTTGGAGCCCAGAAAAATAAAGTCAGCCACTGTTTCCACTGTTTCCCCATTTATTTGCCATGAAGTGATGGGACTGGATGCCATGATCTTAGTTTTCTGAATGCTGAGTTTTAAGCCAACTTTTTCACTCTCCTCTTTCACTTTCATCAAGAGGCTCTTTAGTTCTTCTTCACTTTCTGCCATAAGGGTGGTGTCATCTGCATATCTGAGGCTATTGATATTTCTCCCGGCAATCTTGATTCCAGCTTGTGCTCTTCCAGTCCAGTGTTTCTCATGATGTACTCTGCATATAAGTTAAACACGCAGGACCTCCCTTTAGCCGGTTCTAATTAGCTTCTTTGATCCTTCCTCCCTGTCTCTCCCTCTAGCTTGTTAATTACACTTCTTCCCCATGAATTCTTCCGGTACTGGTCTTGTCTGTCTAGCCAGAGGAGCTGGGACTGAGAATCCAGGGCCCCTTAGTGGGAGGTATTACCTTCTTCTTTGTCTTGTACCACAGGTAGCCCCTCCTACTTCTGAGAAGCCTGAAAACCCAGGCACTCTGCCTTTCTTAGCAGAAAGGTAAGAACAGTAATTTTCATTAAAGTACGATATATTATGATTAAAAGTGTTACTTGAATGCTTGGTATTTGCCACGAAGTGTGCTAATCTCTTTATATATTATCACACTTCATACCCACAGTAATCTCATGAGATAAATATTACTGATTCCTATTTTATAGATGAAGAAACTGAGGTCTGAAGAGGTTTATTAACATGTAGCAACCACACAGCTTGAAAACACTGGAACTAGAACTTGGGTCTCTCTGACTCCATAGCAGCTTTTACTCAGTATTTGCTTTTTGAGTTTGGGCTTTTTGATAAGATGAAAGTCCAGGTCACTGGCTCTTAGATCACCAAAAAACTTGCTGGGATGTCAGCTATTTACCCTTAGTGTGGGAGAGGGTTTTTGAATTGAGATAATAAAACGGTGCAGAAGCAAGTTGGTGTGGTGCTATGGGTCTTTATGTATCTGGACCCTTGGATAAACCTCCTTCTGCAAAAAAACAAGAAGCTCATCAATTTTTTAATTGCTTTAATTCTTAACTCATTTTTCTGATAGTTTTACCCCTCAGAAGGTTAAGGGAAAGGGCTTCACTGAAGTGGTATTCTGAGCGTCATGAATGAATTGTTTGGTGAAGTGAAGGTGTTGGAAACTTAAGTCGAAAGTGACCATGTTCAGAGAAACCAAGGGAAATACAGAACTCTGAGTTTGAGGGAAAGAAGATTTTAGAAGGTCCAGGGAAAAGCAGATATGATGCTTGGGAAGGGCTTTGAAGGGAAGGATGACTCATAGTCTGAACAATGAAATATGCTTAGTACAGTCACAGTGATTACTGTAAGGAACAGAGAGGAGACACCTATTCAGACCAACAAGGCCACTTGGGGAGTTGTTAGTGTTGAGCTTTGTCTAAGAGATGATAAAGGGGCCTATAACCAAGAACAAACAGAGAACAAAGGGTGTAGGTCTCCGAGAACACTGTCAGGACTAGGTGCGAAGAGCAAAGGACCTGCCTGAGCAGTTTGTGTTCGGAGTGAGGAATGGCAGGGAGGACATTGGGCCACCTGCCCCAGCCAGGTGACTCGATGTAGCAGGTGACAGAGGGCTCATTGCCGTCCTTCTGTTTTACCTCTTCACTTCTCTTTTAAGGAGAATGGCCCTCCTGTCAGAAAGAGTACAGCAAACATGGTTAAGAAGAACTTGAGGAAGGAGGGAGAAGAGCCACTGGCTTCTTAAAATTAATTAGGATCTCAAAAATCAAATGAAAGCTCACAGATATCATCATGAGACTGTGCACATATGGATCTTTACATCATTGAGAGAGGAGTAAGCAAACATGGTAACTGTTTTGCTTTTCAGAATAACAGGGCAAGTTTTGAGACCTCATTTATGAGCACTTCTAAAGAGAGATGATCTCTTGGAATTAGTGTGGATTGCATGAAAATAGACTGATTTAAAGCTTCATCTGCCTTCCTTCCTCCTTCTCTTCCTTCTACAGAGTAGTACCTTCATCTTACGTGTACCACTTGATAACTTTTTAAAAGTGAATATACCCATGTAACTACCACCTGAGTCCAGAAATGGAACTTTATCAGCACCCCAGAAGACTCCCATACTGCCTCCTAATTCTGATTTCTTTTTTAGAAAAATTTGCCAGCCTACAAGTTAAGACTCAGTGTTGTAGACAAAGAGGGAACCTACATTTCAGAATTGTTTGTCTAAACATGTAGCAAAGTAACATTTTAAATGTTGCTGTTACTAAATTTTTAATTTTATAAATAACCCACATTCATTGTTTTGGTTTTTTTTAATGCAGGAACAAATACATGGTGTCAGTCCACCCGTACCATTTATAACTGGCTTTTTACCTGCTCTGCTTGTATTCAGGGCCATGTTGAGGAACCCTTGCCTCATCAGAGGGCGATAGGAACAGCCTTCAGGGATTCGACCTGGGCAGGCCCAGTGTGAGTCAGTTTTGTGATACTGCTACCAAAAACTTGGATATGGCCTCAGTTTTTAGGAACAGATGACCTTGGGGCAGAGTATTAATTATTTTAAATAAAAATTGTTAGTGAATTCCAGAACTAATTGATGAAAGTTTGATGAGGAACAGGTTGTCTTCATATCTCAAGGAATCTCCCCACAAAATACATGTCAATTTCAAAGGGACAAGGAGTATCTTTATAGTGGAGAAATCTGGCAGGTACCACCACGATCAAGTAATCAAAGTGAACCCAGCCACTCTTGAGCCTGAATGATGTCACGTGCCACCTCATATGAGGCGCTGAGAGAGACAAGACTGCTTTTGTGTCAATCCTGCCAACATGCACTACCTCAGTCTGACCAGGAAAACACATCAGCTTCAGGCTGTGGGACATTCTACAACTGGCCTGTGCTCTTCCAGACTGTTACTGTCGTGAAAGAAGACAAACACAGACTAAGGAAAGCTGTCTCAGAGTTAAAGGAGATGCAGAGACATGCTTCTCAATTCATAATGTAAGGCCTGGGTTGGACCTTGAACTAAAATTATTTGTCTATAAAGGATATTTTGGAGACAGTTGGCAAAATCTTAATATCTGTAGCTCATGCATCAATGTTAATTTCCTCATTTTGATAACTGTACTGTGGTTATGTTCTTAAGAAATACACATTTGATACATTTAGGGGTAAAGGGGCTTCAGGTCTCAGGAAAAATGTGTAAATATATAGAGAGAAAATATAGTAAAATGGTACCAATTTGTGACTCTTGATGGAAGTCTTTTTTTTTTTATTCTAGCGAAACCAGAGAGAAGTTTTAATTCCTTTTAGTGTTTTTCTCATTTGACTAAATTGCAGTAGAATAGCAAAACATATTTTAATGGAATGAATAATTATATCCTTTTTCTCAAAATAGTTTCCTAAGACAATTTAAATTTTCTTAAAATTAACCTATATCTTCAACATAGAGTTTTTGATTCTACACTCTTGAGAATGGATTTTGTGGATAATTTTTTTTTCTTTTGTCTCCTGCATTGGCAGGCGATTCTTTTTTTTTTTTTTTTTCATTTATTTTTATTAGTTGGAGGCTAATTACTTTACAATATTGTAGTGGTTTTTGGAAGTCTTTTTTCATTTTGCCACTTTTCTGCAAGTTATTTTTCTGTGTAATTTTCTATGGTATTTTTAAATTTTTATTTATTTATTTGGCTGCAGTTAGCTCAGGCAGGTGGGCTCTTTAGATGAGGCGTGTGGAATCTAGTTCCCTGACCAGGGATTGAAACCAGGCCCTCTGCACTGGGATCATGGACTCTTAGCCACTGGACCACCACTGAAGTCCCTCTATAGTAGTTTTTTAGTGCCCAGTCTGAAATGATTTGGACTTCCCAGGCGGCACTAGTGGTGAAAGAACCCAGCAACCAGTACAGGAGACGAGAGGTGCAGGTTTGATCCCTGGGTGGGGAAGATCCCCTGGAGGAGAGCATGGCAACCCACTCCCATGTTCTTGCTTGGGGAATCCCATGGACAGAGGCGCCTAGTGGGCTAGAGTCCATGGGGTCTCAAAGAGCCAGACAGCACTGAGCAGGGTGGGGCAGGGGATGCCCCAGGTGTCCGTGAGGCAGTGCTGTGTTTGAGAGCTCCCAGATGTCAAGAAGATTCTTCAGTGCCCCTTCCTCTGAGTCTCCTTTGTCTCTCCCAGGGTGGGCAGGTTATCGTTCTGTATGTTTGTGTCTGGAAAGATGTTCTGGAGATGCTCTTGTGAGCTGTATCTTTGTGGTGAACTGCGGGCAGCCTACACTGGCTTCTGTGACTGGCAACTGTTTGGGGACTGTACTTGAATGGGTCCTGTGACGCTCCCTTCTTTTCTTCAGTGTCGAGATGGAACTTCTAAGGGGTCCAGCGTGGTTCCCACCACAGTTACTTGGTTTGAAGCTCACTACAGGCTGGATGTCTTTGTTTCTCCTGGAAGCTTCATTTTCATGTGGAAGAGTTGTATGTGGGTTGTTTTTTTTCCCCTAAGTTGGTAACTGTCCATGTCTTGATTGATTAATTGATTGCTTAACCACATTAATCCCTAGATGGCAGGCTAGTATAGATCCTTAATGAGCCTGTTTCGGGAGTACACATCCTACAAGTTGTTGTGTTCACAGATGACCCAGGGCCACTTGCTGGGACTCAGTCAGTCTGAGGCCTGAGGTCAGAGAAGGGACCTTTCTCTCTCTGAGTATGCACAACGTCATCAGGCAAGATCACAAACGATTGAGCCTGAGGTTTCCCCCCTCTCCCACTGTACAGCATCTTCTCAGAGAGCATTTCAGAACAGTGGCAGCTTTGTCTTCTGTTATTAAGACAGAAGGAGTAATGATTGTCCTACCTAGAAATATT
This sequence comes from Muntiacus reevesi, assembly GCF_963930625.1. Classification (NCBI taxonomy): domain Eukaryota; kingdom Metazoa; phylum Chordata; class Mammalia; order Artiodactyla; family Cervidae; genus Muntiacus; species Muntiacus reevesi. The sequence continues at coordinate 228,186,553 of NC_089249.1, read as the reverse complement.
GCAGGGACTCATGAGAGATCACATACCCTCTGTGTCTCCAGCGTGCTGTGAACAGGCCCAACATCTCGGTTTGGGCTGGGACTCTGGACCACACAACTCTACACCAGGAGTTTCACCTTAGTATTTCCTCAGCCCCCTTTGAAGCCATCAACTCAGTCTGTATTTCCTGTCCTCCCTTTCTGTTTTTCTCCTTTTCCACTGATTCAGACTCCCATTTTAGTTCTTGCTGTTCTGATTCACCCATGAGCATGCTGGGTGAGCAGATTCTGTGCATTTCCTGTTTCTGGGCACACGCCCCCGCTGCCAGCAGTGTCTGCTCCACGGCCCCCGTGCATCGCAGAGGACCCCACAAGGAAGAGGGCCTGTGCTTGACTTACTGCTCTGCCCTCATCATCTTAAAAGCCCTCAATTTTAGAACAAGGGTCCCATGTTCCCTGGAACATTATGTAGTTGAGTGCCAGGGAGGGAGGAGGCACTGCCTGCCTCTGAAGCAGGCAGTGTTGTCCTGAACCCTCATGGCCAGGCCTGGCTGCCCACCCTGAGATCAGCTCCACCACCCCCTCAACACTCCCCAACACTTGCTCAGCCTGGTTAGCTAAAACATGACCTCTGACCCTTGGCAGGTTCCCACATCGGTCACCCCAACCCAAATTGTTTGGTTTCTGCAAATGCAGTCTCTTCCGTTTCTACAGTGCCCCCTCCCCCCGACGCCAAGATTTACTGAGGAGCAGCTGCTGCTGTCCCTCTGCACTCAGACAGCTGACTCGCCTGCTGATTGTGAACATCCCAGTAATCCAAGTGCTAATGGTGTTTATTCAGCCCAGCCGGCTTAGCCCAGAACAAGGTTTATTCTCATTTATCTCATGGGAGACGAGCTACGTCCTTAATATCCTTCTGTTGACTTTGAGCACACCAGCGCCACTGATGTCGCTGAGAGACATGCCAGGCCCCTGCCCTTTTAACTCACCCAAATCCTCAGTTGTCAGGACACCCATCGTCCGGCGGCAAGACACCCCCACCCCCATGCCCGCCCCCAGGCTCCCTGGCTGTGGCTCTGATCCTGAGTCTGTGGACTGGGAGGGGCTGAGACCAGCATACATGTGCCTAGGGCCTTGCCTGGGGCCTCTGGGCTGAGGAGAAGCTGTGTTCTCAAGGGTATGGTCTGGCTGCAAAACATGTACAGCAAACGTACTGTGATTGCAATCTTCCAGTCACAATGTACTGGCTAGCATTTTGGTGCTCACTGGCCTTTCTGTCTTTAACTCAAGGCAGTTTTAGCTCTGCCTCCTAGGTGAAGACTCTGAAGCAAAGGGACCCACCCAAGGCCATCAGCCATTTTACAGGATTCTCGCTGAGTATTCTCCTGCCCCTGCCCCTTACACATCCTATAGACCTCACTCTGCGCTGCTTGGGGCACTTCTTTCCCCCAAAATGGCAGAGAGCATTCAGAGCCCAAGTCTGAGCTCTCGGGAGAGAGGTTCTCTGAGAGCAGGTTGGCGCCTACCCTTCGAGGGCAGACTGCTCAAGAGAAGCCCTTCTCCACTGTCCCTGGTGGATGGACTGAGTGCCATCTAGAAATGTGAGATTGGTCTTTTCCACCCTCTGGCTGTATTTCCTCAGCCCCTTGACTGGACAACACTAGAAGGCTGTTTTCAGAAGGGTTTTGTATGGAGTCTCTGGCATGTCCATGGAACCACTGAAGCCCTGGGCCCTGGGGTAGGGCCTAGAGTTATGTGGGTTCTCTCATTCAAGCTGGTCAAGGTGTAGGCCCAGGGCTGCCAAGGCCACATTCGGCTACAGGCCCACATTTGGCCAGTGGTCCTACTCTACTTACGCAGGTCTTCAGGACTCTACTGCAGGTGGGAAAGAGTAGATTGATTGCCTCACGAAAGTGATTCTATCAAGTGGCTGTAGGCACGAGGCTTTCCCTTTTTCTCGCTGGTGTACTTCTGTGTTTGAGCTCTATTCTTTTCCTACTCTGGATGGGCTTCCCTCTATTTAGAGGGGTCCGGACGAACCTGGCTGCTGTTGGCTGTAGGTACCCCTGGCTTGCAGCACACTGTCTGCCTTGTGGAGAAGAAACTTCTGTGTCCTGACTCCAGGGTCAAAGACTGAAGGGCTCTGATGGCCTGTCCTCGGCAGCCCACTGAGGGCCTCGTGAAGGGGGAACATAATGAACCAGTGCTGGGCCACAGGGCATGGGGGAGTCCGTTCCAGGAGGAAGGGAAGAAAGGGTGTCAGAGCCTGGTGAGGGGAGAGGATGCTGGGCAGGTACAGACACACACCACACCACAGCGCCGGCCTAACCTGCGAGTGGTGGGCTGGCCTGCCTCAGAGTGTCCCTCCAAGTCCTCTCCCACCCCTGGGTCATTGTCCTGACACGGGCCCTTCTCCTGGGCCCTCTCTTGTGTTTGTGCCCTGGAGGCACGTTTCCAACTTCCCACTTTGCCTTGCAAGTGTCGAGGAGAGAGAAGCAGGAGCAAGTTCCACTTACTGGGCAGGTTATGGGTCCCGTGTCTCCCCTGCTCAGTCACAGCCTGACCTGCCTCTGTGTCGGGGATCAGCTGCAGCTCTCAGTCCCGTTCTCTGTGATTCTTCAGGGCAGCCTTCCACTGAACGGGCTCCTAGCCTCTCTGGACATGCTCATGTTGTTCCCTGAGCACATGCTGGTCTTCTGGTCCACAGACTGTCTTCCCCACCTGACTCCCACTCTCTTGCAATCTCGCTGCTTTTGGGCAGCCTTGCTGGCTGTTCCAGACAAGACTTTCCTATTCTTTCTCTGAAGCCCCACAGACCATAGGTTCAGAGCCAGCTGGCAGGGCCTAAAGTTATGTAGCCATTCACTTATTCACTCTGCAGCCTGTAAGTGGAGTATGGTGGTGTGGCGTCTCTCGTATGTGTGGAGCCTGGCTTGTCAGTGTTGAGCGGCAGAGAAGAGGCTGCGTGTCCACGAGGATCTCTTCTGCACACGGGGCGTCTCTGAGCAACTAACTGGCTGGCCTGTGCCTTCCTCTAGATCTTCCCTGGCACAGTGCCATGTGGCCCTTTCTACCCCACATTAGGCTTCTGTGGACAGAAATACTGGGAAGCCATGTCTCTTCTTAGCTTTGGGCATTTTTTGTTTACTCCCACTGGCTTATTCTTCCTCTGGGGAATCCTAGGGATTTGTCTGCAGACTGAGTGCCCTCCCCTTGGCCCCTGGTAGTTTGTTTTTTTACTGTGTGTGCTTCGGTTCCCTCTGGGGCTTGGGTCTTCTCTCCCCTTCTACCAGCTGAGACCTGGGTGGGCAGAGACCAGTCTTGTTTGTGTCTCTCCCCTCCCCCAGCTCTGCCCAGGCTGGTGACAGGGAGGCACTCCAGGGCTGCTCAGGCTGGGCCTTCCTGGGGGCCCCTCTGCTCCTGAGCTGTGTCGCTTCTCTGGGTCTTGTTCTCAACAGATCTGTAGACGAGAACGAGTCTTCACATGCTGTCTTTGAAAGAGTTTGTCTGTGCTGCTCTGGGGGCTCACTGGGGATGGGGCTCCTCTGTGCTGTTCCCTGAGGCTGATGCGATGTTGGGCCTCCTAGCCCCCGCTTCCTTGGGAGACTGCATCTGACGTTTGTATGAATTTTCTCAGCATGGTTGACTTCTTTTCCTAGACCCTGCCTGTTGCGGGTGAGCGTTCCTCAGACACACGATGGCAGAGACAGCCCTAATTAGCTCACCCTTTGATGAAGCAGCTGCCTGTCTCAAGTTGGGGGAGCAGGGGTAAGGGGGAGGCTCAGCGCCAGACTCCCAGCGTCAGTGCCCACCTGCCTGTCTGGAGAAGAGCTGTCAGCCTTCCTCCCCAGGGACCCCAGCCCTCTCCTCCAGACGGCTCTTCAGACACGAGTGAACTTGCAGTGGGAGAGGCCGGCATCCACCCTTGTGTCCTTTCTACAGAGGAGATGCAGAGGGGTGCGGGCTTCTCCTGTTTTATAGCAGGAATACTGGCCCTGTGTGCTCGGTCTGACTGAGCCTAGAAGCCGCCACCTGGCAGCAGCAGAGGGTGGGCCGTCAGGCACTCACTGGGCTCCGTGACCGTACTGTCCGGCCAGGGCCTCTCCCATGAGCCGCCTGCTCTCTCTCCTTGCCCACATCCCCTTTCTCTGGGTTTTGGACCAGGAATCGTCTCTGTAATTTGTCTGTATCCTGAGCATTCTGCTTCATTCTCCCCATGCTGTGAGGGCCCCCTGCCAAGGTGGGGGTTTGGAGAAACAGGTGCTTTTTGGGTCTCCAGGGCACTTCTCGGCGGCCAGAGCCCGGAGGAGAGGGGGATCATCTCTGTGCTTGCGTCTCACCGGGGGCCCTGCCCCCACCCCATCCCCTTGCCGCCAGTCTCAGGCTTTCACTTGCCTGCCACTTTTCCCAAGACCTCAAAAGCTGCTGGTGAAGGCATCTCAATCTTCCTCAAGGGCCTGACCGCACAGGTCCCTGCACTTGGCTCTCAATCCTTAATTCATCACCAGTTTGGGCTTAGAAAGCAAATGGTTCCCAGCCATGTCCCTGTCTGGCACCCTGCCCCAGGGGAGGTCTCACCCTTCAGGCCCCCCATCCTTTCATCCTGGAGGACTTTGCCTGAAATGTTTGTTTGAAGCTCATCACTCTTTTCTCTAGCCCAGAATGGGGACCTGAGTTCCAGGGGCAGCCCTGGGTTTTGAGTGTTTCATTGTTGCCCGTTTGCTGGTTGATGCAGTCACGGTTGTACACGTGTCAGCTCTCTCACTCCCTGTTGTCCGGGACCTGCGCCACGGCAGACCCTGCGCTGGGATGGAGAGTGCAGGCGCAGAGTGGAGAGTGCAGCAGGAGGCAGCTGGGTTGGTCCTGTGTCGGGATCTCCCCAGGACCAGAGGCTCCCTGGATCCTATTCTTTCTGCCTGCCTTCCTCCTCACACTCTGTCTGTGTGCACCACCCGGGAGGGGAGAGGACAGAAGAGGCCTTGCAGCTCCACACCCCGCTAGTGTTTCTGCAGAGTGTGATGGTCCCGGGACCTTGAAGGCAATGGGGGAGCAGGTATGGCTGCCTCGAGGAGCGTGGAGGAAGGCTTTCCATTGGAGGGACCCTGAAGGAGCACGTTTAACGTAGCAGGATCTTAAAATGGGATTTCCATTCCCAGGTCACCCCAGCCTGTTGGCTGATGTGGAGTGGACGCTGGCCTGGGGCCCTGGGCCCTGTTGCCTGTGCCATTGGCCCTTGTACCCAGGTGGACCCGTGCCATTTTGTTTCTGTTTACCCAGCTAAGTCCTTGCCTGTCCAGCATGGGAATCCCCCCTTGTTCTTCCCCAGGGATGGCCGCTGTGGCGGCAGCCCCCTTACCTGGGCTGGGCGTGCCCCCAAGTTGGTGAGTAGGTGCAAAATCATGCTTTCTTGTTCTTTCCCACAGCAACCCAAAGGTCCAGGTGGAGGCCATTGAGGGGGGAGCCTTGCAGAAACTGCTGGTCATTCTGGCCACGGAGCAGCCTCTCACCACAAAGAAGAAGGTGTGTTTCTGCCCTTTGTTCCTGTTCAGACCTCAGCACACCTGTGAAACCTAGAAGGCGAGGAGGGTCCCTCTCCAGACTGCACTCGTAACCCTTGGGGGCCTGAGTGGTCATCCCTGGGTGGCATAGCGGGGAGGGCTTCTCTCTGAGGCAGCCAGGCAGCCTGTGAGGTGTCTGAGGCCTGGGTTCAGCTCGCAGGTGCTGTCCCAGGTTCAGCACCTCAGTTCCTGCCCTGGGCCTCCGTTTGTCCACTGGGTGATGTTGAAGGTGTCTGATGTCTCTCCTTCTCTCTCAGCCTTGGGCCCTGGGGTGCAGCTAGTCCCGAGGGTGGCAGATGGAACCAGAGAGAAGGGGGCTGGGCTGGGGCACTTGGGGCTCCTCCTGGTGCCTGCCCCAGGGCCTGGTTTCTGTGGTCCCTCACCCATCTGGGTCTGTTTCTCCCCAGGCCCTATTCGCCCTGTGCTCCTTGTTACGACACTTCCCCTACGCCCAGCAGCAGTTCCTGAAGCTGGGGGGGCTGCAAGTGCTGAGAAGTCTGGTCCAGGAGAAGGGCATGGAGGTGCTGGCTGTGCGTGTGGTCACGCTGCTCTATGACCTGGTCACCGAGAAGGTGAGAGCCCGGGGCTGGCCACCCCTGCCCTCTGCTTTGTGTGTGCTTCTGGTCATTTGACCTCCCCCTCCCCCAGTATGATCCATCCGTCCCTCCATCCTCATGGCAGAGTGACCTGAGCAAATGTGCCAGCCCAGAGCTGGGCAGGGATGCTGTGGAGCCCAGGACTTCTGAGATGTCACAGTGGATGTTCTGTGGGAGGTGACTGCTGAGCTCAAACCGAGAGCTGTGCCAAGTGAGAGGGAGGAGGGGATGCTGGCAGTGGTTGGGACCAAGTGTGCAGGCACAGGGGTCAGTGTGACCAAAGGCCCGAGCAGCCAAGATCAGCCCTCCATGGAACGAAAGGTCATGTGTGGTGAAGTGTAGGGTGGGAGTGGCCAGGAGCAGGTGGGGTGGAGCAGCTTGTGTCTGGGGCCACCACAGCAGCCAGGAGACCAAGGAGCCGGGCTGGAATAACGCTGAACCTGAAGGTTCCGGAAACCTGAAGGTGCCGCCTCTGGGAGCTTTGGCTCTGGGCCGGGCTCAGACTAGCTGCCATCAAGGGCCCCAGGGGCTTGCTGCCTGCAAGGAAACTTGGTGCCCAGCCCACTTTGGTCTTTGTGAGCTTGGAAAGTGTCTTAATTAAGGAGGGGGTAAAACCAGCCAGGCCTGATTGTCAGTTCAGCTGCTGCAGAGAGCTCTGGCAGGGTTTCCTCTGTTGCCTCTCAGGGGCCACACTCTCCCCACAGCCGACTCAGATTAGTGGAGCAGGGCTGGGCAGCCCTGGGGACCACGCTGGAGACAGAGGTCACCCCCTTCCTCGCTGCGCCTCCCCGGCTCCGTGCACCCCTCCCCCAGGTCTCAGGCTGGATCAGGGTCGTCCGTTGCCGCTTTTCTCTCCGCCTCTTGGCTTCTGTCTGTGTGTGCTCCTGTCTGCCCCTCTGGTCCTGTCTCATCTCCCAGTCTGTCCCTCTCCCTCGCTCTCCCCTCCCCCTCTCTCTTCCTTCACCCCTCTAAGCTGCAGAAACCTGATTTCTCAGAGCAGCAGGCAGCCATGTGGTGCTCACATCCAGTTAATAAGGCCTGGGCACAGTTGACGTCCTGGGAACAGGCCAGCAAGCCTGGGGAAGGATGTGTGCATTGGTTGGCATTTCCTGGGAGAACCCTGTCACTTTCCCCTGGTGTCTTGGGTGTCTCTGCTGCCCCCAGCCCTGGCACAGGGCACTGTGACTGCATCATCCCCAGGGAGCCACTGCTAGCAGTCTGACCAAGGCTCTCTGAGTCAGCTGGCCCAGGAGCCGGACTGGAGGCTTTGGGGTGCCATGAGGATCAGGGAGGGCCTGGCGTCTCTCTGCAAACAGTATGAAGATAGCCGTCTGTCTGCAGGAGGAAGATGGTGGAGGGGTTTCAGTTGGAGTGTTGGAACAGATGGCACGCATGCTCTACGCTTGAGGCCGTCAGGGCATCTTGTTCTGTGGTTTCTCAGAATACACTGGGGATGGGTACAGGGCTCCTGAAGGAAGAAGTGTGACAGGGTGGAGGGGTGCCATGCTCCTTGAGGGCATCTTTGGTGTGGGGAGGTAGTGGCTGGACTTCAGAATTCCCGGGGGAGTGTGGACCCACCTCTCAGATTGTCAGACTCCTCAGTCCTTGCCCCTTCCATTGTCTGCCAAACCCCAGGCATTTCTTCTTCTGTCCCTTGGCTCTGGGCAGGCCCTTTACTAAGAAACTGTGTCCTGATATCTGGGCTCCTGCAGAGCTGGGACGCCTGCCTGTGGTCATGAACCCACATCTTCTTGTGCCTCCATGGAGCTGAAGGACCCTTCCGCAAGTGTTGCCTGGGTGTCTGCCTATCCCGTGCCGTGCCCAGCCATAGTCCCTGCCCTCCTGGTGCTTCCAGGCAGACATTTACCAGAGACCCTCCTAGAGCACGTGGGCCCTGGAGGCTTACGATCAGCGCCCTGAATCTTTGGGGCAGTCAGGGGAGTTGCTGAGATCCGAGGGTTGAGTGAGGTTGACTGTGGAGTTGGTGCTGGGTGAGAGGGTGCCTGGAAGTGCGAGCTGCCCCTGCACAGGCCCTGGGGGAAGGTTAGTGTGACAGGCGTCCGAGCACCCAGGGGACAGGGCCTACAGAGCCTCCACGTCCCAGGCAGGGGAGTCCATCTTTATCATCAGAAATGCCCAGTGTGAAGGGTTTAGGGTGGGGCCTGGAGGGCGCAGGTTGGGCCCGGGAGGCAGGACACTGAAAAGTACAGTGAGGAGCAGGGCCCCTGGGGCAGAGAGCTGACAGGACTGGGGTGTGTTTTGCAGGTGGAGCTGGCGAGTTGGGAGTAGGTTAGGAAACAACAGCCATGTCCCTTTCAGCCTTTTCTGTGTCAGAAAGCTGACCCTCCCTGCTTCCCTGCTTCCTCTGCTGGCTTTGAGGAGCCCCAGAGCCATCAGGTGGTCTGCTGTGGGCCCTGAGCTTTTTCTGGGCTTTCTTCTTGCCTGCCCTGTCATCTGCACACCCCATTCTCCCCTGGAGTTAGGGCAGTGAGTCCTTCTTTCTTCCTGAGAGTACATTTAGTGCACCCACTGCTGCTCCTCTGTCTCTGCATAGGTGGGGTAAGTTGGTAGACTCCTGGTGGCGTGCTGTGATCGTGCAGTGGTTAGTACTCTACGTAATGAAATGAGGTGGTAATCTGTCAGGTTGCAGGTGTTCCCTTCCCTGCCTCTGAATTCCTGCCAGGGTTGGTTCCCGCCACATTCTGTTGGAGCTGGGTTTCTGCACATCACCAACACAGGCCGTGTGTGTAACTTCCTGCCCAGACTTCCCTCGGTGTAGAGGCCAGGGATGTCCAGGGCTCTGTGTGTTGTGTGCCCAGCCTGGCCCTGGTGCCCATCCACCGTAACAGCCTGTGGGCTACAAACATGGGACGGGCCCAGGCCTCTTGTCACAGCCCTGCCATGTGTGTGAACCCTCCACCCTCGTCCCCTTGGACAACTCCCACAAGCCTCTCAAGACTCAGGGAAATGCCAGCCTCCTCTCCCCGCCATGCCCGACTCCTCTGAGGCAGTAGATCTGTGGTTGTGGTGGTGATGCTGCTGCTGGCACAGCTGATGTTTGACGATGGTAAAGCTCACTTCGTTGGTGGGCTCCGTGTGCCAGGCACTGGCTGTGTGCCCGCTGTCCCATTCAGTCCTCCCAACAGTCCTGAAGGGGCTTTATCATCTAGTCCACGTGAGAGATGGTGACATTGAGTCCTAGGGAGGCTCAGTGCTGGCCCAAGGCCATTTGGTCATTCAGCTGTCAGCAGTAGAGCAGGATTTGAGCCCAGACTATCTGCCTCCATCCCACCCTGCTGCACAAAACGCATCGTGACATTTAGGACTTGCTCTGCTAGATCCTGAGCTGCTTGAGGGCAGGGATCCTGTCTCCATCTTGGTTTCTCCAGCACCTGGCACACTGCAGTTTTTTTGTGTTTTTTTTTAATGAGTGGATGGATGGATGGATGGACTGGACGGGCTGGAGAGCATGGTGGAGCTGTGAATCCAGCTGACTTCCCCCCTGAAGGACCTTTGAGTCCCAAGGGTATGGACAGAGAGGGGACAGACTCAGGGGTCAGCCAGGTGCCTTCCAGTCTGAAGGGCAGAGCTGACGGCTCTCTGTGTGTTCTCTGTCCCGTGTCCCCCCACCCCCGCCCCGGCCATGCGGACGGCAGATGTTTGCGGAGGAGGATGCCGAGCTGACGCGGGACATGTCCCCCGAGAGGCTGCAGCAGTATCGCCAGGTGCACCTCCTGCCCAGCCTGCAGGAGCAGGGCTGGTGCGAGATCACCGCCCACCTCCTGGCGCTGCCGGAGCACGACGCCCGCGAGAAGGTGCTGCAGACGCTGGGCGCCCTCCTGGCCACCTGCCGGGACCGCTTCCATCAGGATACACAGCTCCACAGGACACTGGGCACCCTGCAGGCCGAGTACCAGGCACTGGCCGCCCTGGAGCTCCAGGAGGGCGAGGACGAGGGTTACTTCCGGGAGCTCCTGGACTCCATCAACAGCTTGCTGATGGAGCTGAGATGAGGCTGCCCCTGACACTGGGATGCTCCTTCTGAGACTGAGGGGCACCAGCTTGGGTGGGCTCTTCAGGGGATACCAGGGAGTAGGGAGGACTTCCCTACTGGGGCCTGGGCATCATCTGGGCAGTGCTGGCTTGGCCATTAAATGGAGGCATGATGGCCGATGTCTACTTGTGTCTGTGCGGTCTGGGCACAGCGCTTTGGTGGTTGCTGGGTGACAGGCCCCTGAGGTTCCCTGGTGCTGTGCTGGGTGGTCGCCTGGTAATGGGCCCCGTGGGAAGGATCCAGGCCCAGGAGTAAAGAGAATCCTAGCTAGACCCTGCTCTCTCCCACCAGTGGCTCTGTGACTTTGGGGTGACACTTAGCTTCCCTGAGACCGTTTGCTCCTCTGTCAGAGGGGAGTGCCATTAAATGCGAGAAGACACACAGACAGCACCACACCAGTGTCCGGCACTTGTGCTCGTCCCTCCTCACCCCGCTGTGTGTGGCACTCTGCCCCCTCCATCCCGTGCCTGCATGTTAATTTCAAGGCCAGTGGCAGAAGCTTGAGGGCATCTCCACACACAGGGGTGCTGTGTCAGCCCAGGCAGCTGATGGGTGAGGCTGGAGCTCTTCGTTGGCGCTAGGTCCTGGGTGGTGGGACTGGGGGGCTCCGTGCACTCTGGAGGCCTTTGGGTGGAGGTATCACTCTGGGAGAGGAATAATCTCTCTACAGCTGGTAGTGGGAGCCCAGGCCTGCTGGGCCCACCTGGCGGAGCAGAGGGGTCTGTCTGTGCCCTTGTCCCTCTTCTGCGTCCATGTGATCTGCACTGAGCTGGAGGTGGCAGCCTTGGAGGCAGGGGCAGCTGAGCCTGACAAGTCGCAGCCCCCACCCTGAAGAGGCGGAGCGCCAGGCTGGGAGCCTGCTGCAGGTTGCCACAGCAACCCCTGCTCCGGGCTTTCCTGATTTGGATTCTGGTGCGTTTGTTTTTCAGCTTTTCCCAATGCACCAGAGGCTCACTCCTGCTGCTTAGGCCGCCTCTCCCAGCCTCTGTGTAGAACTCTCCCCATCCCGGCCTTGCATGTAGAAATCACAGTTTCACTGAACTGAAGGCAAGCTGAGGCCCAGAGGAACCTGGGGCAGGTCAGTGGCCTCAGCCCTGCTCCTGCCCACGGAGAGCCTGGGAGGGCTGCCTCAGCAGTGCGTTCTCCTGGGGGGTAAGAGGGAGGCCAGGGTCTGTGGAGTTGGGGTAGGATGCCTCGGGGCCCAGGCGTCATGGGGATCAGTCCACTGAGTTGGATGCCTGCTGGCTCGGGTGTCATGGGGCTCAGACCAGAGTCCACAGAGTTGGATGCCTGCTGACTTGCAGCCTCTAAACCTGTCAGTAGCCTTGTACATTTCACAGATGAGGAAGTCACGGCCAGGGAGGTTGAATGATCTGCCTGAGGTCACAGAGGCGGCGAGGGGCAGAGCTGGAGTTTGCTGGGTGGAACATGCTTTGGAAAGGTTGAATGTTTGGCTCAGAAGATCATTTTAATCTGACAGGCGGTGGTGGGAGGGCCAGGAGAGATGGCCAAGCAGGCCAGGTCCAGAAAGGTGCTGGGACGTGGGAGTGAGTGAGGGGAGGCAGACAGTGCCAGGCGACTGAGCCCACAGCCAGGTGATGGCACTGCATCTGCCGTCTCCTTCACATACACAACACAAGGCGTCAGCAGGGGTGAAGTTTGGTCTGCAGTCTGCCTTCTCAGTGGCCTCATCTGGGTCGTCCTGGACCTCTGCCTTCTTGGTCCTTAGTCTCAGGCCCTGACAGAGCCTCCCAGGAGACAGGCACAGTGTGACCCAGGACGTGGGCCGCAGGGGTGTGGATTCTGGCTCCACCATCCAGTTCATCGGCAGCTGTTGTCTGCAGGTCTAAGAGGAGCCGTTGTCTGCCTTCCCTTGGGTGACATCAGGACCTGGAGCCAAGGAGTACAACCTGGGCTACGTAACATGATGTCTGGCAGTGAATGCTGAAAACTGTGCAGAAAAACAGAGCCCAGAATGGGGGATGAGGAGTGTCAGGGAAGGCCTCTCTGAAGAGGTGCAGTGTGAAGAGAAGGAAGTGAGGCAGTGAGCCCTGTGGGATCTCGCGAAGTGCTTTGTATATAAGGAGATAGCAGAGGCAGGAACATGGTTGGGGTGTTGGCAAAAAAGCAAGAGTCAGTGGAAGGGAGAATAGTAAGCACCACGAGGAGGGCGGACCCTGGCAGCTCTGGTTTGGACTGGAGCTGCTGCTTTGCTACGGGGGCCATTGGAAACTTGGGAGCAGAGGACAGACCCGACGTGACTGACATTTTAATAGGACCACGCACGTTGCTGTGGTGAGAATAGATGACACCGGAGCACGGACAGAAGCGGGCAGCCCGCACAGCATCCGATGTAGAATCCAGGTGAGGGCTGATGTGGTGTGAACCAGGGTGATGATGGAGAAGGTGACGCGAAGTGGTCAGACTCCACATGTGTTTTAAATGTCATCATGAGAGGACTTGCTGACTGACCTCATGTGGTGTGTGAGGGAACAAGAGTCAAGGATGAAGCCTTACCTCAGGATTTCAACAAAGCAGCAACTGCACAGCCATGTTTTAGAAAATGAACCTTGACCTAAAGCTGTCATCTTACCCCAAATTTAACTCAAAAGCATATATAGACCTAAATGAAAAATCGTACAACTTTTAGAAGAAAATAAGAAAATTAATATTTGTGACCTTGTGTTAGAGTTTTTAGCTATACCACCAAAGCACAATTCATAAAGTTAAAAACTGATAGATTGAACTATATCAAAATTAGAAACTTGTTCTGTGAAATTAAGAAAATAAAGACAAGCCAAAAACAGGGAGAAAATATATACTTGGCAAAAGGATTTGTATCCAGAATCAATGTAAAAAAAAAAAATACTTGACAAAGGATTTTGTATCCAGGATATATGAAGAATTCCCAAAGCAAGAAAACAGTCAACCCAATTTTCAAAAATAAAGATTTGCAAAGACATTACCAAAGTGGATATACAAATGACACATCAACAGGTGAAAAAAAGGCCAGTGAGACGGCATCTCAGTCTCATTCCTAGGCATTTACCCAAGATAAAAATCTTTGTTTATACAAAAACTTGTACTTGAACATTTGTATCAACTGTATTTGTAAAAACAAAACAGGAAACAGGCACACTGTCCCTTTTCTGGGGGTAGACAGACCAACAGGGTAATAATCCTCTGCTCCACAGGGAAGGAACAGATCACTGTGCCTGCGTGCATCTCAGATGCATGCTGCTGACTCGAGAGAAGCCAGTCTCAGAAGGCTGGATACTGTTGCTTTATTTATGTGACATTCTGGAAAAGGCAGAACTATAGAGAAAGGGTTTTTTCAGGACTTAGGGGACATTTCAACAACAGTGGGGTAGCACAGTGGAATCTTGGGGAGCATGTTGGAAGTGTTCTCTGTCTCAGTTGTGGTGGTTACACAACCACCACGTGTGTCAAAATTCAAACACCCCAGAAAGTTAATTTTACTCTGTGTAAATATAACTAAAAAAATTGTAAGGTAATAAATACTTCCCTGGTGGCTCAGATGGTAAAGAATCTGCCTGCAATGCAGGAGGCCTGAGTTTGATCCCTGGGTTGGGAAAATCCCCTGGAGGAGGAAGTGGTAACCCACTCCAGTATTCTTGCCTGGGAAATCCCTTGAACAGAGGAGCCTGGTGGGTTACAGTCTATGGGATGACGAAGAGTTGGACACAACTGAGCAACAAACACTTTCAAATACTCAAAACGTTTCCTTTCCTAGCATTTGACTGTTATCTGTGCTTCTGAGATTCCTTAATGTCTATCGCATCTGAAGGTGGAAAAACTAACTATGCACTCAAAACTTCTTTTCCCAGCTCCACCCAGCAGGACACCTCGTGGGTGACTGGAAATCTGTGGTGGGAGTATTTATACCAGGGAAGTTGGGAATGTTACAAATCAAGGCTTAATTTATTGTTTTGTTGATTGTCTGGACTTAAAAGAGGGTGCTGAGGACATTGATGCCAATTAGGCTTTGTGTGTCATCTATATTTAGCACAAAAATTGAGGAAATTGTCTTACAGTATTCTGATTCAGCAAAGTCATCATTCACTGACAAGTGAAATGCCCACATGTGTTTCTGTTTTTTCACTTCCTTACTCCTTAAGGTAAACAAAAATATCAACCAACATTAACATCAGAACTAGACTCATTTGTCAGTTTCAACCATAGTTTGGCTCTGGATGCAAGATTTGAGCAAAAATCAAAGAAGGCTTCAGTGGAATTTAAGCTGTGTGGAATCGAGAGTAAAGAATATTGCATATTTCATTGTACTGTAATTTCTTTATAGGAGTAAAACGTGTAACAAAATATACAGATGTATATGCAACCTCTCCCCATCCCACCCTGAAAACCTGGTTGTTGCACATTATTCATCAAGCAGAAGAGAACCACGGTCAGTGGCCTGGACCAGCTGAGTATCAGAGACCGAGATGGGGAGCATGTTACGGAGACGAGACTCGAGCAAGGTGAGTGAGGATGTGATGGTGGAAATCTGGAGAAAGCGTGACAAGGAGGGAGAGCATGGCCACCAGCAGCACGTGGGGCTGAGAGGAGGGCTGGACCGAGCTTGGAGTGATGGTGGGCACTGGAGACAGTCCCAACGTTCCCCTGAGGAGCTCTGTCTCAGGGGAGGGAGACGGACCCAGAAAAGCTTTTTGTCTCTTTAAACTCGGGTCTATGACAACATATTTTTGTGTGCTGAGAACCACTGGGGGAAGGCAAACTTGGTCAGGCAGGAAATGGGTAAGAATTGAGGGCTAGAATGCTTTTGGACTGGGATCCAGTGACTAGTCACAGGGTGGCCTCACCCAGGAGCCTGGAGAATCCCCGCAGGCTGACATGCAGTCCTGAGGGCCTGTGCGGGAACGGGGCAGGTGCTGCGGGAGCCTGAGGGCCTCTCTGGGGCTCCTGAGGGCTGGTCAGAACCTGGGGGCGTTAGAGGGACTGTCTTGGCGGCTGGGAGGAGGGGCTGGGCGACTCATGAGCTGTGTGACTTGGGTGAGGGAGTCGGTCCCCACTCCTGTAGAGTTTGAGGGGCAATAATAGCAACACATCATGGCCGGTAAACAAGCAACAGGGGGATGTGGGTGAAGGCTTACACGGGCCCTGGGTGTGCCCAGCATGCGGCAGCTCCTCCTTTTCCTTCAGTGGGGGGGTGATCCTTGCCTGGGTGGAGAGTGGAAGCTGTGAGGATTAAGGCTGCAGAGGTGAGGGGGTTCCTTTGTAGTGTCTGCCCAGGGGTTGTGGGAGGCACTGCCCTGTGGTTAGCAGGGCAGAGGGGAGGGCAGCAGGGCTCTGCCCACCACACGTGAGGTTGTGGCCAGAGCAGGGGTGCGGGGCGGCTGGGCCCGGAATGCCAGGCTGAGGTGCCAAGGGGAGGAGCTAGCCTGAGGAAGTGTCACACAGGGAGGTGACACTGAGCGTCGTGGCTGCCCTGGCTGAGAAGCAAGAAGCCTCAGGATGTGAGGGGAGGGGAGACAGTCCTCTTAGTGGTGGCCAAGGGGCAGGAGCAATCCCCACACAGACAGGGTGAGGCTGGTCTCCCCCGAGCTCAGCCCATAGTCTGAGGAGGGCGGAGGACTCAGGATTGCTGGGCAAGATCTCTGATGCCACCTCTGTGACCTGCTTTCTGCCTCCCAGCATCTTGTGATTGACTGGTTTAAATCATTCACAGTTAAACAACTATTTCTCAAGCATGTGCCAGAGCCTTTGAGAGGTTATGGGGTCACCAAGACCACCGCCTTTTCCCCAAGGAATGCCAGATGGCCCTGTGTGGGCTGGCACTGCAACGCCACATGCTGGGGGCAACGGCCAAGGCCTGGTGAGAAGGGAGTGGTCGTGGGTCACGCTTGCCTGTCATGGTCCAAGGGGAGATTTTAGGTGCTACAGCAATGAACACTTTACTAAAGTTAATTTTAATGTGTATTAGAAAAACTGTAGTACATCAAACATTTCATAGCTTTTGCTTGAGGAGGAGGTGAAGCTCAGTAGAACCTTCATCTTTTTGGTAAAGTGTGTGCTATTAATGTTGGGATGGCAAAGGTGATGCCTGAAACATGCAAGTGATGGGCTCATGGGGGGCAGTGTGTGGGCATCCTAGGAATCGCCTCCAGTGGGCAATGTGGGTGCAGAGGGCATGGCCAGTCCAGATACTCCCAGGGCAGGCCTGGGGTCTCTGAGGGCTGTGTGCAGAAGATTGACTCTTTAGAAATGTTTTTGGAAGCTTCTTTTACCACTTGGTGGAGAGTGGATAATGGATGCTGGGGGCTGAGGGAGGGGGCTGTCCAGACCAGGGTGGGCTCAGCCTCAGAGAAGTGGATGGGCTGAGCGGACAGGTGGACTAGATGGTCTACCTGGCGCTGGGGTGCGGGGCTGTAGGTCATGGCAACAAAAGCCACGAGTGTTCCAAGTGTCAGCGTGGATTCTGAATCATCCAGGAGGAGGGGCCGAGTGAAGGGAGGTCAGTGTCTGTGGACCTGGCCCCACTAGGGATTCCCCGGGTCCCCAGGGTACCTATTCACTGTGTCCTGGGCCTTGGAGAGTGGATTCCTATCCCTGTGAAGCAGGGAGGCAAAATACCAGGGGAGGTCTTTCTGATAGAGACTTTTCACAAGACACTTGAAGGAGATCTTGAGAAGGAATGGGGGTCTCTGGGGAGAGCAGAACCAAAAGTGGCAAAGGGTAAATGCAAAGAATGGTGAGAGCAAAGGCCAGAGACGACAAGTGGCCACGCTCAATAGGACTCTGGCTTTTAGGCCACGGAAGGCATTGGAAGGTTGAGCTAAGAGAACGACATGCTCTGATTCGTCTCTGAGGGTTTACTGTGAGCCATGGAAACAGGGTGATCGGGGATGCCTGGTTTGGGTTGGGGGGACGGTGTGGGGAAGGCGGCCACTGCAGTGGTGCCCATGCAGACGACCGTGGGAGCCACCTCCTGGCCTGTGCCCCCGTGTTGTCCCCTCCCACCATGGACCACGGGTGGCTTGTGTCACCAACATAACTGACGGCATCCTGTATCGCTTTGAGGATCAAGTTTTTAAAGCGTGCGGTAGCTTCCATCTGGTTGCCATCCTCGTGGTTCGCTCACTCTGGTGGGGGTAGGGGGCAGCTGCCACGACGTGAGCTGTTCTGCAGGAAGGCAGGCCCACCGGGCACGGACCGAAGCCTCTCGCCCCCGCCCCGTGAAGGAGCCTCCAAGTGGCTCACAAGCCTCCAGAGACACAGCCTCAAAAGAGACCCAAGAGTCAGAACCTTCCATTCAGCTGCTCCTGGATTCCTGATCTTCAGAAACTGTGAGTGATGCTTGTTGTCTTAGCTGCTGAGTTTTAGGGCAGTTTGTTATATGCTGAGAGAAACTAATGCAGTGATGAGGCCTTAGACCAGCTGATGGCGAACAGAACTGGTGAGAAGTAGTTGGCCCCAGCATACATTTCAAAGGGAAGAATCTGTGTGAAATATGTACAAAGACATCCAAGTGGAGAGTATAGGAGACCGCCAGTTTTAGAAGTCTAGTTCTAGGAAAAGTTGGCATTTGGATGGTATTTAAAGCCAGAAATCTGGCTAAGATCAGGAGTGAGCAGAATCAAAGACAAGAGGCTGAGGACTGAGCCCTGGGACAGCACAACTTCGAACAGCTAGGAAGAGGAGGAGAGGAGCACCGAGTGAAGACGACAGAAAACCAGAGCGAGGCGCTTCGGAGGACAAGGGAGGAGCTGTGAGCAGGGAGGGCCTGTGCACCGGGGCCGCTGGCGGTGAGAAGAGGATGGGAGTGCAGAGCTGACTGGAATGGCGGGAAGTGAGGAAGGGGAGACAAGGACGACACACTCTGTAGGGAATGGGGATGTAGGCTGGGAAAGGACAGCAGGTTTAGGAGGTTTGTAAGGCAGCCATTATGGTACAGTTGCAAACCAGTGGGGATGATTCGGAAGGGGAGGGGTGACTTCCAGGGAGATATCAAGGATGCCTCTGAGGTTCTGACCTGCACCCTGAGGTGTGGACATGTGAATTCCCGTTGTGGGCGTGGCCCTCCCAGCTGGGCCAGCCTGGAAGCTACACGGAGGTGCAGCCCTGTGCAGTCTGCTCTCTCCCTGGGCAGTACCATCCCGGAAAGAGGGCCAATGGGAAGCTGGAGCAGGGCAGATGCTGGGGGCCAATCCCGGGGATGTCTGATGTAAAACTCCACTCTACAGGAAGGCAAAGAAAAGGACTCTGGCCCCTTAGACTTGGTTTCATAGTGGACTTTATTGGGAAAAGTTAGTGTAAAAAACATTCAAATTCATAAAATTTAAATAAAGTAAAATTATACCTTGTAGTTATAGTAATCACTATAGTAATCACAAATAAGGTAAGTCTAAATTACTGCCTAAGCAAACACTATTTTGTCAGGCTTCTCTCCAAAGCCCAAGGCAGGAAGCCCTGCAATTATTAGAAATGAACCCAATGATGAATTTGCATTTGAAGCTGAAGGAAGGTAAAAAAGCATGTTCTGATTATGGCATCACAACATTCTAGCCTGAAAAAAGCAACTTTATTAATGTCCCACAGCAGAGTACATTAGTAATTGTAACCATGCGTTAAAACCCTCCTTTCATGTTATAAAGAGAGTAATCCATTTTCTTTAAGATACATTGTTTTAATTAGTTTTGTGTGATCTGTCCCTCTAAAGACCTGTCTGGGAATGTTCCTTTCTCCAAGACCTCCTAAGACGCCCAGGATGCTTGCTCCGGGTCGTCTTTGGTCATTTACTACCAGCCAAGTGGCCAGAACTGGGGGAAGCCCCTCCCTGAACCAAGGTGCAGGCAGATACCCTCTCCCAAACCTACTGCTGCCACCACTAGGAGGACAGGCATCTCAACTTGGTCAACAGTGTTACTAACATGTTCATATGGGAGTCTCTTTGGTTATGGAATTTTTACTTTTAATTATTTAGGAGTATAAAAAATATAGCTAGATATATGCTCCTGAATTCTATGACTTAAACACGTATGTCCTTGCAAAATTCACCAGGTTGGCCAGGTCTCAAGAATCTATTTCCCTATGGAATCTAACATCAGTTTTCTATTTAGCAAATACACAAGAGTAAAGAACAGTGAGGGATCTTTAGGAGGGCCAGGGGCAGCCTTAGATGCTGTCCATAGCTTTGAACTCACTGAGGGCCTGCACGGGGTTCACATGCTTCTTCTGAGATGCCCTTTTAATCTTGGTCTGCGTCTCATCCTGTTTCTCTCTCTTCACCAAGGGCTTTTTCTCAGGTGCCTTCATCTTCCACGACACAGCAGGGAGGTTGAGGGACGCCATCCCCTGGGACTTCTGGTATTTAGTGGAGGCCACGTACGATGCCTTCACTGTCTGCACCACCGCATTCATCAAGTTCTTTGCAGCTTGGATCAGGGACATGGCGCTGTCCACCTGAGAGGCACAGACGGGAGGTGAGGAGCACGGGCCAGGGTCTGGGGAGGAAGGTCCAGCTGGCCTGTTAGTCCCTGACAGGGAGGCCCCACGACCCCTCGGCCCGGCAGCAGCCCTTGTTCCTGATCAGCTCTCCCAACAGCTAAGTGCTGTCATCCAAACACCCTGAAAATGCCTGTGTTTCAGATCTTCTGAAGGGAGGAATAATAAAAACATAAGGTACCATTACCTTACCTGCCCTACCCCTCAACAACAGTTTTCAAACTGTTTCAAACAGTTTTTCAAACAAGGTGGGGGACGATCTACAGAACAAGCACTGTGAACAGCCACAGGGAAGGGTGGGGGGTTTAAGTCAGCCTCCTGGACAGAGAGCCCCATGCTTTCAGTAATGACTCAGGGGGCTCCCCTCACATTTAGAGAAGATGGTAATCGCTCCCCAGAGACAGGGGCATTGATGTTGGACAAGGTAAGCAAATGGTCTAAGTATGTCCAACATTCAAAGTTCTTTGAAAGGAAATTGTGTGGGGTTTAGCAGAAGCCACAAGGCTTCCATGAAGGGAGGTGTCCTTGTTCCCCTAGGGTGACAGGTCCAGAACTGTGCTGTGACCTGGGAAACAGACAAGGGGACAGAGTATACTGGGGTTCATTGAGGGTAGAGGGGGTTAGAGAAAGGCTGTATGTCTCTACAATTTCTGAACAGGCTCACTTTCTCTATAAAGGAAAAAAAGAAAGGAGGATAAAAATACTCTTTCCCACAGAAGCAAAAGGGAAGAGGCCAGCACAGTCAGGGCTCCTAGCTGTCACCAACCGTGCTCAGTGGAGCTGCAATGCGCACAGAGCTGGCGTGCAGCCCTCAGCCTCTGAGAGGAAACTCTGGGTCCCCTCCCAGCACATCCTCCCCACTGACAGACGAAAACTTACCCCAGAGACAACCAGCTCCCCGCCAAGGTTCTGCACCTCGGCCTTGACTTTGCTGCAGATGTTGAGCTGGTGGCAGTAGAGGGCAATGCGCTGAAGGTAGGCCAGCAGGTCCTGCTTGCAGGCTGAGTCTGGGCACTGATGAGAGAGCAGACTTAGCACCAAGCACTCTGAAACACACCCACCCCTAGGGCTATTCTCACACGCTCAGTCAGTGCCCCAGCTTCCACACTCAGTGCTGCAGCAAGGACGAGAGAGGATTATCCAGGTTCCCGGGCTGTCACCACCCTCAGCGACTCTGCCGGGGTCCCTGCCCCTAAGTGAGAGCGAGAGTCTGCCTCTGGAGAAAAGGGACAGTGCCACGAGCTACAGCGAAGGGCTGTCTGCTCAGAGGGACCAGACCTCCGATGTGAGCACTGTAAACACCTGATGAAACAAGAGTCATTTCAGGCAAAGATGGAGAACAAGTCAATCAACCAAAGCAAGCAGGGCACCCCTCAAGTGTTGACGCAAACACCTCCCTTCTGTGAGGCTGGGGTTCTTTATTCTCAGGAGCTCCTGAAGCATGGCAGAGCCATCCCTCATTTGCATTTTAAAATGGTTGTGTAAGCACTGAGGAATTCAGATCTGAAAGAGACACGTGCACCCCAATGTTCATCGCAGCACTGTTTATAATAGCCAGGACATGGAAGCAACCTAGATGCCCATCAGCAGATGAATGGATAAGGAAGCTGTGGTACATATACACCATGGAATATTACTCAGCCGTTAAAAAGAATTCATTTGAATCAGTTCTAATGAGATGGATGAAACTGGAGCCCATTATACAGAGTGAAGTAAGCCAGTACACTAACACATATATACGGAATTTAGAAAGATGGTAACGAGGGCCCTATATGCAGGACAGAAGAAGAGACGCAGAAGTACAGAACAGACTTTTGAACTCTGTGGGAGAAGATGAGGGTGGGATGTTTCGAAAGAACAGCATGTATATTATCTGTGGTGAAACAGGCCACCAGCCCAGGTGGGATGCATGAGTCAAGTGCTCGGGCCTGGTGGGCTGGGAAGACCCAGAGGAATCGGGTGGAGAGGGAGGTGGGATGGGGGAGTGAGATGGGGAATACGTGTAACTCTATGGCTGATTCATATCAATGTATGACAAAACCCACTGAAAAATTTTTTTTAAAAATAAATAAATAAAATGGTTGTGTAAGAAGACCGTGTTGGGAGCTGTGCAGGGAGTCAGTGAGGAGAGGCCACAGTCTTGCGGGCACGGGCTGTGCACTATAGACTGAGTGGTGGCTGCTGAGAGGAAGAGACCAGATGGTGCTCACATTCGTGTGGCCAGTAGATGTACTGGGGATGAGAATCAGATTATACGTGAAAGAGGGGCGTTGAGGAGGGCTTCCACGTCTTTGGCTCGAGCAGTGGGGGGCCACTGTGACTCCTGCATCCCTGATGCAGGCTGAGCATGTGGACACTTGAGGGAAAGGAGTGGGAAGGCTTTGAAACTACAGTTGAAAATGGCTTGTAAACTTTACTGGAGGTTTACACTTTTTTCAACACATCAGTAGAGAAAAGGGATGAAGGCTGGGTGGTTGGGAATACAGATGTCTGTCCCCACTTGGGCACATCATGCGTCCAAAGCACCAGACAGAAGAGTTCCTGATTCCTACATGAGACACGCCCACAAGAGGCTCTCACACACTTAATTTCAGTATATCATTGGGGCTTGCAGAATTAGCTCCTACCCAGAGCTGACATCCTCAAGAGATCCGAAGACCTAATAGTAAAGACTGGTTTTAGCTGTCAATCAAGGCAAGATTTTAGGACATACACACCTGCTCCAGAGATGTGCTGTAATGCAAACTGGGTCTGTTTTACAAAACTTGTCAAAGAAACAGGAATTCAGAAATCCTTAAAACTCTATGCTGATGTTAGTCAAGGAGGTTGGTGAGTTAAGAATAATGTTTGAGATGGGAAAAGTGCTGTGGCTCATGGAAAGCCACAGCAGTTTTGGAAAAAAAACACCGTTACCACCACCAGACTGCCCGAGTCCAGGATGAACTTTGAGGCTTGTGGGGCAACTCTGTTACTTACATGGTCTGCAATGGTGCGGCCAAGCTTATCCATCCTGGAGCCTGCCTCAGCAATTTTCTTGGCGGCACTGATCACATCTGATGTGTTTTTGAGTGGTCCTTTACCTCTGAAAAAAGGGAACAAGGATGATTGTAACTAAAGCCCTCATAGGTGGAGATGAGCAGTACCTCCTGCCTGCGTGAGGGGGCCTGCAGGGAGGGGCTGCTCACCGGGTGAAGTCCGTCATCTCCATCATGATCATGCACATCTGCTTGGCCAGCACGATGATGTCATTGCCACTGTCGTCCCACTTGGACACCTCAGCATCCAGCTTGCTCTTTTCTTCCTGAAAACTAGCCACCTGTTCTGCAATCTTTGCTTTCTGCTCCTGGGGAAGCTGAGCCATGATCGCCTGAAATCAGAAGCACAGAAAGCTCTTACATAAAGAGAATATGAAGTTCTCACAGTGCATTAACCAAGAATATTTCCACCAAGCAATCTATGACATAGGTAGGATGATGCTTTAATAGGTTTCATTTTGCCTGAAAAGCCACTTATTCTTATTTTGTGCAAAAGTTTATAGCTTCCCGACCCACTTTCAAGATTAAGTTTTGGTAAAGAGAAAAACGGGGTATGAGGGGCTGAAAGCTAATGTACAAGCTTCGTGATCACACCTGCATAGGGACAAAACCTGCTTAACTTAATTCTTTAAAAAGTTTCATCATCTGAAGTCAGAACAACAAATACCACATTAGACAGGTGGAATCTGATTTTTTAAAAAAGATACAAATGAACTTATTTACAAAACAGAAACAGACTTAAAAAGCAAACTTAGGGTTGATTAACAAAGGGGAAACATGATGGGGGTGTGGGTAAATCAGGAGCTTGGAATGAACATACAGTATTTTATACATGTAAGATAACCAAGGACCTACTTTATAGCACAGCAAATTCTACTCAATAGATTCTTTCATAGGTTATCACAGAAAAGAATGAATATATGTATAACTGAATCACTTTACTGTATACCGGAAATTAACATAACATTATAAATTAACTATACTCCAATAAAATTATTTTGAAGAAAAATAAACTTCCTTTAACCTTAAAAAAAGAAAAAATATCCTCCGCCTCCTGCCATGGGGATGAGGGAGGGGCTAATGCATGCAGGCCTTTCGCTGGTGGTACCGTATATACATCTCCAACTTTCGAAGATGACCCAGAAGTAGTCTTAAAATGTAAGTTTTAAAAAAGGCAGAAGAGAACCTGCTGCAGAGCATACTTCTCAGGCGCCTGAGACGGCACTCACACCTGAGCCTGCAGCACCTGGGGGCCCGCTGCCTACCTCAAGCCCCAGACTCAGGCATAGGGCTCCTCTCGACTCAGCTCCCCAAGTGCTAGGACCCAGCGGGGCTTAAAGCAGAGATGAACCCGCTGTTCAAAACAACTTCTAAGGGGTGAAAAAAGACTCCTTAGTAATATTTTTTGGCATCCTCCCAAAAACATAAATGCAATTGATTGAAGATTTAACAACTCAAATGAATGCAATGGCTCTGATTTTCTTGAATGTACCACTGTTATTTTTTTCCCCATGAATAATTAAATAGTTCATGCCCATGGTATCATTGAGATAGGCAAAGACAGCAATCTTTTTTGAGTTTCACTGTCCTATTAACAAGCATTGCATTGACTGGAGCATAGCGCTTTCCTGACTCAGGGCTCTTCATAAACCAAAGCCTCAGGGTACAGCTGAGGGGCCCATGTTCCTGCCCTGCTGTAGCTGAGGAGACATTCTGGATGAACCTACAATGGACTAGCAGGTGCCACAACTTAGGATACTTAGGATAAGGTTCCACTGCCAGAGAAAATGAGAGGAAAAATGGTGTTTTCAATAATGAGAGAAAAGAAAAAGTTAAGAACAGAAGAGAGACAGGGACGTTTGCAGGACAAGTTAAACCTGGTCCTTACCCGGGCACTCTGGCCAGCTATTAGCTGGTCGTCTTCTGTCTGGACGCTTGTCCTGCTTCTGACATCGAAGTCTTCCGTCTCAAAGTCAGAGTCATCCAGCTCCTCAGGGGTCTGCCATCAAGAGAGAAATGACAAGTCAAACACAACCCTAGGCTGCCAGCAGCCCCGAGCCCCTGGGCCCACAGCCCCAGGGTCTCATGTAAAGACATCCAGAATTTTCTGCAGCATTCCAAACAGCCGTGGGCAATGAAGTTAAAATTGCTCAATATTTGAACCCTGCTTAATTGATGCATGTGTCAAGCAGTCCGTTCAACAAACGGCAAGCAAAGGCACCACACCAGCATTCCCAAAGGACTTAGGGGGTTTCAGCTTCTACCAAAGAGTCAACACTATGCTTAACAAAAGGTTTTCACTTCATGTACTTCTCCAACACCTGCATCTTAAGACAAATGTGAGAGTTGTTCTGGGTGAAAAACATACTATAGTAAAAATAGCAGTTTCATACATTAAACAGATTCTTATAACTCTGCCTTTTTTTAATGAAAAAAAGTGAATACTGGGATTTTTCTTAGGTTAGCAAAGGTTGATCTGAGGAGTAAAAACAGACAATGTATTTTTATATACTTTTTATTCAAGGAAAAGAGAACATGGCAGATAAAGTCTGAGTAAATACCAAAGGAACTGATTACTTTTTTGCTTTAATTATGAAATAAAAATTCTTATTTTGTACACCCTCCAGCCTCTCGTGATTAGCTGCTGACTTGAAACATAATGTAATCTTCTGGAAATTATCAGCAACAGGGCAGCAGGCAGAACAGCTGGGGTTGGCTCTTGGCCCAGCCGGCCGGCCTGTGACAAGAGGGCAGTGAGGCGAGTCCCTCATCTGCACCAGGACCTAATCCAACCCCAGCCTGAGGGCTTCCTGTGAGGAAGCATCCGGACTGCCCAGAGTATGTTGGGTTTGTACACGTGTGAAGGCTGGGCCTGTCCCTCTGTGTAGAGGTGAGGACTGCGGGGGTCACTTGAGGCACCAGTGAGTCACATGTCAGTGCAACACCTGGAGTCCAGCTGCTGTTGGCCATTGTGATTCTGGGGTGACAGGCACTTGAGCCTTATTAGTGAGGGGTGCCTCTTAACAGGATCTCAAAAAAAAAAAAAAAAAACAACCAGGATCTCTACTTCCCCACCTTCCTCCATAGCCCATCACAGACCCAAGAGCTGTTCTTACCAGGAAAACCAAATTATCTCGCAGTTGTTCACTCACCTGTTGAATATCTGTGTGCCACGCAAGCGGTTCTGGGCCTTTAAGGTACAGAATGACAAAGACAGACATCCCCGTGCTCACAGACACAAGACTGCAGGGCACCCAAGGGTGTGGATAGTGAGACAGAAGCAGCTGTGTGAATCCAGGTGAGAGATGCTGGTGGCCTAGACCAGGGTAGGAGCCATGTTCGGAATACCTATTTATTGTGAAGGCAGATCCAATAGGATCTGCTGATAAATCAGATTCAGTGTATGAGGCAAAAAGTGGAATCAAAGATGAATCTAAAGTTTGGGCCTAAGCAAGTGGAAGACAGACATGCCATCAACTGATGAGAGAACAGGGTGGAGCAAGGCGGAGCTCACTTTGGGGATGACAAGCTTGAGGCAGACAAGCAGAGGCAGCAGGCAGGGTGGCTAGAAGGGTGGGCCACAGGAGTCAGCCTCTCCTTTTTATGCTTCGAGCGAATGAGTACAGTCAGAAAAGAGACAGGTGAGAAACTGCGCTACAGGGTGTACCCCTGGTCAGGGGCTGCGAAGAGTAAGGATGAGGAGAAACCAGCAAGACTAAGGAGGAGGGGATTTTCTTATGATGCAAGAAATTAAGGCGTGTTTGTCTGCTGGGGGAAAAGTGCTGGAGGAACAGGGAACGAGACCCAGTGCAGGGAATAGGCTCAGCCAGGAGCAGATGATCAAACCACCTCAGGATCCTCGGGAACAATGGATCTGGTGACTCAGGGTGAAGTGTCTGCCTGAAATGTGGGAGACCCGGGTTTGATCCCTGGGTCGGGCAGATCCCCTGGAGAAGAAAATAGCAACCCACTCCAGTATTCTTGCCTGGAAAATCCCATCGATGGAGGAGGAGCCTGGCGGGCTACAGTCCATAGGGTTGCAGAGTTGGACATGACTGAGTGACTTCACTTTCACTTTTTTAGGATCCTCAGTGAAACGGTTACCAGGGCCAGACAGGTAGGATGGGGCACAGGTGGGGAAAGGTGAGGCAAGCAGGAAGGTATGAACTGTTTCCAGACTCTATGGCTGTGTAGCACCAATAGTGACCCAGGACCCCATCCTGCAGTCAGATGACTGTACTTCTATGCACCATGTTCAGCAGGAGACAGGATTTCACTAGGGTTGTATTTTGAAAGGCAAATAAGCGGAGTAAAAGGGTGCAAAAGAGACTAGTACTGATGAAACAGAAGCTGGAATAGGAGTGAGGGTTTCAAGTGGGGAGGACCAACCGGCTGAAGATCCTGATGGACTCAAAGCACTGTTGGGAGTCACAGAACCAAAGGGAGCAGCTGACCGAAGGGATGATGGAGATGCTGGTTATGACAAGGAACAAGCAAGAGTAGGCCAGAGGCTGAGTACGAGGAAGGACAAGACATCAAGAAACCAAGAAGCCCTGGGGCTGGAAGGATGGCTCCTGAATTAAATCAGGGCAAAAAGGAGGAGCTAAACCAAGACTGCTGCAGCTCTACCTGTCCTCGATCTGAGCCCTCCCAGGTGACCACACCCAGGTTCCATCTCACCACACCTGCGAGGGCCTCTGTTGTACTTACATACTTACTCTCCAACACAGCAGTAAGCACGCAAGAAACAGCTACTACCTGCCAGGCCTTGACCTGAACATGTTATCTCCAATTCATCCCATCAAAGCTATCAACACCATCATCTGCATCTCAAAGAGACAAGGGAACTTGCTGAGAGTCTCAGATGTGAGGAGGAACGCTGCTTCCACAGAACAGGCCCTGGATTTGTAGGCATCCTGGGGTGTGTGCAGTGCCAGCTCATTTAAAACCCCAAAGGCATTAACCTCAGACACTCAACAACTCATGATTATTAATGTTTCTTCTATTCTCTGTCAGCATGCAAAGAACTTTGGAAAAACAGGGCTGCATTTTGCCACGACTGGTGCGCTTGACCCGGGGATCCCTTCGCATCTCTGGAGGCCAGGCCTCCCTGAGCATGGGCTGCTCTCCAGCACAGCAGCAGGGGTGAAGAAAGCAACAGGCTCCCCCAGATCCCGTCCCAACCCCCAGAACGTGCAGGTGACCCGGGCCTGCAGAACAGCCAGCCGTACAATCCTTGAGCCATTCTCTATGCTCCTTAACCAGAGAGGAGTGCAGTAATGCCCAAGTGTTTCTACGTTGCATACAGAATGCATTCAGCCTGATGCAACTACTTAGGAATGGCCTCTGTTTCCAGCTGAGGGGGTAAAACGTGGGACAGAACCCTGCCCACCTTGGGAGGTCTGACTAGCAAACCGTGAAGGTGTAACGGAAACTCCCCAACACAACTAGATTGTCAGCAGAGCCCAGTAGCCGTCTAATCAGCAAGCCTGCGTTCCAAATGCTGGCTCTGTGGCTACAGCAGGGCTGGCCCGAGCCTGGGGGCATCCAGGTGACCCCAGGAGAGCTTGGCACAGGTCCTGCTCTCAGTTTCCAGAGCAACACATTCATGCTCAGAACAGCGTGTGACGGATCAACTGCTATGTGAGTCCCAGCCTAGCACATGGGATGATCACAGAGGAGGTGGTGGTTTCTCAAAACCCCATTGTTCATGCCCACTCCCGGGGATCCCAGACACTGTCTCAGATGGTGAGAACTGCCGCTGGCTCAGAGGACAGGTCAAATGGGGCCCAGAGCAGGTGGCACTTCTCTTCAGCCACGGTGAGAGGGCCCGACACTTGGCCCTGAGATCAGGAGCAGCACCAAGGGCTGCATGCCCCTCATCCTCACCCTCGACACCCTGGGGCTCTAGACCCCGCCTGCCTACCACCCCTCTGAGGCGAGGAGTGCTCCATGTAAAGAACAGCTTCAACCTGCATAAAGGAAATACTCCCTTCTCTGAAATTCACTGACGGACCTTTATTTTCTGTCACTGCCCTTTAACTCAAGAGGAAGCCTCAACTCATACTATGACCCCTTTTCTCAGCCCAAGTTTGGGCTCTAACTTGCAACTAAAAGTCATTTTAGACAACGTAATTAAACATATCTCCTTCTAACAGCTCTTAGATTCATGGTTTTAATATACTGCCAACACATCTGTTGAGTTCCAGAATGATGCATTGCTCAAGTTTAGCAAATGATAAGAAGAAAACTGTTAAAACATCTGAAATGCAGTTACTCACCCTTATCATCAACACTGCCTTCCTGATGTCCCGGATGCCATCGTACACCAGGCGGGAGGCATCAATAAACTCGTTCTCATCCATGGGCTGGGCGGGGTCTGAGCTGAGGGCTTCCACAGCCGCTTCCACTTGCTCAGTAAAACGTGGCATGACTGTGGAGAAGAGAGCCGATAACATCACCACCAGACCTCCTAAATCCCTCAGTCAGATGGAGAGAGGCAGAGTGTATGACGAAGAGCCTCTGCTTCTACCTATGTGAGAAGTATTTATGGTTCAAATAAATTAAATGCCATATTTTACAAAGACTTGAATCTACTTCTTTGTCTCTGGCCAGATTCTGCATCACAGGATTTAGATGGCTTAGAATTTGAATTGGGATTAACTAGAGGCCTTGCTAGAATGGGATCTTCCTTAATTTAGTGTGTTCACTAACTAGAGATATAACTCGGAAGTTCATCTTAAACTACTGAGTTCAGAGTGACTCTCATTACTACCTGAGACACAAGTAAGGGAAACGTGCTTGTGTGGTCTTACTGTGGCTGACCAATGACTTATAAATCTGACGTACCTTCCAGAACTCTTGTCCTAAAACCAAACTGAGTCCCAGGGTCCTACTTCCTAACCACAGGGCCACCTGTGTGTGAGGAGCACAGGTAAGGGAGGGAGCCCCACACCTGTGTTGGAGAGCAGCTTGGTTGCTTCCAGCACCTTCTCTGTGTAGACCCCTGGTTCATAGTTGTCCATCTCTGAGGTGACGACATGAATGACCCGGGCAGCCCGGCCTCGAATTGCACCAGCTGTGCGGTCCAGCCCATCCACATCTTTCTCTTGGAGAGCAATGACACATTTGTTCACGTCTTCCAAAATGTGATTCTCTGAGGAACAAACAAAAACAGCTGAATGAGGGAGGAGGCCTTCCACTACCACTAGAAGGGGACAATTTTAAGTTGGTATCTGTCATTCATCAAGGGCTAACTGTGTGCCAGCTACAGTGCCAAAAGCTTTACACATATCATTTCACTCAAGACACCAGATTAGCCATGGGATCAACTCTTCTCTCAGAAACTCGACCTGTAATCACCTCCAAGAATAACCATCTTTCTTCCAGGTTTAGAAGACAGAGGCAGAGATGCCCATCTTTCAGAATCCTTGATAACTTCTCTTTCCCTTAAACAATTTCACTGATTTTCTATTCCAAAGTCTAAATTAGAAAAAAAGGTTCACTATTCCCAGTCCCTTGCCCCTCACTCCAGGAGATGCCAATGGTATTCAGACAAACGACCAAGACATCAGGATAGCTCTGGAACATGAGAAGGGTCTGGAAGGCAGGCAAAAGCCTCATGGAGCTGGATTTGGAAGATCTACCAGAACTGTTTTCCCTCAAAGACAAAACTTGACCCTGGGTACCAGGAACCCCAGAATGAGGAGTCCACTTTAACCTCATCTATAGCAAAGTGGGAGCAACCAAAATGTCCCAGAACAGAGTAATAAATTATGGGCACTGTGCAGCCATTGAAATGGATGAGGATCTGCAGGGGCTGACCCAGAATGGGAAAGGGAATGTTCTCACCACCAGGAACTGTGCAGTCCACCAGCAGACAGCCCTCATGACAGGGCTATCCACACCACATGGGGTCGGTGGGTGAGAGACACAAAGTCTCCAGGTCACTGTCTGGCTATTTCCTTCCTGCTAAGAAAGCAGCTTTCCTTAAGACACACAAGAAATCTGAGAAGCAGTGTCTGTTAAAGACGTTCTTCCTTCCTTAAACCAAGACAGTACATGTCACAACAGGTGAAAGACTACTGACTCTGATCTTTCTGAAAGAGTCAGGACAATTAGAGCAAATGTTAATCTGTTTAAGAAACTCATTTGGGGACTCCCCTGGTGGCTCAGTGGTAAAGAATCCACCTGCCAATGCAGGAGACATGGGATCAGTCCCTGATCTGGAGGATCCCACATGCCACGCAGCAACTAGGCCCATGTGCCACAACTACTGAGCCCACAGGCCTCAGCTACTGACGCCCGAGAGCCCACACTCCGCAACAGGAGAAGCCCCCGCAATGGAGGTGCTGCAATGGAGACCCAGCAGAGCTATACATAAATACAAGTATAAGTGATAAAAACAGAGAAACACAGCTGACCATTTCTTTGCCATCCTGGTTATGTTTTTGACCTGTCATTATCTAGGACTGGTTCCTGATTTAATTCCCTTCTAAAAGTCATTACCCTTCCCTCATAGCCTCTGCTAACACAGTCATGTTACATAACACAATGTCTAGAAGAGTTATTGCAATAGCTTTACCTCCTAAGATACTTCAAACAAGCAAGAGGACCTGATGCTGTTTCCTCTTATCTCAAGGGGAGCCAGAGGTAAGTGGAAGTACTTAGCAGATCCAGCAAAGAACAGAGCCACCACAATGCCCTGCCTGTGGGCTTCTGGATCCCCGCTAGGCTCCAGGAACAGGGCCCTGCATTTTGTAGTTCCCTAGAGATGGCAGGCATGGCTTGCGCCTACAAAACTAAACATACTCTTACCATGTGATACAGCAATTGCATTCCATGGTATTTATGCAGTGGACCTGAAGACGTAAGTCCACATAAAGACCTGCACACAGATGTCTATAGCAGCTTTACTCATATCTGCCCAACTAGGAAGCAATTGAGATGTTCTTCAGTAAGTGACCTGAAATACTGTGGTACATCTAGACGGTGAAATATTATTCAGCACTTTAAAAAAAATGTGCTATCAAGGTATGAAAAGACCTCGGGAGTTGCCAGGTATTGGAGCAGGGAAGAATGAATAGGGAGAGGACAAAGGATTTTTAGGGCAATGAACACTCTGTATGATACTATAATGATGGCTACATTTGTACACTACCAAGAGTGAACAGTGTTACTATAGGTTCATCAGTTGTAATGAATGTGCTGCTGTGATGGGGGATGTAGGTAAAGGAGGCTGTGCATGTGTGGGGGCAGAAAATAGAAAAATCTTTGTACCTTCTTCTTAATTTGGCTTCCTCTCAAATTGCTCTAAAAGTCTTTTTAAAATTCTTTAAATCATCAATTAAAATAATTATCTTTCCAAGGAGTCAAAATATAGCAGTAAAAAAAAAAGGGGGGGGGGGGAATGAATTACCACAAGACAGCTAACAAGACCATAATTCAGCATCTAACCCTTGCTCCTTGGAAGGAAAGCTATGACAAACCTAGACAGCATATTAGAAAGCAGAGACATCATTTTGCCGACAAAGGTCTGTATAGTCAAAGCCATGGTTTTTCCAGTAGTCACATATGGATGTGAGAGTTGGACTAGAAAGAAGGCTGAGCACCAAAGAATTGATGCTTTTGAACTGTGGTGCTGGAAAAGACTAAAGAGAGTCCCTTGGAATGCAAAGAGATCAGCAATCCTAAAGGAAATCGACCCTAACTATTCACTGTAAAGAAAAATGCTGAAGCTAAAGTTCCAATACTTTGACCACATGGTGCAAAGATCTGACTCACTGGAAAAGACCCTGATGCTGGGAAAGGCTGAAGGCAAAAGGAAAAGAAGGGAGCAACAGAGAGGATGAGATGGTTAGACAGCATCACTGACCAAACGGACATGAATTTCAGCAAACATCAGGAGGCAGTGAAGGACAGGGAAGCTGCAGTCCATGAGGTCAAAAAGATTCAGACAAGACTTAATGACTAAAAAACCACAAAAAACTGAAAATTAGGAGACTTGTTTGAGATTATACCACTGCACTACTAAAAGATAAAATGTACTGAACTTTTCCCATAAACCAATTTTAGGTCATCCTGTTCCAGCAACACAACAGACTCTACACATGGGCATCACCAGTCTGTCAATACTGAAATCAGACTGATTACATTCCTTGCAGCCGAAGATGGAAATGTTCTACACAGTCAGCAAAAACAAGACCGGGAGCTGACTGCAGCTCAGATCATGAACTCCTTATTGCCAAGTTCAGACTTAAATTGAAGAACACAGGGAAAAACCACGAGGCCATTCAGGTATGACCTAAATCAAATCCCTTATGATTATACAATGGAAGTGACAAATAGATTCAAGGGATTACATCTGATAAAGTGCCAGAAGAACTATGGACGGAGGTTTATAACACTGTACAGGAGATGGTGATCAAAACCATCCCCAAGAAAAACAAATGCAAAAAGGCAAAATGGTTGTCTGAGGAGGCCTTACAAATAGCTGAGAGAAGAGAAGCAAAAGGCAAAGGAGAAAAGGAAAGGTATACCCATTCAAATGCAGAGTTCCAAAGAATAGCAAGGAGAGATGAGAAAGCTTTCCTAAGGGAACAATGCAAAGAAATAGAGGAAAACAATAGAATGGGAAAGACTAGAGATCTCTTCAAGAAAATTAGAGATACCAAGGGAACATTTCATGCAAAGATGGGCCCAATAAAGGACAGAAATGGTATGGACCTAACAGAAGCAGAAGAGATTAAAAAGAGATGGCAAGAATACACAGAAGAACGATGCAAAAAAGATCTTAATGACCCAGATAAGCACAATGGTCTGATCACTCACCTAGAGCCAGACATCTTGGAGTACAAAGTCAAGTGGGCCTTAGGAAGCATCATTACAAACAAAGCTAGTGGAGGTGATGGAATTCCAGTTGAGCTATTTCAAATCTTAAAAGATGATGCTGTGAAAGTGCTGCACTCAATATGCATACAAATTTGGAAAACTCAGCAGTTGGCCACAGGACTGGAAAAGGTCAGTTTTCATTTCAATCCCAAAGAAAGGCAATGCCAAAGAATGCTCAAACCACCGCACAGTTGCACTCATCTCACACACTAGTAAAGTAATGCTCAAAATTCTCCAAGCCAGGTTTCAACAGTACGTGAACCAAGAACCTCCATATGTATAAGCTGGCTATACAAAAGGCAGAGGAACCAGAGATCAAATGGTCAACATCTGTTAGACTATAGAAAAAGCAAGAGAATTCCAGAAAAATATCTACTTCTGCTTTATTGACTATGCTAAAGCCTTTGACTGTGTGGATTACAACAAACCATGGAAAATTCTGAAAGAGATGGGAATATTAGACTACCTGACCTGCCTCCTGAGAAACCTGTATGTAGGTCAAGAAGCAACAGTAAGAACTGAACATGAAACAGACTGGTTCCAAATTGGGAAGGGAGTACGTCAAGGCTGTATATTGTCACCCTGCTTACTTAACTTATATACAGAGTATATCATGTGAAATATCTGGCTGGATAAAGCACAAATTGCAATCAAGATTGCTGGGAGGAATATCAGTAACTTTGGATATGCAGATGACACCACCCTTATGGCAGAAAGGGAAAAGGAACCAAAGAGCCTCTTGATGAAGGTGAAAGCAGAGAGTGAAAAAGCTGGCTTACATTCTACATTCAAAAAACTAAGATCATGGCATCCGGTCCCATCACTTCATGTCAAATAGATAAGGAAACAATGCAGCAAGAGCCTTTATTTCCTGGGCTCCAAAATCACTGCAGATGGTGACTGCAGACATGGAATTAAAAGATGCTTGCTCCCTGGAAGAAAAGCTATGATTAACCTAGACAACATATTAAAAAGCAGAGACATTACTTCACTGACAAAGGTCCGTATAGTCAATGCTATGGTTTTTCCAGTAGTCATGGACGGTATGAGAGTTGGACCATAAAGAAGGCTGAGTGCTGAAGAACTGATGTTTTTGACTTTGGTTTGGAGAAGACTCTTGAGAGTCCCTTGGACTTCGAAGAGATCAAACCAGTCAATTCTAAAGGAAATCAGTCCTGAATATTCACAGGAAGAACTGATGGTGAAGCTATAATGCCTGATGACTGACTCACTGAAAAAGACGCAGATGCTGGGAAAGATTGAAGGCAGGTGGAGAAGGGGATGACAGAGGATGAGATGGTTGGATAGCATAATTGGCTCAATGAACATGAGTTCAATGGACATGAGTTTGAGCAAGGTCCAGGAGATCATCAAGGCCAGGAAAGCCTGGCGTGCTGCAGTCCATGGGTAACAAAGAGTCAGACATGACTGAACAAGAACAATGAACCCATCATAAGAATAAAGGGATTTAGAGCCCCTGTTTAGATCAGAAACATCTTTTATATACTTATTATGTCAATATGTATGTAAATAATATCTACATATCCCTTAAATTAAGCAGACTGGTACTGAGCCTGCCTACCATACTAGGCCTTAGGCTAAAAATTGCTACTTTTACTGAATCTAACACAACAAACATCTGGAGAAGGGGAAGAGAAGGAATGAAAAAGAAACAATGTTGCTAATTAAACTATGAACCAAAGTTTTCTCATATCACTGATTTTCAAGACTCATCCCAGGTTCAGGATTGTTAATACTTGGGGTGGGAAAGCACCTTCTGGAATCACTAAAGAACACCATTCTTTTTCATTCATTAAATAAAGTGGCCCAAACTTCACCAAGGGTTTATTAACCTTCATCTTGGCAAGTAGTTTTTAAA
This sequence comes from Muntiacus reevesi, assembly GCF_963930625.1. Classification (NCBI taxonomy): domain Eukaryota; kingdom Metazoa; phylum Chordata; class Mammalia; order Artiodactyla; family Cervidae; genus Muntiacus; species Muntiacus reevesi. Next base: position 228,151,080 of record NC_089249.1, on the reverse strand, counting down.
AATCAATTTATATTTTCTTGAATTTTTATAGGTTTTCTTCCAGATGAACCCAAACCAGGGAAGGGCCTGCCATTCTTTAGCCACCAAGGAAGGCTTCTATTTCAGGAAGCTGCTAAAGTAACATTTTCTACACTCACTGAGAAAGTTCCAGCCAGCTGAGGCCAATATGTACCCAGGACACAACCCACCTGTTCTCTACACTTGAACCCTAAGGGAGAAGTGAGTTCCCACTGGACATACATGCAAACATAGGAGGGTTGGAGGTACCCACACTAACTTAAGCCATAAGTTACTTTAATCTTTAACAGAATTTCTAAGGAAACTCCATTCCAAGTAGACACACCAACCTGGATCCCATTAAAAATTACTCTTGATGGTTCAATATAGTCTTTATCTGTAGATGCTTCAAACAGGGAAACACACACACAAACATGACACTCTTATCTCCAAGGGAATCATATTATGGACATTAATATACCTGGTTTTCATTTGAAAATCTTTCTAGGACTGCCTCTGCAGATCTACCTCAGCCATGTCAATGGCTGTGCTGTACCCTACTGAACAGACGGAGAGGCCATCATTTGCTTATCCAGTTTTCTCTTAAGCGTTTGGGTTGAAGTGAACATCCTCGCACAGGTTACTTTGGCAAACATCTGTGTACCCATCCCTCGGGAAAATTTCTAGAAATGGGATTACTAAGTCAAAAGGCGTATGTGTATAAAGTAGATGTATGATGCCTAATTGCCCTCTGGGAATCAAGCCAACTGGTGTTCTCCAAAAAGCCTGCATGAACTTACACTCAGTCCACAATGTCTAACAGGCCCATCCTGCCCTCCCCTTGCTCTGGATATCTTTATCAGTGCAGCCTTATGCATACACAAGAGATGATAATATTAATAATCTATATAGAGAATGTACTCCAATATTATGAAAAGAGCCTGAGTACTTGACATTTCCAATTTTTTAAAAAAAATCACAATTACTGTGGAAACCAGGCACAGAGGTATTTATTGACTTGTTCAATCTAGGGTGCATGGGAGTCAGAGATCAAGTATCACCACTTCCTTACCGTATTCTTCAGTCCTGGAGTTTTGTGGTTAAACAAACAAAAAAAAAACTAGGTACAAAAATCCTTTTACTTAGACCAATCAGACCAAATTATTTTGGCATAGTGACAATGAAGAAGAGTACAAATTACTACTCTTATTTGTTGCCCCAAAGTATCTAATGCATTATATTGTTTCCAAAAGCACTTGGTTAAGAAAATACAATAAACGCAATTATAACCACTTTAACCTACCACTTGCAACCCAGAACAAAGAAAAGAAGAAGGGAGGGGTTTAGGGTGCGGGAATCAAAACTTCCACATGAAAGCAGAGTAAACGAATGAGAAAGTAAATTGCATTTCCACGGAAAACATTTATCAAATAAAATTCAAATGAAATTCAAATAGTCTTTATCGCTTTGATAAATTTCAAACCACTTGTCCTTAAGGAATCAGTCCATATAAATATATTCATGGTTTAGTGAATGTTGTGTAGCATCCTAAATCACCTCCAGTATTTACAAGGCAACATTCTGAATAGAACAGCAAAGGAAAAACGAGTGCCCCTCCCTCTTCCCTGGAAGTGGCTTGCATGTCCCTCTGTATTTTCAAGTGCCACTGGCTCACATCTGATACACAGTGACTCAAGTTCCCCGAGCCCTGCAGCCTCATGAATCACTGGCATCAGGGTCTTGGTGGCTTTACCAAGTTATGCACAATATGACCATTATTTTTTAAGCTGCAAATTTGGGATATAACTTATAATAAGCACAAGGGAACTTCTGAAACCAATGGGACAGAATATGCAGAAATAATGGAGCTAAAACAGCAGAGGGTCCTTTCAGTCCTATCCCCTAAGTAACTTACCCTTGGAAAGGCTCTCATGAGTAGATAGGGCTACAGCAAACGCACAGGCCCCATGGATTCCAAGAGGGACTGATGGAAAACTCATTACTGGAAATATTCCTCCAAACCTATCCCACTGCCAAAGGGCCACAAAACCCCGGGACATGGGAAAACACCAACACTCCAAGGAGTCAAGTTGCATTCTTACTTTTCATTAGGTAAAATTTCATGAAGTGCACCAACCTTAAGCCACAGCCTGTGCTGGGCACTTGCCCAGCAGCCCCTTACTCAGAAACATGCCCACTTCACTGAGCACCACTCAGAGCATGACTGTGGCTCTGGGCAATGCCAAATGGCGGAGAGGGTAGACCCTGGCTTCTACTGGAAAGACTGCTGAAAAGCACATGGCTTCTACAGACGACACCTGCTGCCCAACCTGGGGGGACGCCTCTCAAGAGGCTGTGAGCTGGGGAGTGCCTGTCCACTAGAAAATGAAAGCCAGTCTGCTGGGTGAGATGGGGAGATATCTCTAATCTGCCACATAAATAGTGCTAAAGCTGCCATGGATGAGGTTAGTGCGTAAGGGTATAAAGGAATCTAAATGCCAAAACGTAACTGATCAATCCAGTAACACTCTACATAGGCATCTGCCTGCTTCCTTTCATCCCAAGCCCCTGAAAAGCATACCATGACAACCAGAGGAATTTTGAGTTAACAGCCTTGTCCTGTTAATTAATTAATTACCTGACACTAAGCAAGCCTATGACAAAACCTTAGAGAAACACACTAATGAGGGTCTCTGAAATACAGATGCTCTGAAAGCACCACCACCTACTGACTGAGACAACTGTTATGTGTGTTTATTTGCTAAATGGAAACTGTCTAAACTCCTTTCCATCAAGTCAACCCTTCTATTTTCCCATATTTGCATAAAAATTGAACATACTCACCAGACAAAAGTTATCTGTTAGAAAATCTGATTTCTCTTTACTGTTCTTCTGTTTTATGTCATATACCCTAAAGATACTGCCTGGATCCCACTAAATGCCACTGCAAAATCCCTTTTGTTCTCTGATCTGAAGAATGCTGCATGAGGGACATCTGATTCTATTACATTTTATTCTGCTATAAGAGGACTAGAAATCCCTTGAGACCAAGCCTTATTTGGTAAGTAAGTTTAAGAATGTAATATCTATCTCCGGAGGGGGGCTTTGCATTTAGATTTCAGAATTTGTTGTTTGCTTAAAGTGTGCTGTGAAGGTGGAATGTTTTTCTCTAAACCTATGAAAAAGAATAATTCAGTATTTCATTGGGAAAAACAACAGAAGGCCAAGATTTCCCAAAAAAGCAATTGCTGCATTTTTGGCACCTGCAAAAATGTGCTTGCAAATAGGTTTTTTGTTTTAAAGTACCAGCACCTGCAATTTGGCAATCCTGCAGCAGCATGGTTCACCCCCTTGTTTTGCAGTTTACAGACTCCCTGCTCCCCACTCTCTCAAGCAGAGCCAATGCTCCAGTCCCAAGGAGAGCGAGCAGAGACAGGGGAACATTGGTATGCAGAACACACTGTCACCTTATATAGGTCACTGCTGGAGGACTGTGCTGTGCATGTACTTAAGCACCGCTTCTGTTTCAAGCCCCATTGCCACTCACATCTCCCACGTTCCAGACTGTGGTTCCCTGGGGTGACAGGTAGTTTCAGTCCTACAAGGACCAGCCGCTGACTGCCCACAGCCACTGGCCTCAGGAAGCCTGGCACCTCCAGAGAGCAAGCAGTGCGGCCAAGGGCAGCAGAGGCCTGTTAAATGGAGAATGCATTTATACTTGCTCAACCCTAAGGAGATGGATTGAAATTTATCTCTGTGTGATAAACAGGGAATTGCAGTTGACAGACATTTTCTATATGAATGCAATTTACTATGTCATTACCAGTTTATGTTTATATAATGAAATCAACTGTTTTTGTGAGGTGAATTACCCAGATTTATTTTTTCCAAGTTCATAATTAAATGGTACTTAAATATTTCCTCTCTGTTTTCTATCTGTGCATCATGCAGACAGAGTCTTTCAAAAGTAGGCAGTTCAACTATGATCATTTCTGAGGGAGAGAGAGATGCTTTCTAAGGGGAACACTTTTTACAAAAGAAACCGAAACTGATGATGCTGGGAATCCCGTCTCCTAAGTATCACAGGCTTGCAACAAACAACCACAGTCCAGACACAGGTCAGTGTTTTTTCTACACACAACAGCAACAAAAGGGGTGGATGCTTATGGAGTTGTACAGGTCACAGCTGCAAAATCTTACTCCATACAAACAGAGAACACTTCCTCCAGGCAGTTTCCTGATTCATGCCTCTGAAATTGAGACCAGCCCCACCACAAGCAGAACAACTCCAACCCTATGTCCCACTGCTTAGAGTCACTGGTAGCTGTTTTCTTTAATTAAAATGAAAACCAGCACAATATTATTGCTAGAATAATTTTTTTTTTTTTTTGCTAGAATAATTTACCTGCCTGGACTAGGGGGTATTTTGATTGTCCATTATTGTAACATAGGTGAAAATAATTACGCATATCCTCACATACTTCTCTGGGGAATCAGCTCATTACCTGAGACAGCCAAGAAGTCATCAATGGAAGTAATGTCATCGACAGCATCTGTGAGAACTCGGACTTGTTTTTCCCACTGTTCTTTAAAAAGATCCATGTTCTCTTGGGCCAGTTTACTCTGTGGTTTTGCTGCCAAAGCCAATGCAGCATTGATAACCTGCAAAGACATTAAAGTTCATTGTATACTCTTTCAGAGTCAGGAAAATAAAATAAGCCAGACACTTTGGTTGGTGGAGTGGCTATGGCTTTGTCTCCTGTGCATTTCATGAGGACACATGATATTAAACAAAAGGCTTTACATATGTATGGAGAAGCAATTCATCAGAAATACAGTACCGGAAATACTGGAAGTATGGATGGTAACAAACACAAATTATCTCTAATCTCCCCACTCTGTGACAGCAACTCTTCACAATTTCTGACATTTACATTCCAGGTTTTTTTTCCTCCTCACATACACATGTACATGTGCCAAGTTAAAAAATTCATAATTAGAATTATATGCTAATAAAACTATCCTGTTTCTTGTAAATACTTCTCCATATCATTAAATGAATGTTAAAACATTAACTCTTTATTATTTGATCTTATAGATGCACATCACTACTCCGACTGTAGGATGCCTAGGTTTGTTTCAGTCACCCATTATTCTTAATCTTGTGATGAACTTTAGCATTTTAGGCTCTTGGAATGTTCACAAACTATGTATGTGAAAAATGTTCTTCTGAGGCATACTGTACTTGACATACAACTTCAAAGAAAGTATAATATTTATTAAGTTTAAAAGTTATTTCTTCTAAAATAATAAGTCATTTCTTAAAAAAAACACACACACAAAAAAACGGCTTTACTGAGATATAATTTATATACCAAACAATTCACCTATTTAAACTGTAATATCCAAGGATTTTTGGTATATTCAGTTTTGCAACCATTACCACAATCATTTTTAGCACACTTCTATCACTCCAAGAAACCCCATATCCACTAGCAGTTCCTCCTTATTTCCCCTAATCCTATCTTCCAGCAACCACTAGCTCTGTGATTTTTTTGAATTTATCTATTTTGGTAAATTTTTATGAATTACCTATTCTGGACTTTTCCTATAAATGGAGTCATATTAATATGTGCATTTTTGGAACCAGCTTCTTTCACTTAACATGTTTCTAAGGTTCATACACACTATAGAGTGTATCAGTACTTTGCCCTTTTTATTGACAAATAATATGCCATTATATGAATTTACCACATTTTCTTTATTCAATTATCAGCTGATAGACATCTGAATTCCACTATTTGGTCATTATGAATACTGCTATGAATATTTACATATGTGTTTATTTCCACTGTTCTTTTATATATAACTAGTAATGGAATTGTGGGGTTATATGGTTAACTTTATGAGGAACTGCCTATCTTCCAAAGCAGTTGAACCATTTTACATTTCCACCAGCATATGTGAGAGTTCCAATTTCCTCATATCTTCAACACTTGTTTTCCCTTTTTCCTTCTCCCTATTCCATTTTTTAAATAACAGCATCCCAGTGGGTGTGAAGTGATATCTCACTGTGGTTTTGATCTCCATTTCCCTGATGGTTCATGATATTGTCTCTTTAACGTGCTTATTGACCCCTAGTGTGTAATCCTTGGAGAAATACCTTTCAGATCCTTTGATATATTCACTGAATGAATGAACAGTGAAAGTAGTTTGAAAAAGAGCTGAGAGAATCACTAGGAAGATCTCTAGGTACAGGTGCTTATGGGTTATTGGAAATAAATGTGGTCATAGTAATGCAACTTTGAAGGTAAGCAAGGACAGGGAAAGCAGGTGGTGCTGGAGTTGAGATCTATGACAGGACAGTAGTTACCATAGAGTCACTTGGGCATTGTGCCAGAGGGCAGGAGTTCGGGATTATGTTTTTTGGTACTACAGAAACCACATGCCTTCAGGTCATGTGTGTAATTCCCAATATATTAGAGGGGGATCCAAGAGTGAGGTTATCAAATTACCCCTCAAAGACTAGTCAAAAAACTAAAGAAGAATCAGATCCACTTGACTGGTACAACTAATTCCTCTTCCCTCCCAGCTAACTGGAAGGGATGGATTATTGAAACTATCAATTATAGACTGTAGGTTTTGAGGACTAGGTCAACCCAGTTACTATTAACAGCCCACTACTTTCAAAAGTGAATGGGTTTGGACAATAAATTATTTGTCAGAAGTATCCTAGCTTTCCCATGTGTTATACCATGGTCTCCCCGATTTTCATCATTTCCAGGCTTGTTCTTTGACCTCTTTTCCTTCTTCCCTTTGTTTCCCACTGGGAGATTCAAGATTGTGGACTAATCTTCATTAGTTAACTCATTAATTCACTAATGTTATCAGTGAATCAGAGTGGAGCAAGACCTTGTAAGAATACCTGGCTGAAGAAAATACCTGACCTTTCTGAAGAGGGTCAAGTAAACAGTGGCAGGGAATTAATTATATGTTTTAAATACTAAGATAATTTTCCCTTACAAAGAGAAAATTGCTCTCTTTGTTCTGTAATCTTTAACAGTACAATGGAGGAAAAACATCTTATCTAAGGTGAACTTTCTTGTTTTGATTACAAAACTGTGGGACACAATAAATTAAATACTATTTTCTGATGTATTGGGACTAGAAAGATACTTAAAATAATACCTTGAATAATCATCCAACATGACACTTAGTAGGGAAAACTCTAGAATCATTTACTTTAAAAATCAAGATGTTATTGATCGGAATACCAATTGTCATCATTAGTTAATTAACAATGGTCTTTCTAGCTAATGAAATAAAGTGGGAAATGGAAATAAGAAAAGGCTGTTTAGAAAGTAGACAATAAAATTACTTTTCAATGTAGAACATCTTTGTTTATCTAGAAAACTGAAGTAAGTCAACTATAAAACCTCTTAGAATTAATAAGAGTTCATTAAAGTGAAATGTGAAAGTGAAGTCGCTGAGTCGTGTCTGACTCTTAGCGACCTCATGGACTGCAGCTTGCCAGGCTCGTCTGTCCAGGGGACTTTCCAAGCAAGAGTACTGGAGTGGGGTGCCATTAAAGTAGCTAGAGACAATGTAAATATATAAAAATGAGAAACATTTCTATATACCAGAAAACAGGACATAAAATGAAGGAAGTATAAGCTCTTCATGAAAACAATTAATAGGAAATACGTGGAATTAAATCTATAAAGAAATCTAAAGGACCAAGATATCAAAAGTGACTTTTTCTGAGTACATTATAAAAAAAAAACCTGAATAAGTAGAAACACAGTCCATGTTTAGGAGTGTGGAGACTGACCTATTTATTCACAAATTAATCTGGAATAGTTAATGGCTGAAAGCAGCAAATATATACATGGGCTAGAGATCAAGAGTAATGAAGAGAGTTAAAATGTAATACAAAGCTAAAGTAATTGAAAAGAATAATCTAAAAACACACCCTATCATAAAGCAGAAGTCAATATATGACAATAGAGACATCACAAATCAGTGATGAGGGGATGGTCCATTTTTACATTTTATGGGCTATTTGGAAAAAAATAGTCAAAAGTCTGAACCTCATACTTATATTAATGTGCAAAATAAGATCATTCCCAAATGGATAATGAGTTAAATTAAAAACGATATGGCTAGAAGAATGTGTTTAATTATGCATTTACTGAACAAATAAATATTTCTTGTTTTAGAATGGTTAAGGTTCCATGCTTCCACTGCAGAGGGCATGGATTTGATCCCTGATCAGGGAACTAAGATCCCACATGCTGTGTACCAACCCTGGCCCCACCAAAAAAAAGAAACTTCTCTGCTTACATTTGTGTTTAAGTATACATGACAGATGAAGTATATAATGTCTGACAAATCAGTAAGGAGAACACTAAAATACTGGTAGAAAATGGAGGTAAGACATGAACAGCCTACCTAAAGTGACCTATAAATGATGAAGAAACAACTAGGGGGAAATATTTACTCTCACTTCTAGATTAATGTGAATCACTATCCTTGCTCATTAAATTTGCAAAGAGCCACAAACTAGGCACCACCACCTATACCACCACCATATCATGGCAACTTTTTAAATGCTAAGGCTAAGACCTCGAGTACAACACTGAACAGGACATTCCTGTCTGGTTCTGATCCTCGGGGAAGTACTCAAGCGCTTCGTCACTGAATACGATGCTGTCATGCTAAGGAAATTTTCTTCTATTCCTAGTTTACAAAGTGTCTTTAATCAGGTCTGGATGTTAGATTCTGTCAAATACTTTTCCTGTTTCATTCCCACCATTCTGGCTACTTCTGTGTCTCTTTTGCTGTCATCTTCTTCCGCTAATGCTTGAGTTCCAAGGCTTGATCCTATGCTGTTCTACACTTCTCCCACCTGTGAGCAATTTCTAGTTTCATGATTTTACATACCACCCATGTGCCAACTACTCCCACATCTCCATCCCAGACCACTCATTCTAGCTCCCAACTCATTTCCTAACTACATACCCAACAGCTCTACTCAGATGTCTCAGGTATTTCAAAATAAACATTTCCAAAATAAAACTCATGATTTCCTGCTCCCAATCATGTTGAATGCATCTCACTTTAAAATATCTATCACTCAATTTCAAGAGGACTCACAGTGTTTGGGACAGCAAGAAAACTAGATTTCCTTAGTCCAATCAGTATCTTCCTCTCCTCAAGTCTGGACTCTAAAAGAGTAATTATTCCGTATCTTCTCCTCAAACCTGTCACTTTTCTGAGAGCATCATCACTCTCAGCTTATAGCTCTGCTTCCTATTTAAATGAAAAGATGAATACAAGCAAAAGAGAATATATGCAAATCTTATCACTGCATCTACCCATTTACCTCCATTTATGCCACATGCTCTGTCTTACGTCTTTTTAACTGTGAATGTTCCTATCTAAGCTCCTATCTCAGAACAGTCTTGCCAGTTATCCACAGGATCTCACTTCCTCTCCTCTACTGTAGGACAATATCCAAGTAATTCTCTCCGCTCTAGTCTTTATTATCGGTATTTCCCTTCTACTGGATTATTTCCATCAACTGAACATTAAAAAAAGCTCCCAACTAAAAATAAAAAGCAAAGTCACTCTCAACCCTGTGTATGTACTACATGCTACCACCCCATGTCTCCATAATCCTTACATTTAATTTGAAAGAGTATCAACTTGCTGTATTCAATTCATCTCTTTTCTCTTGAATCCACTTTACTGGATCTCCTAAATTCTACCTAAACTTCTTTGTCCAAGATAATCTGTGAATATGTTGCTCAATCCAAGGGTCAATTTTCTGGTCACATTCTATAACCATCTGACATGAATAATGACTCTTTCCTAGGAACATTTTCCCCACTTATCTTCCCAGATAGAGTGAGCTTCTGGTGCTCTTCTGGTTAATAATACCTCCTGAATCTCCTTTGCTGGATACTGCTCACCTCCCCAAACTCTAAATATCAGAGAACCCCAGTTTTATTTCCCAGACCTTTTAATTCTGGGATTATGCATTCCACTGGTGAACTTATCAAGGCTCATGACTTTAAGCACCATGTATGTGTTAAAGAATCCCACATTTACATATTTTGTCCAGACCTCTGCCCTAAACTTGACTTTATTGCTTGCATGTCTAACAGGCACCACAAAATTAACATAAATGATAGCTCCATCTTTCTGGTTACTTAGGATCAAAACCTGGAATTTTTCCTGACTCTTCTCTTTCCCTTCACTTCACTAATCCATCAGTAAATTCCACCTTGAAAATATATTTGGACTCTATAACCAGTGCTTACCACTTCCACTGTACTCTTGCCTCTGTTTCAGTCTCCTATGCTGCTGTGACATACTATCACAAAACTAGTTGCGCTTAAAACAACACAAACGTGTAATCTTACAGCTCTGAAGAGCAGAAGTCTAAAGTGGGTCTTACAGAGCTAAAATCAAAGTGTTAGCAGAATGTTCATTCCAGAGGCTCTAGGGGAGGAGAATCCAGTCCTTGTCTTTCCCAGTTTTTAGAGGTTACCCACATGCCTTGGCTTGTGGCCACTTCACTCCAACTCCTGCTTCCATGATCACATCTTCTTCTCTGATGCCAACACTGCTGCTTTCCTCATATAAGGACCCTTACGATTATATTAGGGACCAACTGGATAATCTAGGTTAATTTAACCATTTTAAGATCCTTAGTTTATTTAACTCTGCCAAGTCCCTTCTGCCATACAAGGCAATATATTTACAGGTTTTAGTAATTAGGATATTGGGCATGGGGACAGCACATTATTCTGCTTACCATAGCTTCCTAGGATGTCTCTCTATCCTTCCTCACCAAAGTCAGAGAGACCTTGGTAAAATCAAAGTTAGATCATGTCAATTCTCTGCTCAAAACCCATCAATGGCTTCCCATGTGACTCAAAGTAAAAAGATCAAATGCTTTTTACCATGGCCCTATAAAAGGCTCTATACCATTCACACTCCTGTTAGATATTTCACCCTTCTTCCTCAGTTCAGTTCAGTCATTCAGTCATGTCTGACTTTTTGTGACCCCATGAACCGCAGCGCACCAGGTCTCCCTGTCCATCACCAACTCTCAAAGTTCACCCAAACCCATGTCCATTGAGTCAGTGATGCCATCCAACCATCTCATCCTCTGTCGTCCCCTTCTCCTTCTGCCCTCAATCTTTCCCAGCATCAGGGTCTTTTCAAATGAGTCAGCTCTTTGCATCAGGTGGCCAAAGTATTGGAGTTTCAGCTTCAACATCAGTCCTTCCAATGAACACCCAGGACTGATCTCCTTTAGGATGGACTGGTTGGATCTCCTTGCAGTCCAAGGGACTCTCAAGAGTCTTCTCACACAACAACAACAACAACAAAAAGAGTCTTCTCCAACACCACAGTTCAAAAGCATCAATTCTTCAGCACTCAGTTTTCCTTATAGTCCAACTCTCACATCCATACATGACCAATGGAAAAACCATAGCCTTGACCAGACGAACCTTTGATGACAAAGTAATGTCTCTGCTTTTTAACATGCTGTCTAGGTTGGTCATAACTTTCCTTCCAAGGAGTAAGCGTCTTTTAATTTCATGGCTGCAGTCACCATCTGCAGTGATTTTAGAGCCCCCCCAAAATAAAGTCTGACACTGCTTCCACTGCTTCCCCCATATCTATTTGCCATGAAGTGATAGGACTGGATGCTATGATCTTAGTTTCTGAATGTTGAGCTTTAAGCCAAATTTTTCACTCTCCTCTTTCTCTTTCATCAAGAGGCTCTTTAGTTCTTTGATTTTTGTCAGAGTGGTGTCATCTGCATATCTGAGGTTATTGATATTTCTCCCGGCAATCTTGATTCCAGCTTGTGCTTCCTCCAGCCCAGCGTTTCTCATGATGTACTCTGCATTTAAGTTAAATAAGCAGGGTGACAATATATAGCCTTGACGTACTCCTTTTCTTAATTGGAACCAGTCTGTTGTTTCATGTCCAGTTCTAACTGTTGCTTCCTGACCTGCATACAGGTTTCTGAACAGGCAGGTCAGGTAGTCTGGTATTCCCATCTCTTGAAGAATTTTCCACAGTTTATTGTGATCCACACAGTCAAAGGCTTTCACATAGTCAATAAAGCAGAAATAGATATTTTTCTGGAACTCTTCTTGCTCTTTTGATGATCCAGCGGATGTTGGCAATTTGATCTCTGGCTCCTCTGCCTTTTCTAAAACCGGTTTGAACATCTGGAAGTTCACAGTTCACGTATTGCTGAAGCCTGGCTTGCAGAATTTTAAGCATCACTTTACTAGCGTGTGAGATGAATGCAATTGTGCGGTAGTCTGAGCATTCTTTGGCATTGCCTTTCTTTGGGATTGGAATGAAAACTGACCTTTTCCAGTCCTGTGGCCACTGCTGAGTTTTCCAAATTTGCTGGCATATGGAGTGTAGCACTTTCACAGCATCATCTTTCAGGATTTGAAATAGCTCAACTGGAATCCCATCACCTCCACTAGCTTTGTTCATAGTGATGCTTTCTAAGGCCCACTTGACTTTGCATTCCAGGATGTCTGGCTCTAGGTAAGTAATCACACCATCATGATTATCTGGGTCTTGAAGATCTTTTTAGTACAGTTCTTCTGTGTATTCTTGCCACTCTTCTTAGTATTTTCTGCTTCTGTTAGGTCCCTACCATTTCTATCCTTTATTGAGCCCATCTTTGCATGAAATGTTGCCTTGGTATCTCTAATTTTCTTGAAGAGATCTCTAGTCTTTCCCATTCTATTGTTTTCCTGTATTTCTTTGCATTGATTGCTGAGGAAGGGTGCAGCAAACACCGTCTTCCAACAACACAAGAGAAGACTCTACACATGGACATCACCAGATGGTCGACACTGAAATCAGATTGATTATATTCTTTGCAGCCAAAGATAGAGAAGCTCTATACAGTCAGCAAAAACAAGACCGGGACCTGACTGTGTGTAGCTCAGGTCATGAACTCCCTATTGCCAAATTTAGACTGAAACTGAAGAAAGTGGAGAAAACCACTAGACCATTCAGGTATGACCTAAATCAAATCCCTTCTTCCTCAAAGTCTCTATATTTGCTGTTTCCTCTTCCTGGACTGCTCTCCCCACAGACACAGTCCCTGGCTTGTTCTATCATCCTTTCTGATCTTTGCTTCTACATCACTCTCTCAGTGAGGTCTTCCTTGACCATCCCAATAATGCGATTTAACATATACACCAACATTGTGTATGTATGTCTATGCTCAGTCCTGTCTGATTCTCTGTGACTCCAGGGACTGTAGCTCCTGCCAGGTTTCTCTGTCCATGGGATTTCCCAAGCAAGAATACTGGAGCAGGTTGTCATTTCCTACTCCAGGGGATCTTCTCCACCCTGGAACTGAACCCAATTCTTGCGTCTCCTGCACTGGCAGACAGATTCTTTACCACTGAGCAATCTGAGAAGCTGCACACCAACGTTATATGTTATATTAGAAGAGAAGGTGTCAAAGCAATGATTTAAAAGCTTCTAACTTAAGAAACTAGAAAAAGGGGAAAATAAACCCAAAGCAAGTTGAAGGAAAAAAACAGAGTAGCAACTGATAAAATACAAATTACCAAAAGTCAGTCAAGAATAAACAGCTAAATGTTTAAACAAATAATCTGAATATTATACCTATTAAAGAAATAATTTCTTATTGTTTAAATAATAATTTAAACAATTTAGTTTAAAATCTTCCCATATAGAAAATTCCAGGCCAGGTGGCTTCATTGATAAGTTCTCCCCAAACATTTAAAGAACTAATACCAATTATATAGACTTATCAAGAAAATGAGAGAGGGAAACCTCTTACAGTATGGAAATCAGACTTTACAACAAAACAAAACAACAGGCCAGTATCAATATACAAGGAGACTAGAGTGTTTCTGGGGCCCTGTTACCTGCAGACATCCATGGGAGGGGGTTAAGGGAGGAAAGAGACACAGAAAATGCTGTGAGAAAACTTTTAGTCAGAAGCATGTCCTTTGAGCTCTTCTGTGCAATTACTGTGTAAAAATGTTAGAGAAAATCAGAAGTAGAAAGGTGAGATAATAACACATGAATGAGAGCTTGATGCCACAGGCTTCCCTGGCTGATATGCTTCAGCTCATTTAAGAGCTGTATATTTTCTCATTAACTATACAGACCAGGCCTGTCTGAGTTTATGCTTAGTTTGATAGGGACTGAACAACAACAAATGCTTATCAAGCCTGTTAGCTACAAAAATGATCAGAATTCCCACAGCACAATGGGAAAAGCAATAATATGAAAGCTAAATCTAAGGAGGCTGATGAAAAAAACGTTAAGAACATTTCTTCTTTCTCAATTCAGTTAGCGAGAAATCCACCCCTCCCCGCCCCAAAAAAGGACAAAAAAATGTAGATAAAGCAGCAGCTTCAAAGACTTGATTCACCCTTGCTTAAATTTCCAAGAAAGGCCATGCATTAAACCCAGCCATATGAAATATTAAACTGCCAAATTTGTATTAACTTAAATGTACAATGCTCATTCTTCCATAATGAACTAAGAAAAATAAAATATTAAATAAGTGAAATCATCTCCAAAATGGCCTTCTCTGATTTTAAAGACTCAATTGTCAGAAACCTGCTGTTGGCAGGGTTTTTCTATTTTGTTTTGACCAGCACTGGATGAACTGAAAAATGAAAATCTGTTAAGCAGCTACCAAGAAATAAGACTTGAGCACAACCATGAGTGAGATGATATGGAGAATCAAGTCCTTTTCCAAAACAGTTTGATTTTTTTTTCCCCTGATAAGAGCATGTGAGACTGGTGCTATCTGCTTAGATGGAGGTAGGTCCCTGTTCTGGAAAACAGAGTGAGATATTGCAGACACAAAGCAGAAGGCAATGCAGAGAGTGCTGACCTAGTTTCTTCCCTACTCATGACAATAGTAAATCACCAAAAAATGTGGGTGCTTTTCTCCCCCAAGCAACAAAATAAATCCACCTTCAGGTTACTTCGTCTTAACTCAGCTTTAATACCACAAACATTTCAAGTTAAAATCACTTAACTCCTAGAAAGTTAGTACTTTAGAACAGAATTTCCCATTTGCAAAAGTTAATCTATTAGATGAATGGAAAGATGGGGAAGAAAACTGCTCTACAGGTTCCATCTGTCATCTCTCCCCTCCAGAAAGGAACAGTAAGGTCTAGGAGCCAACTCCACACTATAGGTGTGGTCACAGAAAAGCCCCCAAAAGAGGGGCCAGGGCTGCCTGAATGCAGCAGTATGGGTATGAAACATAAAGAGAGACTGGAAAAACCCAACACATATTCTATATGGTGGACGGATGCTGACAGTAGCCTCAAAGAAACATACACTTTAATACTGTCTACATGCTACAGCATATTAAACACCATGTTAAACTACTGGTGAATTAACTAACTAGTTTATTCAAGTTGATTAGCTTGCCTAGGGTTTATCAAACAAAGCCAGTCATGCCTGCCCATACCAGGCTGCAGAGAGGGACAGTCATTAGCCACCTTAAAGGACAGGTCCTTCGAGTACGAAGGGCCAGGGCAGGTGAGATGCAGTGCTCAGAAATCTGTTTTACCCTCCTCAAAGAATTTCAAAATTTTAGTTACCAATCCTTTAAAATTGGAACTTAACAAAAAATCTGAATTGCGGACTTCTCTTTACAAAGAAAGAAAGAATCTAGTGACAGTGAGCTAGAATGGAGTCAGTTACCTCATTCATAAATGGCGCCTGCTATCCAGATTGTCATTACCGTGCCTGCCATGTCTGCTGTATTTGCTGTCATTGAACCTGCCCAGCCCTGTTTGCAAGCCAGGGTAGGAAGGAGCCTGGGAGAGAATCTGGGAGAATAATCACACCAAGTAACACCTTTTTATCGAGGACATACACTTAATGGCAACTAATGGTACTCCAGTACTCTTGCCTAAAAAATTCCACAGACGGAGGAGCCTGGTAGGCTACACTCCATGGGGTCGCAAAGAGTCGGACACAGCTGAGTGAATTCACTTTCTTTTCTTTCTATACCCAATCAGGCATCATCTGGGTATTGTCCTGATGTCTGTTGTAGTAGGAGAAATAAACTACAAAAGAAAGGGAGAAAAGATGCTTTCTGATGCAACCTAAAGCCTGGGCAACAAGTCCCAGCCAAACGTGACTTATGTACACCATCACTCTTATTAGAATCTACTAGACTCTCTTTTTCGAGGCTTTAAGATCATTTATATAAATACTCTTAGTAGGTGTGATCAGCGTATGTTACCATCTGTTTCAGCCGACATGTGAAAGCATTGTCGCTTTTCAAGCATTTAAAAATCAAATGGAGAACCAAAGGCATTAAAAATAAAGCAATGATAGGGTGATATGGCAAGCCTGAGAAAAGAATGCCAAGTCTGTAAAATCTGCTCTAAATTTATTTCATACAACTTGATCATCCATGAACCTTCTGGAAGTGATTAAATTCACTGTGCTTATTATTTGTACAGCTACTGACTGGCCAAACAGACTTAATGACTAGATTAAAGCTGAGGAAACGTTGATCAGATCATGTGGATCCACAGCTGACCCAACACACTAACATCCAGAGGAAGCAACTTTCATTTGCAAACTAACCCACATAGTTGAGAATGAGAACAAATGCCCTAATTAACCTGAGTACCAGTCAGAATTCCAGATTAATCACCAGTCTTTACTTATTTTGGTCAGGAATCATGCATAGGAAAGAGCCAAAGTAATGGTTACGGCGTATCTTAAAGCTGGTGGCAAGCATAACACAGAAACTTCATTGCTGTGATCTCTTATACTCTAGTTCCCTTGGTTTATTCCTCTTTATTTGTGGTCAATGTCATCTGGCAGGACATTTAGAAAGAGGTTTAATGTAAATCTTCAGAGTATGCCCATGACCATTCTCTGCCTGAGAAACTGGAGAGGCAACCTCTTCCACCAAAACAGCATTGACACTACTCAGAAACCCCTGTGAGAGGCATGGAGTATCCAGCCACACAAACAGGATCAGCACACCTCACGGGAGGGAGCAGCTCATCTAATATTTAACAAAACAAGCATTCTTCTGCGTGCTTCAGAGTCTTTCTAAAGCCCCAGATGCTTAACCTAGCCTCATCACCAGCCTTACAATATGCCATTAGAAATGGAGAAAAGTTCTCAAGTTTTACCAGTAGTTGGCTGAAATACGTTATTAGTATCTGTATCATAAGGGTACTTCAGAACACAGCAGATTAAGGCTTCCAGTTCTTGAATCTCACACCCTCTAACAAGATCCAAACACTGGGCATAAAGATGGAGTGTGGGTGGGCAGCAGTTATCTTTTCAGGCTCATGGGGTAACAATTCTGATGCCAGGACTACCACATGTTGCAGGTGGCCGTCCCTTAGAAAGGCCCTTAGGAATGGCCACTGCCTGCCCTCCGTTTGCCAGCAGTGAAAAAGGCTTTACATTTTAAATGAAGTGGAGACAGTAACACGTGATGCCTTAAGGAAATATCACTGGAAGTTAAACATACATTTCTCTACATGGACTGTGATCAGTATTTTGTCCTCAAGGCTTCTATCTAAGATCCTAAAAATGAAACATAAAATAAAATTCATTTCCACTTTAATAACCCAAATCCAATTTGGTGATAGCTTAAACACTGCTGGTTGTACGTTACCTGAGGACAGAGGGCTTCTAGCTGGCTTGCAGACATTCGAACAAGCTTTACACCTTCTTCATTGTTTGAGATGGAACAGGCCAAGTTGGCAACCTAGAAGAAAAGATAAAAAAGATCTTTGAAGATTTTTCTCTTTTGACTGGAAAGGAAAACAAATGTACATCTACTCCATCCCTGACCTTTAGAGAACAAATGAAAAAAGCACCAAAGGTGTTTTATTTCTCACAGACTGATTACCTGCTTATGAGGACAAATTTTTTAGCTCTGTGCTAAGGAAATTAAACAGACTCCTAACATACGTCAAACTGTAAGTTGGTGGCAAAACCCTGAGAGATCCTAGGGCTTGTAACTCACCAGTTTTACATGGGTTCTAACCTCCCTATACAGTAACCTGAGAACAAGGGTCTGCTGGTGTGAGCAGTGATGTGAGGAAAGCTAAGGAACCGAGGCACCAAAGAATCACTAGTACCCTCAACTACAATAAAAATGTATTGTGCAGCTATTCCTGAAGGAAGGGAATCGAAATTCTAAATTGCTGTTCTCATTTGACAGGTGAATGGATACTTAAAGTCAAGATGAGTTTTATTTGAATGTGAGGCTATTTTTCAAATAAAAAAGAACACCATTCACACATTGAGATGGACTTAAGGTCATCCTCATAAGAAATGGAAAAAGAAACATAGATGATATCCCATAGTTAAGAGCAAAACTGTCCTTCAACTGGTTTCTTAAAAGCATTGACAGCTGGACTCTTTCCTGAATGATACTGCTTCGTTTGAACTAAAATCTTTACCTTCCCATCCACCTGCCTCAATGACACTACTCAGGTGGCCAGAAACAATCTTTCCAAGTTGTGTCATATTTCCTCTGCTGAAGCTCTGGCTGTGCTGAATATTGCTCTGTAGTGGCTGCTAGGGCCATGATCATTTATCCATGTTTCTAAATAAATAGGCTTGCCAATTCTGCTGGCAATACCAAGGACCAACTGAATACATGGTGCTAAGAGATATCTTCTCCCCAGTTGCAAACTGAGTTATGAATGATAGACGCGTAGGCAGTTGAGTATCAGAGGCACACTCTGAGAACTTAAAATGCCAGAGTAAACAAGGGCAATGGCAATAACCTTTGATTTTCACTGCTCCACCCAAGTTATGCACACAGAGGCACAAGAAAAATTATATACCATTACTGTTGCTTGCAGTGTTACAGCTAGGGATTATCAGCTTTCTATAAGAATGCTAACTATCATAACTAGAATCCTGCAATGCTTAATCATAAGGAGAAACAAAAGAACATGCAATTTAAACACAAAAATTATGGAAAAAGAAAATTAAGTCCGATTTTAATGTGTAGGGCCTTCAAAATCACAAAAAGAAGTAACATTTACACTCCCTGAAGGTTACAATTCCACTTTCCAGTGTCAACTGGACCTGAGCAAAGAGGCACTTTTATTCATGATGACAACCTATAGAACTGATTGTTGATTTCTATTTGTTTGCTTTAAAGTGCTGCAAAATATGACATAAAACTTTTACAAATGTTATTCCTCAAATATACATTTTATGGTGCTCTACCAAAGGAGAAAGCTTTAATTAGAAGTGTTTACAAAACCATAGCTTCTACTGCTTCACTGCCTTAAGAATTGGCATTTTGAAACCAAATATAAAATTGGAGGCTGATGACTGAATTAGCAATTTGGGACTAACAAAGACCCCTGGTCCCGCCCCATGCCCACCATTTTAGGAGGCCAGTCAAATGTTAGATTCAGGAAGGTCTGTCACTGTTTCTGCCTTCAGCTCTCTAGCCACCACACAATTCTATATTCTCCCAATTTTATGAATCTGTAAAACTCAGAAAAATATTTAAGTTAAGAAACAAAGGATTACAATAAGTATTATCTGAAGCTGAAATGGCTTAATTCTCTATACCATCATTCCTGTTTTCCGACACAAATCCTAACAAAAGTTATGGAAGACTGATTCTTTATTTTAAAACATTAAAGTGTTTCTGATGTACTGTTGAAGCAGTAATCTTCTACAAGAGTACACTGCCTGTTTCAGGAGGCCACCCCGCCTGCCCTGGGAGGAGGAAGCGGGCGCCTGTCACTGACAGTCTTCTCCAGATGAATGAGCTTCAATTCACCCTCCAGGGACAGGGCTACTCACTTCTAACAATGACAAATGTGCAAATGCAACATCTCAACCACAGCTCTCTTAGAAGCTAAATTCATATAATAGCGCTAGGCTTGACTGCCACGAAAGCTGGGTATGAGGGAAGGGGCTTCCTAAATAATCTCTATGGGGCTCTAGAAATTTGGATAGCAGCTAACTAGACTGAAGAAGTTTCTAAAGTCTGAATTAAAAACACTCAAACCAGCTGACTTCCATAGAGAACCTAACAGAGCTGAGACTTTGGAGAGTGATGAGTCTTTAATTTGCTCTGGGAATAAATTGTCTTACCTTTGCAACCACGGTAACTTCATGTATTAATAATTTAAATGTCTGTGATTCCCGCTAATCTAAGAGAGAGGCTAAGACTGACACTATGACTCCCACCTTTGAAATTGTGACGCCGCTTCTGCACTACCTCTGCCTATTCCATTTAAGTGTGGACCTTGCAGACAAGCACAACATTTCAGAAAACTTTCAACTACCCAAAAAAACAGCCCTGGGCTTTTGCTGGTTTTAGTATAATTTGTGCTGTGTGGAAAAAAATTGTCACAGCCAAGCTGTGTAAAATCAACAAATATGACATCTGTACATGACAGAAAAGACAACTTTTCAGACACTGAGAAAAGCTCCAGAACTTATTTAAATAAAAGTTATTAAGCAAAGTTATAAGGCAGAAAAACTATATCATTATGACAAATTTTCCTGTTATACATGTGTTAATGACTTTAAATAAATTTAAAATTTAAGTCAAACACAAGTTGCTTCCCACTGCCCCTTAACCTGGAACCTTTACAGGAAGAAAAAGGAGATTTCTTTTTGTTCTTAGTAATAAATTAATGACTTATTCTCATAGTAGTCTATACCTATTGTGGAGGTGAAACAAGTGAGAAGAACTGTGAAACAGGAAGCTGTTAAGTCTAAGTAATGACCCCACAAGCTGAGTAGCAGGCCATAAAGTTGAAGCTCAAAACCTACATCACTTGCTACATGGTTTTAGGCCAAGCTATCACCTGAGATTTCTTCTTTAAAAATGGTTAAGCTATCTGTACTCTCAAAAAAATTCAAAATAATAATAAAATCAACTTTTCTAAACTTGCCATATAGGAAGAGAGAAGTCCCAATTGCACATCATATAAATATCAGAACCACTCAAGAAATTTTTTAACAATCATTTCCAAACCCACAGAAGAAATGATGATGGAGCAGAGGTTAAGCTTCTAACTTTCCAATTTCCAGAGAAGGGCCTTTTGATGGTATTATCAGGAGGAATAAGATAGCTTACCCCAAAGTGAAGCACACAGGGATGATAGGAAAGCTCCGAACTGGACTATGATGATGACTGCACAGTTACGTAAATTTAGTACAAACAACTGAACTGTACACTTAAAATGGGTGAATTTTATGGTCTATAAATTATACCTCAATCATGTATTAGTATCTATAAGCAACTGGCAGAAGTAAATATAAATGGAAATTTTCAGTGATGGAAGGTAATCTAAACCCAGGTCTCAAAGAACTCCCACATGTGAAATACCAGAAATGTGAACCCACCAAACTCAGCTGGTAAAGTATCCATCTGCAATGAGGGAGACCTGGGTTCAATCCCTGGGTTGGGAAGATCCCCTGGAGAAGGAAAAGGCTACCCACTCCAGTATTCTGGTCTGGAGAATTCCACAGACTACAGTTCACGGGGTGGGAAAGAGTCAGACACGACTGAACAATTTTTACTTTCACTTTCATACAAGGAAATAGGGATCTTGGGCAAAAGTAAGCAAAAGAACTGTGTAATCGGATCCATGACTACAAATAATCAAACAATCAAAAGTAGAGTATTAAAAAATGTTCTTTTTACATTAACAGAAATAACAAAGTATACAAAATATAGAAAAGGAAAAACACACTCAAAAATAACTAGGCAGACTTGAGAAGGATCAAAATAGAATATCAAGAGGAAAGTAATAATGACTACCATTTCTAGAAATTTAAAATAATACTGACAAGACACTGCTGAAAAGAGAATTATTAATCTGGAAAGTCAAACTGATGAAATTATTCAGGAAAACCAAGACATTTTCATGACACGGAATCCATAAATTAAGATACATGCAAGATAAATTGGGACTGTCTACTACTGTGACAATTTCAGGAGGGGATACATGGAGAAAGGGGAAGAGGCCATACTCAGAGAGGTAGGTGACAATGAAAAAATTTTCAGATTTGGGAAGACATTTTAAGCAGAGTAAATAAAAAGAAATTTACACTCTGACACACTGAAGTAAAGCTTTAGAACAAAGTCAAAATTTTAAAAACAGCCCAAAAGTAAAAACAAATTATCTACAAAGAAAGCTCAGTGAGATGCCTGTTGCTTTCTCAACAGCAACAATGGAAGCCAGAGACAGGGTAATAATACCTTCAAATCCCTGAAGAGAGTAGTGGGGTAGAAATCATCCTAGGATTATACAGCCAATAAGCTACTGTATTTTTTCAAGAATTAAGACAAAATAAAAAATTAAGACAGAACAAAACCAAAAACAATCTCAGAGCACTTATTCCAGACAGATCTTTCCTGCCTCAACTAAAGGTGTTTCATACAAAGATGCTTCAGGGAAAGGAAACAATCCCATAAGGTTTAATGTCCAAGAAGAAATGAGAAGCAATGAAAATATGATATCGAGTTAAAATTTATGCAAAGTTTAAATAAGTTATTAAAAAACACCAACGGTGTCTAACTCATGGGGTTAAAAATTTAGAGAAATGAAATACTGTACAAGAATATTTAAGTTAGAGAATAACTAACGTTAAAGCATTCTAAGATTCTCATACTGTTTCAGAAGGAGAAAAAGATACTGACTAACCTCAACCTCTGAGTTAAACATACATGCTTAAAACATCTAGAGTTGCTACTAGTAAAACAGTGTATGATTTCCAAACAAGAAGAGGAGGTTAAAAAAATAGGAAGAAGTGGGAGGACTCAACCAATCCAAAAGAGAAAAATAGAGTCAGAAATAGAGGAGGGATGAAAGCAGTGAGTTAAAAAGAAAGAGAGAAGAAAAAGTGGTAAGAATGAATCCACATGTCATGCCACACTTCAGTGAACAAAACTCCGTAATAAACAACAACAAAACCCCTACTAACCTGAGTAACAATAACTAAACTTACGCTATTTACAGGACTCATTTAAAACACAAAGAAACAGAAGCATTGAACATTATTTTAAAAACGAAAGAAAGCTACACTGGGGTGATCAGGAAGAAAGCACTGGACTCACAACCCCTTAGTTCCCCTAATATTTTCACAGGGAGGCTGAAGGACAAGCACTGGTTTAGCCCCTCACCAAATAACACATGTTTGGACTCAACTTGGTGTAAACTGAATGTTATGACCTTGCCTTTTTAGAGGGAATTTACAAGGAGGAAAAAAAAAATGCATGGTACCTGCCACTACATTTATTACTAAAATATTGAGGGCCCTATCTATTAATTCATTCCCTGTTCTTTATGTCAAAGTCCCACATTAGGATATTTTTTACTTACAATAGGCTTATTTCCCATGAAAAAGTGGGTATACTTCCTCCATTCTAAAGACAAAAACTACACAACCAATTGTGTTTCTTCCTTTCCTCCACGCTACCAGGAGTGCAATGCCACAACAAAACAGAAGGATGGCAATTATAGTTACATGAGAAGTGTATTACTTCTCATCTGCATCCTGATTTTCAACATCTACCTTTATCTTACGTTTTTGTTCAAAATGAGCCATACCAAATCAAATTTTAAGAAGAGGCAGGATATAAATGTAAGGATCTCTGGTAACAGGATTTGAAACTGTGAATTTACTAAAACATCATAAACTATTTTAGACAGTTTTGTTATTTGATATTTTTTAAAAGCTTTTCATGTATAGATAACCACTCAGATGAAACTGTCATCATTTCCATTTACGTGTTACTATATGGACCACTTGAAAAAGTTCCCTATTTCTGTCTAATCTCCTGAATAATCAGTCAGTAAAGCTAGGAATGGTACCTGTCTAAACAGCAGTCCACCAACTCTACTGGTGAGGCAACAGGATTACACTCTTTTCTGAAGCAGAGCGCTTCCTTAATCGTTCCTACCAAGGCTCCAAGAGAAGAGATTCTCAATGCTTCTTAAGAACACAATGCATCCATCGCCTTCACCAGACCATCCCAAAATTTGAGTAGGTGGTTAAGTTCAGCCAAAAAAGCTTGTTTGGGGTTAAGGTGTTAAAATAGTACATGCAAGACACTTTTGTCTTACACACTCCATTTATCTGAAATTGCACACCCTTGAAAATGTGAGAAAATCAAGCTTAATATGCTTAGGAAGTTTTTCCTAATTTCAAGGTCAGCATTCTCCCCCAAGAATACCACTGCTTTCATGCAAACATCCTACAGTACTAGAAAATTGAAGCTTCATTTGATTTGCCATGTGCAAGAATTTCAGCCTACAGTATTGTACAGAGATACTGAGAAAATATCCAAGATGTCACAGGTAAACTGTATAAGGTCATTGTTTAATTCAAATGCTCCTTACAGAGGCTTCTTCAAGGTCACTTGTCCGCACACTGCAGAATAAAAGTTACAATGCAGATCACTCAATTTGCAGTTAAAATACACATTTCAAGCCAATAAAATCATACCCTATGAAGTCCCAGAAAATGGGAAATACTTGGACTGGGGGTTGGGGGTGGGGGTACTGGGGGAGTGGCATAACAAGTAATGATAATCCAGCTCAAAATTGTACCAAATGTGTTTACTTTTTGGTTCTTAATTCAGAAGACAGTGAATGAAACACTATCTTATTGTAGCAAGTTCATTATAATAAGAGGCCTGTTTTAATACAATGTCTGGGGATGAGGGGAAAGGGATACTAAATGATAGTTTTTATAGGCAAGATTTCATGAACTCTATTTTTCCTATTTCACTCTCAATTCTTGAAACTGAAAAAGGACCCAGAAGACAGCAAAATTAAAAAGGGAAAACTGATTCCTCTTTAGTTATTAAGCTGCTCACAGCAAAGGAGGTAGGCAAAGAATGAGGCAATTAAAAAGGACACATGGATGTTGCACTAATGACAAAAAGGTTAATATTTCTGACAGAAAACAAATTTTTCACCTCAATACACTAAACTGACAAGCAACATAAAGAAATCATTAACTTGATATGGGAGAAAATCAGGCAGAAAAGGTGTTACTGTTATTATGAAGCATAGCCATGCCCTTTCATAAACAGATGAAAGACAAGTCCTCAGGCTCTATGTTCCATTATAGAAGAAAATGGTGGTGAGAAGGGTCACCAGCTCATCAATACGGACCCTTAGCTGCTGCTCCCCTACTCACTGACCTTGAGACACACAACCTTTATGTACCCTTCACCTAAGAAAAGGAACTCAATACAATGTGTGGAGCTAACAGATCCCACTGACAACTGTAGTGCGGCATCAGGGTCTTAGTTAGACCCTGAGAAAATAAGAGCAGTCACAAAGCAAACAGTGTTATTTGCTTTTTCCAGTAAAATCATAAAGTCATTTAATAAGGATATGGTAGGCAGCAGGCACCATACAACCTTCCAAACACTATGCCCACACAGAGGAGCTGGAGAAATTCACTTCTGCTCCTAAAATCTCAAGAGTCAGTAGATGGTTTTTATTCTTCAAACTAATCTCATATTTTCAAAATGTGGTGTACAGAGAAGATACCATAAAAGGTTCCCATTTCTCAGTGAATGCTATCCCTAATACTACTCAGAAACCATGAATACATTCAAAGCAACTTTACATGACATCCCAGATTAAGGCATAACCTTTTTACATTTTTTTATTGGGGGGACAAAAATTAAGGTATTTGTAACTGATTGAGTGGTAAACTATATACAAAGAATTGTACAATCAACACAATGATTTCTAGTGGCAACCTGAAAGGTTCTATCCTATGCCTTGTCTCAGACAATATTTTATGAACATCAGATTGGATAAAAGGAGAAAAGATATGCTTATTTTTTTAAAAAGAAAGAAATGACAAGTTTGGAAGGTGTTGTCAATAATATTAACAGTAAAGCCAGCAATAGTCTTGACAGATAGAACACTAGACTGAATCTAAGAAATTTATTCTGGATGAGTGTCAAAACAGAGAGAGTCAAAAAAAAAAAACCCAACTGCCCCCACAAAGACCAGAACTGAGAAGATGGACCTGAGCAGCAGCACCTCTGAAGACAAAACCTGTGGCTGGCTGACTGTGAGGTCACTGCTCAATGGCAGCTTTGGCAGTCTGACTTCGTCCATCCACCCACCCATGGAACAAGTGTTTGACAAGGGCTGGCACTTTAGTAGAGAGCATTCAGACAAGAGGCAAAATGAAGAGAGCCTCTCAAAGGTCTGAGGAAATCATCTAGACTAGTGCCGTCCAACAGAAATACAATGTGAGCCACATTAGGAGGTGAGGTTAGAAAAAACAATATTTAAACTCAAGATAATACATTTCAACATGTAATCAATTAAAAAGTTAATGCCATGAAATTAAAAGATGTTTATTCCTTGGAAGGAAAGTTATGACCAACCTGCTGTTGCTAAGTCACTTCAGTCGTGTCTGACCCTGTGCGACCCCACAGACGGCAGCCCACCAGGCTCCCCCGTCCCTGGGATTCTCCAGGCAAGAACATTGGAGTGGGTTGCCATTGCCTTCTCCAATGTGTGAAAGTGAAAAGTGAAAGTGAAGTCACTCAGTCGTCTCCAACTCATAGCGACCCGATGGACTGCAGCCTACCAGCCTCTTCCGTCCATGGGATTTTCCAGGCAAGAGTACTGGAGTGGGGAGCCACTGCCTTCTCCATATGACCAACATAGACAGCATTTAAAAGCAGAGACATTACTTTGCCAATAAAGGTCCATCTAGTCAAGGCTATGTTTTTTCCAGTGGTCACGTATGGATGTGAGCTGGACTATAAAGAAAGCTGAGAGCCAAAGAATTGATACTTTTGAACTGTGGTGTTGGAGAAGACTCTTGAGAATCCCTTGGACTGAAAGGAGATCCAACCAGTCCATCCTAAAGGAGATCAGTCCTGGGTGTTCATTGGAAGGACTGATGTTGAAGTTGAAACTCCAATACTTTGGCCACCTGATGCGAAGAGCTGACTCATTGGAAAAGATCCTGATGCTGGGAAAGACTGAGGGCAGGAGGAGAAGGGGATGACAGAGGATGAGATAGTTGGATGGCATCACTGACTTGATGGACATGGGTTTCGGTGGACTCCAGGAGTTGGTGATGGACAGACAGGGAGGCCTGGCGTGCTGCGGTTCATGGGATTGCAAAGAGTCGGACATGACTGAGCGACTGAACCAAACTGAATGATATCTGTTAAGTACATTCTTTTTCCATATCATATCTTTGAAATCAGGTGTGTATTTTACACTTATAGCTCCTCTCAATTCACTTGTGCACAGCAACAAAAAGATGGACAGGGGTAGTTACAGAGAAGACGACTGTCGCCCCCCTATTCCTACAACCAGAGAATCCACCAGTGGAATGTGATGCCTCTGGAAAAAGGGAGTATCCCACTGCTGAAGGAGTCTAAGAAAGGGTAAGTGCCAATGCATGGGTATTAAACAGAACAGGATTTACACACCAAAGGGACTTCTTCAATACTTCTATGAGAAAGGACCTCTTACTTTATAGAGAAGAGATGGTCTCAATCAGAAAACTAGGCTCCACAAGGGCAAACCTCAAGCAAAAAGTAAAACAATGCAAGGAACACCAGATAAGACAAGTGGTAAATCACTGGGTAATTGGCCACAAATAGGATCAACAAAGCTGCGGCACACAAATCTGCCCTGTCTCACTCATTCTGTGTGGTGTTTATGGCTGGGGAGCAAGCTAACTGAAAACCATATACTCCATGTACCTTCAAGATGGGGGAGGTGGTACCGTCAAGAAAGGTCTGGTCTTTGCACTGGATTACGTCTGAATTCTCAGGAGATTTTAGGACTGCTTTGCTACTCATCACTTATGCTAATGAGGTGAGCCACTACATGTTAGACTAATGAGACAACTCAGGAAGAGGAGGCCAATGCCAACCATGTGATTACAGAGGACTGAGGCTTTCTGGAAAAATGTAGGTCTAGGGGAGGAAGGGATTCTATCAATCACACCTACATAATGAAATTTCAATAAAATCTTTGGACACTGAAACTCAGTGGAGCTTCCCGGGTGAACCATCGATGTGCCAGGAGGGTGATTCATTGGGAGAAAACAGGAAACTCTGTCTCTGAGACCTTCCCATACTTCACCCTCTGTGTCTCTCCATTTGGATGGTCCTGATTTGCATCCTTTACATTAAAATGGGAGTCATAATGACAACACTCTCCTGGGTTTTATGAGCTGTTCTATCAAATTACTGAACCTGAAGTGGGCCAAAGGAATCCTCCAAATTTGTAGCTGGCTGACCAGAAGATTGGGTGGACTGGGGACCCCCAAACTTGCAGCTGGCATTTGTAATGAGGGCAATCTTGTGAACAGAGAGTGAGTTGGTCATGGGAACCCTCGAATTTATACACAGTTGGGTCTGAAGTACAGGTGAGATAGGGACCCCCTAATTTGCAGGTGGCATCTACAATGAGCACAATCTTACTGGGCTTTATGCCCTTTACCTGTGGAGTCTATCCTAAGTGGTTAGTGGCAGAACTGTATTATTTTAGAACAAAAATATCTGGCAGAATTCTCAGTGGCTGCAGAATCTGAGCTCTTCCTTTCCTGCCAGAGGCCAATCAACACCTGCCCTTCCCAACTCTCACTTAGCACTCTACTTCCTCCAAACCCTCAGGAAAAAACGGCAAAGGGCCCTAAAACCAAAACAGGCCTGCAGACATTTATTTCACTCAAGATGGGAAATTAATAAAAAGAAAGGAAGATGGCAGGAGATTAACAAAATAATCACTATGGAGTATTTTACCTTTGCTTAAAACAAGTCTCTCACTAATTGAGTGTTTCCTTATAATACAAAAGTACTAGTGTGGGGAGGAGAAGGCCTGTCATTGAAGAATCAAGTTACCTTTGAATTAGGAATATGAGGCTTCCATAACAAACACTTTAAAAATTCATTTTGTTTTTATGCACACATGCAATTATTTATCTTAGTACCTCTATTACCATAAAGCAATTTAAATGTTTGTAGAATGGTACTACAAGGCCTTTGGTTATGCCTCAAGCAATGAAAAGCTATGTGTCACTTAATATACATATATTATTATGTGTGGGGGATGGTGGGGGTGGAGGTCACTGAGAGGGGAGAGAGGTGAAAAAAAAGTCAGCAGTGAGCTGTGACAGGGAATATCTCTGAACACTATTGGGCGCCTGGTTAGTTCAGAATGAAATAAAAAGTTTGAGCACGGACAAAGTTCCTAGAGTAAGCTCTCCAAAGCCATCAGGTCCACCTAGTGCTTCTTCCTGGGCATGAGGCTGTCCACTACACCAGTGAGTCCGAGTGGCACAGCCTTCATTCTAAGAGGGATGTAAGTTACTTAACTTCCCTAGGTCTTAGTTTCCTTACCTGAGGAATGTACACTATTTGCATGCACTGCATCCATACATGGTACAGAGCAGATGCTCAGCAAGTGTCAGTTCTGCTGGATGGAGAGGCTGAGAACTGTACAGCAAGTCCTTAAAAAGTGACCTTCCTCCAGCTGAAGAACAGACCCTGAAGGTTCAGCCTGCCACACCCTTTCAGATGCCCTTTCCCATGCCACTACAGCTGCCTGTTACCCCAGGCTGTGGGCTGGCAGTGTCCTTGCTTCCTATCTCACAGGCACACTTTCTGAGATGCAGGCTACTTACAGGAGGCTGGTTTCCTGAAGACAATCTTTGTATATTTGGACGTTATATCTTATGCAGTCATACAACTATTGTGAAAAGATTATGCTTAATGGACCCACAAACTGCAAGCCTTCGGACCAAATGCCAGAATCATTAACTTGAATAGAAGACTGACCTACATATTTTGTACATAATTAATTCAGTTAAGGATAACGATCAATGTTCAAAGAAAACTCAATGTAAAATTAGTAACATGTTTAATGTGATAAGTGATACTTTCCTTAGACTATTTTACAGTATTAACCTGGCCTAATGTCACTATATATCCAAGTGTACAAGAAACACATTTTACATAGAATGCTCATTTTCTGTTGTTACATAATGACCAACTTACCAAATGGTCTATAGAATACCTCCTCCAAATATTAGGTGTTTTACATTCGGGTTACAAAATTAAATAACTTGCCCTATACTTACTATGTGTCAAATTTTTGAAATATAATAATAATGAATCAATTAAACAGTAATATAATTTCAGTAATCAAAAGGTAGGAGGAGCAAGCCTAACTTATCCGGAAATTAAATAGCAACTTACTCTTTCTTCTTATCACCTTAACAAAGCAACACTAACATACAGATTTCTACCATTTAAACATATCTAATTAGTAGCATGTTAGGGCTGCTTCTTTCTTTAGGGCCAGGAGGTGGTGGCTGCCTCACAAGGCTTGTGGGGCCTTAGTTCCCCAACCAGGGATTGAACCTGTGCCGTTGGCAGTGAAGTGTAAAGTGTTAACCACTTCAAGGCCAGGGAGTTTTCAATTTCTTTAGTTTCCAAAAAGGGTGATGGAGCCGAGGCTGTTCTCAGGCAAAAGGTTAAACACTTGACACACATCATCTCTTAAATCTCAAAATAATATTTAGATAGGCATCATTAGTATATTCTCATTTTATAGATAAGAAATGGAATTCATAGGGATTCAGTAACTTGCCAAGATGCAAGCCCAGGCAGTATGACTTCGAAACTCCAGCTTCTAGTCACTATTTTCTACAGTGTCTTCTGAGATTAAGCATGTCATGATCTATCTGTATCTGCATTAACACTAAGTGGAGATGTTAAGATTCCAGGAATAGGGACTATTTTTTATTTAATCAGGCACATAATTAACGTAAACTTACCAAAATGGTAGTTTTGGATAGATGTTTTAAGTAATTATGCAAAGGACTTTTGTCTTACACATATTGTAAATAACATGAGTCCCTAAATTCTTCAGCTGATTCAATAATATGGTTAAAAATCACCACATACCACCAAGTTACCCATAGTTAATAAAACAGCTAACACACTTACCTCAATTAATTTGTTGGCATGTTCACGGAAAACTTGGGCATATTCTTTAACTTCTTTCTCATTTCCATTCTTTGCAGCCTCAATCAATACTAAAAGTGGAACGTTGGTTTCCAGAAATGAATCTGAAACATGGTCCATGACAGCTTTGCGGAGCTAATAATTAAATTGTAAAAATTTGATTTTGTTTCTACCAAAAAGCTAGATTGCTTTCTTCTCTTGCACTTTTAAATCTAATGGAAATTCATGACAGTTTGGCTGCACTTATATGAGAACCCCTCATGTAAGCCATGCAGTTATATAATCTGCAGCACAGGAAATACAACTGCAGAGATAATAGCTTATACTACAGTTAAAGCATTTCAGCAAGAGAATCTCAGTTTTCAAAATAAAACCCTTTTTTCTTGAGAATTACAAAACTAAAGCTTCTATCTTAAAGGAGTAATAAAAAAAAAAACAGAAATGAGCTCTAGATTGAATTAGCACATAGCCCTGGAATATAATTGGCCTAATTGGCTAAATAAAAATGAGAAGGGAGAGG